>NC_092019.1:23701327-24060077 GCF_042242105.1 Pempheris klunzingeri | reverse complement strand
TCAACTCTATGTTCATAGACGCAAAAATGAAGCATACCAAGAAAAGAACACTGTCCCTACTGTGAAACATGGAGGAGGCTCGGTTATGTTCTGGGGCTGCTTTGCTGTATCTGGCACAGGGTGTCTTGAATCTGTGCAAGGTACAATGAAATCTCAAGACTATCAAGGCATTCTGGAGAGAAATGTGCTGCCTAGTGTCAGGAAGCTTGGTCTCAGTCACAGGTCATGGGTCTTCCAACAGGATAACGACCCAAAACACACAGCCAAAAACACCCAAGAATGGCTAAGAGAAAAGCATTGGACTATTCTGAAGTGGCCTTCTATGAGCCCAGATCTAAATCCCATTGAACATCTGTGGAAGGAGCTGAAACATGCCATCTGGAGAAGACACCCTTCAAACCTGAGACAACTGGAGCAGTTTGCTCACGAGGAGTGGGCCAAAATACCTGTTGACAGGTGCAGAAGTCTCATTGACAGTTACAGAAATCGTTTGATTGCAGTGATTGCCTCAAAAGGTTGTGCAACAAAATATTAAGTTATGGGTACCATCATTTTTGTCCAGGCCTGTTTCATTAGTTTGTTTTTTTAAATAATTCTGTTGAACGACAATTCAAAAGTAATGGCTGATTTTGATTGTTTAAATTTCAATACATTTTTATTTATTGTTACTTTTGTAAGTTTCAAGTGATTTCAGTGACCATTGTGGGTTTTTCTTTCATTAACAGAGGGGTACCAACAATTTTGTCCAGGTGTGTATTTATTCATGGTGAAACAGTTCCAAACCCTGTTTTATGGTGTGAGTCAGATTTTAAAGTAGAACCACTACCCCACAGGGAACTATTAACTTTTTCAATGTAACCATTTAGACTCTAAACCATTTAGACTCTAAATGGTTACATATAGAGTAGAGTAACATAGAGAAACCATTGTCCAGTGGAAAATATGTGATAAAGAACCCTGTGGGGTGATCTCCAGTGAGAAAAAACGATTATGGGTGATCTTGGGGAGGGGGGCTTTCAATGGAGAAACGGTGATGATGTCTGATGTTGGGTGACTTTCCACTGGAGACACTCACCCTTTGTCAGGTTTTATCTACTATAGGAGCACCCAGGAAGGCACAGGAGGGCACTTTGGTGCGCTTTCCTCGCTCATGTGAGGTCGACCTGACAATACTGTTGATGTCAGGACGTCATTTTTGCATTTGAGTTTGAAATCTGTTGCAGAATTGGTCCGCTCAGTGAGCTCTGTGCACTAACCACCGAACTGTGTCAGAAACCTCCAGTCCAGTCCACTGTGATCTTTCCACGGACCCTGCGCATCAAACCCGTAGTAATGGTCACACATAGAACAAGGACGACCACTGACTCGCTGAATAACTGACGGAGACAAACAGACATCATCCACTTGAGTTGTGCGTAAAAGGCGCGTTATGGAGCCCTCGGCGCGTCGTCACTCACTCACTCACACACACACACACACACACACACACACACACACACGCGCGCGCGCGCATCATTAGCTGTATCCAGGCTACCAGGACTCAGCCCTCACATTTTACGCAGAGCCATTTGAGAGAAATTCCGCACGGTTTGACCTGATGGAGCTGACTAAAGTTGTTCTGATGGTCGTGCTGCTTCTGACAAATGTTTTCTGTCAAGGAATGAATATTGACAACTGGAGAGAAGGAAACGAAGAGGTAAGATCTCTCAAACTTATTGACATTTATGGATTCATTAGAACGGACCCTTTTTGAGAAGAAAACATTTGGAATGAAAAAGTCTTCACCGACACACAAACCAATGTTGAATTATTGTCAGAAGCTCTCAGTTAAATTGGTTCTGTGACTCTGCAGCTGCAGCTGGAAATTAATTCTAATTTTCATTCAGAGGAATCATTAGATAATCTAGCACTGTTTAATCTCTTTCTTTGCGTTATTTCTGTTCTGTCCAAGAACAAATGGCCAAACTCTGAAGTAGTCCAAGACATGTTAGTGAGAATGAGCAGAAGACCAGGAGGACCACGTCACTTTCTCGGACTCAAGGAGAAGAAAAACTCCGGTGAGGCTGTTTGATGCCACTTCACACCAATGAGTGCTGCATTTATGGGTTTTTATTCATGTTGAAGACTGTTTGTCTTTCTTCTAAACAGCAAAATCGCAGACAGCCCGTAAACGTGAGTATTATTCCTCTATCCGCGTTTTCAACATCAGATCTAAATCACTGGAGCTTTTAAACAGATCTTTTTATTCCCAGGGTATACATTTCAGACCTTTGTGGGCCTCATGGGTAAAAGGAGCTTTGAGGATCAGGGTATGATGCTTCAACAGTGACATTAAATATACTGAGGAGCGGTTTGGGTGAAAGTCTTGCCTTGTGACAGCTGCTTTCATCCCTGCAGGAGCCCCGTGAGCAGCACAGAAGACCTGCAGAGGAGCTGCGCTTGTTTTCTTACTTTGTTTCACTTCTGACATTAAAAGTTGAATATTGTCCAGTCAGTTTGTCAGTGCTCCATAAAAAAAAAAAAAGTCACATTGAACAGTCGAGTTTCTCACCTGCTGTCAGTGCTGGGAACCTTCAGGCCAACAGAGCCATCTAGTGTTGGTGGGAACAGTCCGCATGCGTCACCTCAGCAAACCTCTAGTGATTCATCAGTGTTGCCATGGAAGAAAAATGGCTACCACTTTTTAATAAGACTGCCCATATAAAGGATGTCAGAATTAGTGTGTTAACATTAATAAGCTGTTACAACAGATTAGATCAATGGTGAAGCCTCAGACCTCAGTGGTTACTTTGTCCTCTCCATGAGCCAGGATTTCTACCCGTGGAGCGGCCGAGCCAAGTCACTGCCATGTAACCAGAGGGGACAGCCTGATGGTGAAAAAGTTTCATTTGGCACCTCGAACATCCACATCCATACACTAAGGCCAGGGCAATAAACACTAGTGACCCATTTGGAAAGGTGAGCACTGACTGGATGTCACCAAACAGTCTGCAGTGATTTTTTCTTAATGATTTCTAAAGTACTCAGAGCCTGATTGATAAACTAATCATGTTAACATTTATAGATCCTTTGTAAGGCTAGTCTTATTGTAAAGTGGTACCAAAAAATGTATCATTTCATACAAAGCGTCCACACCCGCTTTCATAATGACCCCATGTCACTCCTCCATATCATCACAGGTTTATTAAGTGACTTTGTACAATACAAATGAAAAATAAAATTAAAAATACAGAGATGGAGTACATAGCCAAAGCAAACTGCGGTGTTGACTCTTCATTTCCCACTGATGGTTTCTGCAGAGTGATTGAAATAGTTTTTTTTTTTGTTTTGGTTTTTTTTTACAAGGCGTCCAGGATCACTGCTGTATGTCAAAGTGTGTTTTCTTTTCAACAGTGGACGCTGCTCTGAAGTCTCTGAGGATTTTCTGAACATACAAAAGAAGTTATTACTTCAGCTGGCTCGGTATATAGAAAAATAAACTAAAGTGAAATATAACACTTATGACATAATAAATGGTGGTCCAAGGCTAGTGGAAAGAGCTAAACACAGAGGAGAAAGACAGAGTTACATCTCAGGAGAAAAAAAGAAAAGACGTTTTAGCCAGTTTTTATAGTCTATAAAAAAGGCCCAAGGTGCATTTTATTGTTTTTCTTGATCTCAGATTTACTGCAGACACCGTTTCATCTCAGACTGTCGCACTGATAGGAGGAAGGTTAAAGGTTTACTGATACACTGAAAACAAAAGGGATTAGTTAATGCCTTGTCCTCCTCTTACTTTAATACATCATACAATGGAAGATCAGGTTAATGTTCACATACTGTTACTTTCATTTTTCCTGTAAACAAATAAAATTCACCAGAACTTGATTGTACAACAGTCAGATGTGACTCATGGGTGGGTTTTTTTTTTTTTTTTGTTTGTGCTCTCCATAAAACTGTACACATCAGTCATTTAAAAGCAACCTTGGGATGAAAAAAAGAGAGCAGCAAGTGGGGGGGTGGGGGCAGTATTCAGTTATAACAACAACCATAATAATAATAATAATAATAATAACATCAATAATAATAATAATTAAAACAATAATATGGGTTTGGCCTTTCTAATCCGGGGTTCTTTATTTCCGTCAATTAGGTAAACATTCTTTGTTGATGATGAGTCCCGAGGTAGCGAGGGGGCTCTGTGGTGGCAGTTCTGACCGTACATGTAGACCCCCTCCACGTCCTCGTATACCCATAACACCCCCAGTGCCCCCTCTAGTGGCTGGGAGCAGGAGCACAGCTGTGCTGGCAGACAGAGCAGGGGTGGGGGACAAGGAGGGAGAGGAGAGGGGAGGGGAGGGAGAGAGATGGGGAGGAGGAGGTGGGTGATGTCAGTGCCACACACTGGCGTCCTGACCGGCAACGTTGGCAAACAAAATTAACTCGAGCTGGGGTGGTCCTGCCGACCGTCTTTTAAAAGATCTTGCCTTTCTTTTTGTTTTTCTCCAGAGTCCTGCAGGAGAGGACACACACACACACACACACACACACACACACACACACACACACACACACACACACACACACACACACACACACACACACACACACACACACACACACACACACACACACACACACACACACACACACACAGGTTAATGACACTGCAGCTCCTTTCATTTCAAAGCTGTGAGCAGAAATACACACACAGGTTCTGTCTGCACAAAAGAAATGGTGAAAACACACAGTCCTGACTGCTGCTTTTCTCTTCTGTGGAGTTGGTATATACTCTACATCTGCAGCGGTGCTTCCAATGCGTTTGGCTCGTGACCCTTCAATGGCTCAACAAGGCAATGTTTGCTTGTCACTGGCTGAATGTGTCCATGCTTGAAAACTGTTTTTCTTCAAGAGAAAGTGTGTTTTGCACTCACTAGTTCCTGCTGAGGGCTCAGTTGGAAAAAAGGTGTCAAACTTCTAATCACCAAGGATTCAGGAACATCTGAATCAAAGTCTAACGAGTGATCAAACCCCACCTGTACGGTCATGTGGTGTTTTTTCACCTGTGTTTTTTTACTTTGATAGCTGTATAATTTATCTGAAATCTTTCAGGATATTGAGAAATAGTCCGAACGGGAAATTCAATTTTCAGGCGTTCGATCCAGAATCTAGACAGCTGGTGGTTTGATCGGGAACGACACACAAGCGTGCATCTTTAGTGGCCCAACAACGGGCGAGAAAGGGCTGAATGTGTTACTATGCATGGTGCTGAGTCCAGCCAGAGTGGCAGCACTGAGGGAACCACCAGCTGTCTCACAATCCATTTCTGATGCAGTTTGACTAAATCTAATAATATCCTTCTGCAGGAAAATTCAATTGGCCAAAGGGTGGCACTAATCATTACTCTCCACCATTCGCCCTCCGCTGAAGGTTATGTTCGACTTAGGAGCTTAAATGCTTGTGTGTAAAAACAGGCAGCTGAACAAAGTGTGACTGAGTGTCAGTTGTACCTGGAGGCCTCCAGTTTCTGCTGCTCCAGGCGCTGCTGGGCCTCCCAGTTTGCTCTCTCCTCCTCGAACACACGTCTCTTCTCCTCCAGCTCCTTGTGCTGAGCCTCCAGGTTCTTCTTCATCTGCTCATGACGCCGCTGAAGCTACAGAGACGCACGGGGCAGAGGAGGACGTCAGTACTTTGAACTTACTTGACACAGACTGTGAAGCATGTGAACTGCAGAGTTTTTCACACAACACAGTCCCCTCTTCACTTATAGTGAATATACAGAGACGAGCCTTTAAACACGTATAGTATAACTGAATCAAAGAGGAAAGCAAAGAGCCCTGTAATGCTGTAATATTTTAAAAATAGGAGAGAATATACAGCTGATTATCAAAGACAAAAGTGGGAAAAATGCAGAGATAAACAAACACTTCATCAAGTCACCATGACACTTGTGACGAGGTAAACCACAGAAGTGGGTGGAGCCACCGTCACATCACACATTGCTTTGTCAACTGATATTCTGAAGTCTTGAGTTTAGCATTTTCAGAATCACCATCTTGGTTTAAGAGCCAGAAGTGATGCATGAGCTTTTCTCCCTCGCCCCTGACTGGTTAGTCACAAGGTAGTCCTGCCCTAAAGCAGACCCTGATTTATGCTCCGTTTTATTCTAAATGGGACTCAAATTTACTAAATGCACATCATGTGGTGTTGAAGAAATCATGAAACCAGTGACTGAGACCATAAACTCATCAGGAAAATGTTTACTGAGCTAATAAATCAAGGGAGAAGTCGGCTCATTTTGGAGCCAATGAGTCACCCCCAGCTGGCCATTAGACAGAATCTAAGTTAAAGGCACTTCCACATTGGTGACACTGACACTGGTGATACTTCTTTTCTGTGTATGAGCTAAACTTAATGTGCCATTTATTAGTTTGAAGGTTTAGTTCTTCATTTTCCGTGTCCAGATTATTATCTTCCGTTGTCAGATTCGCGTGCTCAAACTGAGTTGTCCACACATCTATAATTGGTCTGCAAAAGTAAAACCAGCTTTACACACTTCATGTGGCATTGTTATAGAAGGAACCTCTCATATTAAAAGTGGAAGTTATGACTTGACAAAAGTTTCAGCGAGCCAGATGTTAACACATTTATAGCAGCAATGTTCCAACCGCAGGTTAATATACTGACCGCAAGTGTTTCTACTCATATTTGGTTTTCCTGTTTGTCTGATTTAAATTAACTTTGTGATGAAAGACTGTCTCATCAACAGATATTGTTTAGTAGAGACATGATCCCTCAGCGACAGTCCTACAGTCTGCATGTTGCACACATGCAAATTGCCCTTCTCCAAATACCTGATTTCAGGGGCAAATAAATAAAGTGCAGAGGTGCAAAAGAGGGAAGTAAAACTGAACACCAGCTTACACAGTTCAATAACACACGGCCAAAGCTCACTCACACTTCTAACTGCTCAAACACGTCGGCACAGGAGGAAGGAAGGAGCCCAAAGAGAGATAAGAAACTTCACAAAAGCATGAGCTGCAGCATTCATTAAACCTGGTGTGTGTGTGTGTGTGTGTGTGTGTTTTACCTCTGCTTCAGAGTCTTTGAGCTTCTGCACTTTCTCCTTGACTTTCATTTCAAACACCTGCTCCATCTCCATCTCCATCTTCTTCATCTTAGTCACATGCTCTCGCCGCTCCTCCTCCATCTGGGCCAGGGGGCTCCTGCAAGGGGAGCAAGTGAGAGCGCACACAAACACACACACACACACGCAGATTTAGACCAGCACAGACCCACTCAGTAATGTCACCCATTTCAGTCATACCACAATATGACTAATAACTAAGTTGGTGTATTTGACCAATTCAACAATTTGTTTCAATTGGCTTTGCAAACAAATCTTTTGTTTGCATTTCCTCTCCTCTTTAACGTGTTTGGTGAGGAAAAAGGAGTATGAGGAGCATGCTTTATTTTCACCTGTTTTTGCAGAGCAGAGGAAAGTAAAATATGCAACATCATCTCTCACTGACAACAAAGCGAGTGAAATATGTGCAGCAGATTGCCGGAGCTCTGTACAAAACTCAGAAAGAGCCTTCATTTGTCAAAGAAACACAACATGTCGGGGTTCAGGAGGGAAGACTGAGCGAGAGGCAAAGTTTCAGGAAAGACGGGATCCAACAAGGATGCGACAGGAACGGGAAACCAAACGGACCGTGAGGCGTCTCTGAGAGCCGAGAGGAGGACCTACAAGCTAGTGCAAGGAACCTGTGAGTGCTGCCTGTTAGTGCACGAGGTGGGTTAAATGTTAGTGAAGCTCACCAGGACGCTCTGTTGCAGTGTGACAGTACAGAGCCCTGTCATGAAGTACGTGGAGAGGTTACCTATGATTATGAGGAATGTATACTGAGGAGTAATTTTGGTGCAGTGACATTTATGTTATGTTATAATTGAGTGAAAAACCAAAGGAGATAAGATGCAATCTTAAAGCTGCAATATGTCATTTTAAAATCAAAATACACTAAATTGTGGGTCTGTGTTTGTCTGAGTGTGTTGAACACATTTCTTCATCCTCTTCTGTTGAAGTCTTACAGTTAAGCTCTACAGTGATTCTTGCAGAGTTTCGGGGTAACACCACCACTTCATGGTTACTAAGGCAAGGTTAGTAGCTAGTGATGTACACAGGAAGCTCCACTCTCCACAACTGATACTAACTTGTGCTAACTTACTGATGCTATGTGGCTGGATGTTCCCGTTCTGATAACTGAAGCGAGAAAATGTTTTTTTAAATCAATAAAATCATTTTTAAGTCAGTATTTTGTGCCACATTGTTGACTTGAGTATGAAGCTGTGTGATAAGTGGGATAATGTACAGTGAGCAGCGTCATTATTGCAAAATTTTGGATGATTAATTCCCCAAGTTTTGCATCAGCCTGTCAAGGTTCATTTTGCAAAAATGACCAGCTTGCTAGTTTAATACAGATCATCTGCGTTTGCTTCTCCTTGGTTGGCTTGCGGATGGCAGTTACATCCAACTCAGGCCTTTTCAAAGTGAACGGCTGGTCAAGGTGAGAACGTGAACAGCTAAAGGTGCAGTGCACCACTTACGATGTGACAAATGTTGCAGCTTTAAGCAATTTCAGCAAATTAAAATCTCACAATCAGTCTTAACCACTCCATACGTGTCATGCACAGGTCTCTGATGCCCCTCTAGGCAGAGCTAACGGCAGCGGCAGTGGAAGCAGCGATGAATACAACAGTGGAAAGCAAAAGAGGGCTTTGTTGTTGGGAAAAAAAAATGAAGGCATTGCATTCATGGCTGTCAAAGTACATTCATATGTGCGGTAATTCACAGTTTTTCTCCCGCTGGTTCCTGGAAATATCTACTGACAGGGGGAAGTCAGGGGGAAAGCAGACCTCAGTCACTAGGGAGGAAAGAAAACACCCAAAGGCAGCCAACGGGGGAGCAAAGAGCAGGGTACAGAGGACCGGTCGTCATACAAAAGGGTCTCAAAAATAAGAAAAAAAATGACCACTTACATTCCTTCAACTGTGTCTTGTCTAAAAAGAACAAAAACACATACAACCAAACACACACACACAGATACACACACACACAAACACAGCATGCAATAATGAGGTCATGCACTAAAATAAAACTACAGTCTTTCAGACGTGTTCTGTGATTTCAGCTACTTTTTCACTACTAATGGAAAAAAAAACGAAAGCTTGGAAAATATAACAATGTCAGCTTTGTAAGCTGGGTGTCAAATACATCAGCAGAGTTGGTCAACTGTTTAGCTGTGAGTTAGCATCAGCAGTGTGAGGCCTCTACTCCGCTGTGGCGCTGGAGTTTTAGCTCAGTGAGTTAGCCATTTGCTTGTGTCTACATGAATGAGAAAGCAGCATGGTGCTTAGGATGAAAACATATGAAAATCAGTGGCATGGTTTTATGCAAAGTAGTACAGTGAGAGGCCACAACAAAAGTGTTTGTCAAACATGACAAACAGAGAACGAGCGGACAACGAATGAACTCCCCCAACTTAGACTTTTTCAGTTGCCTGGACCATAAATGAAAACTGAATCAGGATAGGAGTAAATAATGTGACAACAACTCATTCGACTGCAGTCACGTTCTACAGGCCAAATGTGGGTTTCAGCAGGTTAAATTAACAGATTTTTTGGTAGAAAGCTATTTAATACTGGTTTTACGATCATATCGGGTCAAAGCGTGATGGAAAACTAGTTGGGAGGCCTAGAAATATTCATGATAACATTATGTTTTCCTTATATTGACACATGCCCGTTATGAGACTGAGATTCCTGGCTGCTGTAGCTAACAGCAGGGACAGCGTTTCCCATAGGTCTGATGGCACTGATCGACACGCCCTGAAAGAAGGTGTAAAATAGTAATGCAACAGTACTGCAATAGAGTGTAAATCTCCCAACAGCCCACGATCAGATACAAACACATTTTATATGGCAGGCGAGAGAAGTATTTAAGTGTTTTGTAAATGAAGTTTGATGAGATTTTTCTGTGGCTTTTAAGGAAAACAAATTCATTTTAAGACTTTTAAAGACCTGCAGATACTCTGTTTAACAAATGCATCCCACTTGGCTTAACATGTGCAAGTGTGAAAATTAGACCAATATAAAACCCAGAAAACCAATGGCTATCCAATTGTTCTGTCACAACTCCTGATAGAGGAGAACGCTTGCCAAAAATGAGGCGGATACCATTACTTTGAAGTGAACTTATCCTACACTGCTGTCCCCAGTGTGCTTTGTTCCAGACTTACTTGGTGGACAGTTGACCTTTAGCCCTGTTGTTGTCCACTCCATTGTATGTGACAGCAGCCAGCTTCCTGCTGCGGTAGTTTTCATAGTGGACGTTGTTTGTCACGTCCTTCAGGTCCTGCATGTGAGTTCTGGTGATGGACGACAAAGAATGCAAAAACATGTAAAATGTTCTCTGAATAATGTTTCAAAAGCTCTTTTAGCTACAACACAACACCTCCTCTGAAAGCACTAACACAGTCTTTCCAGAGCCTCTATCTGAATGAGGTGGTTATTAGCTGTAAATGACACAGGTTCCTTATCCTCTTTGTTTTTGTCAGTACCTGATGAGCATATCCCTGAGGATGGTGAAGTCACAGTGGTCACTGTTTTCAACTAGAAGGGAAGACAAGAAGTCAGCCAGTTATTTCTTCTCATACTTAAAAAGTATGCAACCTTCTTTGTTCCCCAGAAACCAAGTAACATCTTCACTCGGATGCGTTTAAAAAATGCAGAGCTACAAAGTAATGCTCAGATCCTGTTTTCTGGAATGCTGTTAAGTCATGACACAAGAACTTTTCTAACATGTTGGGTAAATACACAGCATCCTTATCCTTACTTTATATTAGATGTGATACATTTAAGACCCGCGATTGAATTTCAGTATTTAAGCATTTTTCTCAGCGGTAACTCAGCATTCATACCTTCTGCAACCCCCCAGGGGTATTGTCTCCCTCTGGCCCTCTTGCCGTTCACTTCGATGATGGTGTTGCTTCCTACTACAGCCAGCGGCAGCTTGTCCTAATAGACAATGTTCAGCATTATTAATATCAGTGTGTGATTCTGGGTTTGTAACAAACTAGTATACCTATATAATATGGCATGTCAGGATACATAAAGCACCTTTATCTTCTTCACCAGCCTGTTCTCTTCTTCGTCGTCTGTCTCAGGGAACTCGTAAATCTTGATTTTGTGCTCTTGGATTTCCCGCATGATCTAGCAGGAGAAGAGAAGAGGAAATGGCTCAACAATACAGACCCCACCATTAGTCGAATGTTCCTCCCTAGTGTCTTATAAAGCCCCACTAAAGGCTGCAGTGTGGAATGGTTTCAATTAACACTAATATGAATTAGATGCTACATACTCTTTGTTGTAGTTTTAAGAGATATTAAGTTATAAACTGCAATTTTCATCCTCCTCACCTGATCTAGCGTTAACATAGTGATTTTAAACAGTACAGTGACACATCAGTACAGTCAGTTTTCACCCAGCTGAATGCTGAAGATGCCTTTTGTTATTGCTTCATGTTCTAATGCTATCTGATGTGGTCCTTCCAAACCAAAGCAAAGATGTTATTGTGAAAATGAAGCACAACAGAGCACACAAAAGCAAACTGTTAGCAATGCTATTTATTCCAGGAACTACTGGTAGATCTTTCTTTATGTATTCATGGTCATGTAAAATTTACCATAAGAATTCCACACAGTGCAAGATGTCACTGTACCAATAGCTGTAACACTTAAGAGGGTCTACTTTATTTAGGTTTGCTTCGTGATGCACATTTTCACTAACATACTGATGACCACAGTAGAGGAAAAAAAAATGCTCTCATATCCTTTTTTTTCTGCAGTAGTATGCAGCTGTGGAAACCACTGACCTGTTTCTTGAACTGTTGGCATTCCTCTGGGGTGAGGGTGTCTGCTTTGGCGATCAGCGGGATGACATTGACTTTCTCATGCAACCGTTTCATGAACTCAATGTCCAAGGGCTTCAGTCTGCATAGAGATAAAGATGTGGATTTACATATAATTCAACAGGATAGTGGAAGCAGCGTCATTTTAAACCACTCTGTACCTTGTACTTGTATTGATGGCTCACATTTTCCAGCCTGTCCAACACATTTCTAACTAAATAATCAAGCGAACTGTAAGTGGGATCTTTGGGGGCTGCCTGGACTTGATCACTGATTTGACCACTTGATTAGCTCTTCCTTAGAAAATACAGGGATAAGTGGAGCTTAACCAAATATAGAAAAGTATGTGTGATGCCTGAAAGATGTTTGCAATGTCTAAGAAAATGACCTTGTAGTCGTGAGAAAGCATTGCTATCCTTGGCAGTGTGACAGTACTGAATTACTGAGTTAAAGCTTTGAATTTCAATTGAACTTAATCTTTATTTGATTCTTTGAGGGCACCACGGAAACATCCATCTGAGTGGAAGTCTGTCCTCAGGCGGAATCTGATACTGTTAGTATTAAGAGTGGGATGCATGTTTATCACTTTGCCATGCAGCGCAATACACAGCACAGTGCTGTATATTAAAAGACCTGACTGGAACAGCTGGTAACAACTGGTATTATATGGAAAAACAGGAACAATATAAACTATTAGCAGGTTTGTCAGATCCTACTACTGTTATCAACAGCTGACATAATTCATGCTGCTGCATACACAATGATAATAACAATGTACTGATAAACTTTTACAGTAAAAGCAATCACACTGGCACATGACAGGACAGCTGTTTCATGGGGTAGTGACACACATATCAGCCTGCCCTTTGTGTTAGTACACATACTTCTAACAGAAATATGAGTGGGCTGACCAGCGGCAGGGTCGAAGTTAATAGAACGCACTAAATTATATATAAGGACAGATGAGGACTTTTCACTGACCCTTCACTAACTGACCAGAGGAAAAAGCTGCTGTGTCACACAGGAGGCTACACTAAACATGTCCGAGGCCAGTCGCTAACCTGAGCAGAGAGCAGTCTCACCCCCAGACAAGCACTCATTCAAAAGGTATTTTACAATACAATACATACAAGTACAATAAGTCTAGCCAAAATGAATATGTATTTCACACCCAAGTAAACTTACTGTAAAGCCTGCACCATTATTTTCATTATCAATTTATCTGTCGATTTATCAGTAAACTTTCAGCTCTCCTCACTGATGTTCACAATGTCACCTCACCTCTCATATTTGGGTTTAACTGCAGTTTGGAGATAGCTACATTGAAAAGATTTAAGAAAAACTGATGCGGGTGATCTTTTCCTGATAAAGTCGCTGTCCACAAATCTTTAAGAAAACCAGTCACCACAGATCAGCAAGGAGCTCAATGTACAGATTGTCTCTCAGCATTGAAGGTCATTGTGCTTCTGTGTGAGAGTAGTCAGCTGGTGTTATGAGGGGATGCTGTGTGTGTGTGTGTGTGTGTGTGTGTGTGTGTGTGTGTGTGTGTGTGTGTGTGTGTGTGTGTGTGTGTGTGTGTGTGTGTGTGTGTGTGTGTGTGTGTGTGTGTGTGTGTGTGTGTGTGTGTGTGTGTGTGTGTGTGAGAACATACGCTGCCCATCCTCAGACTAAAGTACTGCTTGTGTGGGTACAGAGGACGGGCTTGTACAAACACAATGTCTCACAGAGCACAGACAGACAGGCTGAGGAAGGAGGAAAAAAAACATGAGGAGAAAGGAGGACAAGTCATTCTTCACTGTTTACAGTAGGTTCTGGTCATCAGTTTTAAGGGCATGTGAGCACACTGTGGATATTTGCGTCGAAACAAACTGGGCAGCTCCACACAGCAGACACAAACTCACTATCCTGGCCTACAGTGCCGAACAGCATAGGTTCCTTTTGTATTCTTTTAAAGGTTAAGAGCCTTGACTAGGGACAAAGTTTCATATTAGCATAACTGTAAACCCAAATATCTGCCTTTTTCACTACTGCCACGCTTTTCTACTCAAGACACTGAGATTCCTTGAAAAAAAGACCAGATGAGCACGTCTGAGAAGTCAACATGCTACAGAGGATCTGGTGGCTTGTGAATATCAACATTACAATTAAAATTCCACACAGTCGTGTCTTTATGACACATTTGGCGATCAGTATCATCTGCTGGGAACTTTGCCAGCGTCTTCCTCTGAATTGCTTGTTTTTTTTCCCCCCTTTTTCACGAGCTTCAAGTTTTAACCCCTAAGATGCGCTGACTCAGTTTTACATGATCGTTTACAGCGATGGCCCGGGGGAGTCGCAGGAGGAGACAGACGGAAGTGAGACAGCACATACATTCTCACTCAGGAGCTGCCCGGTATGGCCACCAAGCTGTTCCAGCAGCAGAAGGGAATTCAGCGCCTTGCTAAGAGCTTTATTGACTGCCCTTCTGCAGAATTCAAAATAACACAGGGATTTGAACCAACAACCTTTCCTTCCAGTCACAAACCTGCTTCTTTGACCTTAGGAGCACCTCTCATTTCCCTCCTTACACTATTCTTTTTTACTCATTTCTTCTCACTGTTTCACTTTCCCCCTCAAACCGTTTCCTTTCTCCAGTCCTTTGCATTCCTTACCTCCATCCCCCAATCTGCCTATGCTAACACAATGGGTGCACAAAAGACGCAATGACTGTCTCATGATTTTATTTCCCAGACTTACCCGTGTCCCGAAGGGGCGATGAAGTACAGGCAGCAGTGGATTCGGCTGTCAGGCATCTGTCGTCTGTTCACCCGGGATTCTGAGTTCAGGTAGTCTTCAAACTTGCTGTCTATGTGGTCGATGACTGGCTGCCAGCTGTATAATACAAATTGCGGCAGTTATGAAACAAACCCCCACAAAGACCCCGAGGATCTCCCTAGATTAAAGATGGCAGAACAGCTTTGACATTTTAAGGACGATAAATGAAGGAAAGCATCTATGCTGAGCTCAGGTTGTGGTGACCCTTACCAGTTGCTGTTGTCGACAGCATCTCCGAACCCTGGGGTGTCAACTATTGTGAGCAGCAGCTGGACACCGCCCTCCTTTATTAAAACTTTGGACTGCTCCACCTGACGCGAGACAAAGAATGAAGGACACATTGTGTTTACTTCTGCCACCACCTGTGCTTTTGAGACCAAGCTGTTTAATAAAAAAAATAAAGACAACATGGAAGAACAGGTGCGAAATCATTTTCACTGTGAGCTAATGGCATCACAGATAATGTATCCTACACAGAAAATGCTTGAAGCTGGCAGCATGTAGCAACACGCCATCTCACACTGTGCTATTAACTAACTATGTCGAGCAACCAGAGAAGCACACGCGCATCTGGAGATAGCAATGCTGTCAGACAGGAGCCAGACAGATAAAGTGAAGCACTTGAGGCACCCAAGATTCAGGATAGCGTAGTGTAATTAGGGAAGATGGCATTTATGGTGAGAGCTGGGTCTGACTTGTTAAAACCACCATGAGAACCTAAGGTTGTGCTGCACGTTTGAGTCAACCAAACCTCAAAACAGTGTGGCATGAACGATATTTTTCTTACACATCAAGTCAGGTGTCCACAGAGCGTATTGAATTGAAGAGAGAAAAACTAACAGATTTTCTCTTCATATCAATGCTGAGAGGCAACTGTTTCTGTGGTCTTTGTTAATCAGTTTGCATGATTTATGGTGAGAAACACATAGATGATTCTTTGTTTTTAACAGAACAGGTTCTCTGGCACTGTAATACTGTAAGTCCTAAACTTTTCATTAACAACAGGGCTTTCACATATGTTTTCAAGACAACATTGATACATTAGGATTGTTAAACACTTGCTGCTGTAACGGCAAGCAAAGTTAATTGTTCCTATATTCATCTCGAAGACAGTTATTCTGTTTGAGAGCTACATAGTTGAGAACACGTTCAAATAAAAAACAGACTATTATGTAGGTATTTATGCCATTAAGACAGCTGTGTTATGAAACACTACAGTCTATTTTTGTTGGTTCTGTGGGCACATTTTCAAATATAAAGTCAAAATGGTGGTTTGGATGGCTGCCAAATCTGCTGGTGGGTTAGAAAGTCTTACCAAAAAAAGTGTAAAAGCATTTCAGGGTTGTTTATTGGACAACTCTGATATATGGTCTGCTTAGTGATGTAGAATATTTTTGTCCAAATGTACCTGTACAGTCTTTTTGATCCGATGTGAAGGTCCAGGATACTCTGCTGAATACAAGTCTGTGAGGAACAGAGAGTTGATCAACGTGGATTTGCCCAGACCAGACTCACCTGGAAAAAGGAGAAAGGAGAAGACAAATCAGTATTTCAGGAACACTGAGACTTGTACTCTTCACGTTACAGTTAGAAAGTTGGCCGGACTGTAAAGCATTGCATTACTCGGTATAAAATAATCACCCCAACCCCTGCATTATATCCACACAATGACCACAGCTGAGAGTCCAAGGACAACCAGCGGCTATGGTTCTATCCGAGGATGAGACTGACATTTGCCCAAGACGTTGATCCATTTGGGTTAACAGTTAAAAGGCCAAGGAAACAACACAGACAATGGCTCTTGTTATGCACAGCTGACTGGCTGTGTGGTCTGGGTGGCTCCTCAAGCTTGGTTGGCCATTGTGTGCCCAGTTTCCAAGCTCCCAATGAATGGATCATTAGTGGAAATGACCACTGACACGGCCTGCATTGGCTGATGGCCACAAGTCAATATTTAACGAGCCTCCATTCACACCAGAGCTACAGTCAAAGGGCAATGTGGGGAGCTTGTACTGTAACATTTGTTTGTCGAACGTCTTACGCTTGGCATCTAACTGTGTGCCATGGGTATGCGCTTGTTAAATTTACAGCAATATGAAGTGATGACAGGCCAGTGAAAAGAGCTGCTCTGCAATGTGTGAAGTGAACAGGTTGTTGGGTCATGTGTTTCATGAGGCACGGGTAGACGTGCCAGTGACTGCTGGTAATACCAGCCCTGTCTCTGCTTCCCTTCCTCCAACTTTCATCCTCCTTCCCTCTTTCACACCACAACGGTGACGCATTGCACGGCGGGGACATGTGGGCTCACAGCTTATCACAGCCAAGAAAAGCTGAATGTTGTATGTGTGTGTGTCCACACAAGAGGGTGATACCATTAAAACAATGGCAGGCATTTAAACTAGTAACAACCCCAGAGGACCTTGCCTACTGTCCTTGTTGTTAGATGCAGAGTCGTTTCTATCTTTTCTGAAATTATTCCCAAAATGAAGCTATTTGTGGCATACGCATCAAAGCATTCACAGGCCCCAGAGGACCACTTGGTCACCATCCAGCAGCTTTTACAGAGGACACTGCAGAGAAAAGGAGCCAGCTAAATCCAAATGCCCTGTCATGAGGGTGTTTTAGTGGAACTACCTAATAACAGCAATAAAAATACTGCTCACTGGCTGAAATGTATCAGCAGTACTATAAGGAAAAAGCCTGTAGAAACAAAATGTTGCGAACACAACGGAAGATGCGCTATTCTTAGAGCCACGCTGGGTAGAAATTCTGCTGGTCCCACCACAGGAAATGGTTTTGACCCGAGGAAACATTTTCCCTCCAAACAGGGACTGATCAGCCGAGGAGGATCTTGGCCCGATGTCAACCGCCACATCCAGGCATTTTAAAAGAATGTCTGCATTTTTGTTTTACTGGGTGCAGCTCTAGATAAATCCATCCAAAATGTCTCTATTCTGGGAGACCGTGTCAAAGACCTGGCATGAAGATAATAAACAAAATAATAACATCAAGCAATGATCCCCTCCTCTCTGACTCAACAATTAACACTACAAAGCTGGGGGCAAGTCCCTTGTGTATAAATGTGGCTGCGTCCACGCACAATCTCTCTCACGCTCTCAAAAACAAACCACAGTGAAGGACTCTAAAATGCCAACCGCAATAAAAACAATGAAATGATTCATATGAAACAAGGGCAAAGAGAGGGCTGAGCAGCGTGTGTTCTTACCAACGACCATCAGGGTGAACTCAAAGCCCCTCTTCACAGACTTCCTGTACACTTGGTTGGGGAGGCTTGCAAAGCCAACATATCCTTCCAGATTCTTTTGCTGCTGTAAAACATTAAAGAAAATACACACATCAAAACCGCAAAGAAATATGATCTCACAGCCCCGCTTGAACCGGAAAGCTTAAAAGGCAAGTTTTAATCGCTCTATTCCCACGCTGCCAAAACTGAAATACGCTCCTAATCATCTAACCATCTGAGCCCTTATGATGTCCCTAAGCAGATTCAAAGTTAGACAAAACATTGTTACACACAGTTTGACAACTACACATACATTTTCACTTACAATACGTCGCACATACATTGAATGAAATGTTAAATTCCGAGATGCCACCATTAATCAAAAGGAAATATGTGCTGTGCATCATGTCGTACTTTTTAAACTGTAATTCAGCAGGACACAGGTGTATAAATTTCAAAATGATGTACTGCAGAGCTGTACGTCAAAAAAATACTGTCCAGTTATTTAAAGCATCAGGATAATTTCAGTACTTACAGCTGTTTTTGTGTAGATCAGTAGATCAATGTAATGGTTTCCAGTGTGCAGGAAATGCCAGCGTTTCCAGGGTCAGAAAGCAAAGGGAGAGAGCAGAAAACAAAAAACGAAAAAAGTAACAGAGAATCAATCTCAGGCCATCTGACAAACAAACCATTCTGTCTCTAGAATCAAGCTGAGAAGCCTGCGGCAGCGTGATTCATGATCTGGTGTATTGTAACAACACAGACAGTTGGCCAGTGTGGTACATATTCCACTCCACTTGCTCCTTTAATGTCAGTAGCACCATAAAGCAAAGGTCCATTCACTGTTGCAGCTTTTTCTTTACGCCTTTGGCTAGCAGAGGATTTCTGCCTCGCACATTGGAGCATCTCCTGCCTACAAACGACAGCCCACGTCTCCTGTCTGACGCTATGACTTCATGTGCTGATTTGCCTACAGGATGTGCAGTTCAATCTCAGCAGCATCCCAGTGCTCAAGCATGTGAATCATTATGTGTTGGATTTAGCAAATATGCTATGTGGCGAACAGATGTTTTAGTGATGTTTTAAAACAGTAGAGTTTTTAAAATCTAAAAAACTGAGACAAAAAAACAGTCATTTTATAATGACAGCTGTCTGGTTCACTTCCAGCAACGTCTGACAGGTCTGTTAAAGGAAGTGGTGGCAGGTGGAGGACTAAACTACATTTCACTTGTGCAGAGCACAGTTTGTCGTTTCAGTTTAGGGGAAACAACTGGTTCAGTATCCTGACTTCAGAGGTCACAGTCTGAAGCCAATGAACTTAAAAAAGTCAAAACATGAACTCTGAGGTACTAGATCCACTGTAATCCAGATTAGATGGCAGTCGTAACCTCCTTATACCTATCCGTGACACATCCTCATGGCTTAGCTCTGACTGCCTAACCTAGCGAGATGCTCTAATCATGGCAGCTTAATCAAATTATTGATCGCACACTAATGCAGCCCCGATGTCGGGCACATGAACGACAAAGAGTGGTCGTTCTCCCCGTTTACAGAAGCATTTCGAAGGTCTCCACGGGAAAATGTAATAATGGCTGCATTGACTATATTCTGCACAATATGATATTATTTAACGTTATCTCGCGTAAACAAGAGTAACGCTATATTCGATACCCCTTGATTCAAACAAGTTAGCATTGACGAGAGCTGTTCAATCCAACATACGACACTAAGTTAGCCAGTTAGTCAAATTGCTACTATTTGAAGGCAAGCTTTAAAAACAATTTAATATTACCCAACATGGGTGTTAACGTGGCTTATTGTCTTAGCTCATTATACACAAGAGACATTTACTGAAATACTTTGCTAAAGAGCTAAAGGCAGGAAATGACACTCGCGAAGCCCAGGCTAACAGCTAGCCAGCTAGCTACCCATCCAACTGGAGGCGGACGACTGGGCGTTGGTTGCTCAGACAACTGCAGAAGCTAAATAGCGGCAACGCCGAATTGTTCAAATATATTAAAACCCAACATAAATTATCACAGTTGGAGTTTACAACACCAGTTTCTGAATGAGTCATAAAAGTATCTGACTGCAGCAGTCTCACCCATAACGTTCATCGCTCCCTGCCGCCTCAAAAACCGATCATTCACAAGCCGACATTCCCCCTTCTCGTTACTTTTGCTGGAGCTACGCACTATGAGGCACGTAACGCCCCGCGTACTCTACCACTCTACGCCGTAAAACTGACGTAGATTCTACGTGAATCACAAAGGGAGGAACGCGCCAGCCTCGCGATAACTTGTAATTCCTTTTACTTGCCATGCTTTCTCGCGATAACAAGTTTTTTTTTTTAAATTGCGGAACTTCTTGAACACACATTAAACTAATTACACCATGATCGTTAATTAATGATATATGATAGTGATAGTTAATGATATATCATAATTAATTTGAAAACTTTCATTTTGTAGTGCAGCTCTGTGTTATAAAATTCTTGATTTGTTCAAGTAGCACCAGTTGAATAATGCTACTTGTAATGCTGAATAATTTTTACATTATCAGCAGCGGCTCATTTACATTGTGTGTGTGTGTGTGTGTGTGTGCGTGTGTGTGTGGAGTTTATCAATTACTCCGGTGACGGAATGCGAATAGCGTCCGTTGTATCCATGGAAACCCAGTCTCTGTAAGACGGCGGACTTTAATTGGTTAGAAAAGCAGCGACCTTAAGCATTGTTTGTTCTTATTTGCTCTCTTCGAGACGTCTATTGTTTCTAGAATAAAAACTATGTCGCCTGTATCCCCGCCTGAGGATATTTAAAGAAGCAAAATTCGTTTTCAGCTGTTTAAATCAACTGTCTACTGCTAGTTTGAGATGCCTAAGGAAGGGTAAGAGTCCTTGACTTGTCTTTTCTAAACTGCCAGTCCACCTGGCTAAAAACAGAAATAGTCTAGCTAGCCCTCTTGTCACAGAGGCTAGCTATGTCCCTTCTGTAACTATGTGCCAAAAATGTCTGAAGCTGAACCACAGCTCACTCATGGAAGCTAAGGGGGACGCTGAAAATGTCCAATCCAGTTAAAAAAGCGAGACAAGGAGAAAAACTGCCCCTGAAATCCAGAGGCATCCAGAGCAAGTAAGCTGGGCCACCTCCTCCACACAATTAGCTAACAGTCTGTTACACAATTTCATTTCCCTGATTTGAAAAAAAAAAAGAGAGAGATCAACTGATAAGCCTGTTTTTTCTATGTAGGGCATCTCATGATCTCAGGAGGCTTCAGTCCCTGCTTGCCAGAAGCAGCCCCAGACAAGAGGTGAACAACAACAAATGACGCCACACTGTCACTGTCTAGTCATTTTGATACAAACCGGCTCCTATTTCTTCAGGTCTGTGTGTACATTGCGGTGTGAGATTCCCTGTGTTTCAGGTTGCAGCACTGAGTCACAGTAAAGCGCGCAGCAGTGGAGCCAGCAGAGCACAAGGCCTGCATCCTCCAAAAGACGCCAACACACACAGGAGCGAGGGCGACCGCTCCAGTGAAGCCTCTGCTCTGGAAACATTCAGGTTATTTTTTTTTTTTTAGCCTCATCATCTGGAAAGTCAACGATGTCCTATAGGGCCATACAACACACGAATAAAGGAATATGCTGCTGTAGTTCCATTTTAGCCTATTGTTAAACTGGTAAAGTTCACTGTAACTAATCTAAAAGTTCAATATTTACCCCACTGCCTCCCACATTTCCCACACTGATAATCAGCTGATTTTGTGGAGGTCATACAAGTGCATATATTTAACTAAGGCTGGGTGTGTTTAGCATTTTTCAATAATAGTGCTGATATGATATCTGATGCAAAACAATGCTTTTGTTCTTTTTAAATTCAATATTTTCAGAGGATGTAACTGATGAATTGTGGTTTTGGTGGCTGAAAAGAGTTACCTTTAACAATCAGATACAGTTCGTACCATTTTGGACATAATTCTATATATATATATCTACGTTCATTTGTCAGCATCACATACAGAGACCAAAGATGCTTCAGCAGCCACCCACTGCATCAGCTGTTCTTGGACATCCTTGCATCTTTGGTCAGGAACCGACTCTGCAGGTGAAATATCCCTGAAATACTTGAACGTGTCTCCTCTTGTCTCACACAAAGCTTACCAACAATATTTACACCTTCTACAGTGAATGGATTGACGACGCGCCGCCCGAGTCTGTCCTTAGAGTTCTGATATGTCTACGATTATTGATCAGAGATCCTCACCATCAGGTACTACTGGTGTTATTATTAATGTGTATTATGTATTATATGAATAATTCCACTGTATAAAAACAGTAAATGCTTCTTTTAACTATTTCTCGTAGAAAATCCTCCATCAGCTCCAAGGCATCAACTCACTCGCCAGGGTAAATGCTCTCTTTAGATTTATCTGACATACTGTGTTTTGGGATTTATCCACACGTGCTGTACATCATGTCATCCTCGTCACTGCTGTTTCTCTACCAGTATATGGAGTCTGTCACTGCCATGTACATATCTTGTGGAGAGCAGGCGCTTGCCGTGCAGAAGCTGGTCACAATGACTTGTGAGTAATCAGAGGAGGATATCAAGACACTGATAATGCGACTCTTGAGTACGTCCTCTTCAACTTTGCTGATTGCTCTGCAGACATGTTTCAGAAGCTGTCTGCCGCTGCAAATCAAAGGGTCTGGGTCACAGAGAGCGGCGCTCACAGGGTGAGTGATTAGTTGTGATAAAGTTACCTGTGATTATGGTCTGTTTTCAAATCATATCCATGTCTGGGCAAAACTTAGTGCCATAACAGGGTGTCATTCCTGCTGGTGCACTGGACTAATGGACTACTGGTCACTACAACAGGGTCGTAATATATATTTGTGATTTCATTTGTCTGTATTATTATTATTAGTTGGATTTTTTCACTCTTTATATATGATACTCCATTGTAGTTATTATCACTGGGGTTCAGTGAGAACAGTGTTGGTCAGTCTGTCCATCCACAACGTTCCTCATTCCCTTAATGGCTGTATTTCCTGATGTATTTCTGTATTTCTGAATGTAGTTTGGTTACCCTCTTACCTTTTAAGGGCGTATCTAAAAACACATCACCATCAAGCATAACATTATGTCAAAAAATTACATTTTAAAGCAAAGATTGCAATGCAGTTTATTCAGGAGATTCCTGCTCCCCAGAGGAAGAACGTTTTCCATTATGCCTAGTCTCATTCATGACCACCAACAGGCCGAAATTGCATTTTAATCAATACGGTGACTGTCATTATTGTTGCTTCCTCCATCCAGTGCTTGATGTGGTGGGTGATAGTGAACGTTGTAGATTTCAGCATGCAAATATTTCTTCTCAGATGTCGAATGAAGCCTTTGTAGAATGTAGAGCGAAAGCTAATCATTTACTTTCTGTTTGTGAAATGCACAACTGTGTCAATTTCTGTTTTTCTTGTAGGGTGACAGTCAGTGAGTGTCCCCGCTTACAGTTTATTGTCTGTTCTACATTTATCGTACTTTGTGGAAATAGATTTTGGGTCTCTAATGAAGTAAACCCTTTCTAGACCCTGGTGAAGCTGCTCTCCACAGCAGATAGCGGTGTGCTGCTGGGAGCCCTGCTGGCACTTACCACTTTGGCTGAGAGGTAAGCAAATGCGTCATTTAATGCATTAAATACATTAATGGTCTGTTGGAAGGCTTTGTTTTTCTTTTTCTGCAGCCCAGAATGCAAGGAGGAGATTGGCGAGCTGCCGATAGTTGAGAGGCTACTTGTAATAGTGCAGGAATATGACCTGCTGTCGAAGAGGTTAGTTGTTAAGATTAAATGTTGTGTCTTCACTTCTAGGAACTTTTCTTTCTTCATTTTCTTCATTCACTAGAGCTGATTACAAGAAACCTAACAAGCACATCTCATCTTACCTCTAACACAATAAAAACGTGGACACAAGCAGGGCAGGACTGATTCTGATGTTTCCTCCAGAATGAGTGCGGAGCTGCTGAGGCTCCTGTCCCCGGTGTGGCGGGTGAGGGACCAGCTGAGGGAGCTGGAGGGTCTGCCAGTGCTGCTGAGTCTTCTGTCCGGCCAGCACCTGAAGCTGCTGTGGAGCGTCGCCTGGGTCCTGGTCCAGCTCTGCGAGGATCCCGACACCAGGACAGAGATCCGGAGCTGGGGCGGCGTGCAGCAGCTTCTCCGGCTGCTCAACAGGTTTGTAAGACTGAGGAATTAAAGCATATTTGATATTTTTATTCTCTAGTATAGGTTAAGCTCCAAAAATCATCTGCATTTTACAGTCAGGGAAAGTCTATGGAATTGTGGTATTGTACCACATACCACAAAATGTGCACCCATACATATACATCTGTATATTTATATCTGCAGGATGCTAACTACCAGCTGCTGTCCCCCCCAGCTTGACCTCCCAGTATTTAACACATAATGATGGAGGATGCAAGCTTTGTTTTCAGGCCAAAAAAAAAAAGAAGATAAAGTGCTATTCTTCACGTTATTGAATATGGCGACACCCATACATAACTCTTACAGTGACAGGCAGTACGTCTCTGACCGCTCGTCCATCGAGGCGCTCTCCAGCGCCAACGCAGCCGGCCGCATCCAGAGAGAGCACATGAGAGAAGAGCTGAGCCCGCAGGAGGAGATGGACAACACCATAGCTCTGCAGTCAGGTCAGGCGCTGCACAACTTATCAGTCTTTGGCAGTCTTATCAGTTCCTGAGAATGTAAACAGTTTTTTTCCTGAAGTGAAAATCCAGACCACAGAGACTTGACTTACAGTATCTATGACTTTGGAGGAAATGGTTGTAAATTTTCTGTCTGTTAGATAAAACTAATTTGGGTAGAAAAAAAACAAACGTTTTTTTTGGCTGTCCCAGTAAGAATCTGGGGAGAAACTTTGTATTGTACAAACTACATCTCTGTGGTTCGGGGAGCGGGTTGTTAACGTTCGTAGCTGTTTATTGGAATGTTTGAGACTATAAAGTTGCATGTATGAGTTCTTAAATGAAGTCATATCCCCTTTAATCCCCTCATCAGCCTGCTGTACAGTTCTGACTGAGCTTAGTCTGGATGACACATCTGCTCACCATATTGTGCAGGTAAGGAAACGTCCTCACTCACAGAGCAGGACAGCGGAGAGGATGAGAATGAGCAATCCAACTTTATATGAAGTAACTACTGTGTATGTAAAAAAAAACAAAAAAAAAAAACATTGCATCAATTAATTCTGACATTCTGCTTTTAGGAAAATGGGGTTTATATAATCGCAAAGTTGATTTTACCACAAAAATGTGGACCAAATGTTGCATCTTTACAGGTATACAATCTCCTTCATATGTGTATTAAATTGCATAATAATGAAAGTGAAGATACGTAATATACATATACATAACATATGTGTAACTTTATTTGCATATTGGCAGGGCTACGCATTTCGCAGCCTCCGGTTTCTCTTTAGCATGGAAAGAAACAGACATCTGTTTAAGAGGTGATGATACAACATATTTTTTAAAGAAATAAAACATACAACCTTGAGTTCATGTCATGAATAAAGTGTTTAAATTTGGCTACTGCTGGATGTCTGTTTTGGAAAAAAAAAAACTTCAAGTATTCTCCACTCTATCCATTTCAGACTCTTTCCCACAGACCTCTTTGAGTTATTTATTGATGTTGGACATTACGTACGGGACCTCGCAGCCTACGAGGCACTGCGAACTAAAGTTTCACTCTACACTGTAAGAGAACAGCTTCTAAACCGATTCATGTGTTTATTCAGCTGGTTTAGGGTGCAAAATGAAAAGAAATATTACAGTGTTTCTGTCAGAGGATTGTCTATCTTCCAAATGGATGGAGTGCTGTGTGTTTTGTAATGCAGGAGGAGGAAGTGGACAGTCTGAGAGACAGTATCGAGGCTGTGGACCAGAACCGGCCTCCCCTTAAAGTCATCAACGGTTACTCCATACTGGACCATCTGGGCACTGGGGCCTTTGGAAGTGTCTTTAAGGTACATCCTGCAGCAGTGTTGGTTTGTGTCAGCTTTGCTTCTTTGTGACTTCATTAAAGAGTGCTTTAGGTGGTTCAAATCAAGTGTCATAAATATACTCAATGACAGGTTCGAAAGCAGAGCGGCCAGAACCTCCTGGCTCTGAAGGAGGTGAACCTCCACAACCCAGTGTTCGGCAAAGACAAGAAGTCCAGAGACAGTAATGTGGAGAAGATCATCTCAGAGCATACGATCATCAAAGAACAGGCACCAAGTTTCAACTTTAATCACTGAAAGTCAGTTTAATAACATGCTATCTGAATAGCCGTATTTTCTGTTGTTTATATGTTCCTCGGTTCCTCTTTCCTAGATGATACACCCTAACATTGTTAAGTATTACAAGACATTTTTGGAAGGTGAGGATAATTATTTTTACTGACTCTTTTAGCCCCAAGCTATTGCAAGGAGGGAGCACAGCAAAAATCCTGCTGTTCGTTTTAGGTGACAAGCTGTACATTGTGATGGAGCTGATAGAGGGAGTGCCGCTGGCTCAACATCTCAGCTCTCTGAAGGAGAAACAGCAGCAGTTCACAGAAGACCGAATTTGGAATATTTTCATACAGGTAACAACTCTGGAAATTATCTTTGGCAAATAAATCTCTGCTTGGTAAAGTATTGGCTTTATATGGATTTTGATTTCCCAAGAAATGTCCTTAGAAAGATCAGTTGATTTCATTTGTGTAATCCAGTGTTAATGCACAACTCAATAGGGAGGTACTGTCCTACCTTTGCTGTGCACCGTGGTGAAGAAGTACTCAGATCCTTTACTGAAGTAAAAGTATCAATACTACAATATATACTACAATACCGTATATAGTACATAAACACTGTGGCTGAAATATTATTATAAATGTATATTGAATTATTATGATTGATTGTTGATACTAATAACTTTGTAGCTGGCCGAGGTGGAGCTGGTTTTAACTGCCTTATGTACAGTTTGGTAGTTAAGTTCAGTGCTTCCAAACCTAAAGCTCGCAAGATAAAGAGCAGTCATGTCGTGAGTAATAGGGTGGAAAAGTAGATAATAACTAAGTAGACCAATCTGTACTGACTTTTAGGGGTATGTGAGCTCATCAGATAAGGATGTGGGGTACAGCTGGGAACCACTGAAGTGTAGGACTATTTCCTGTACTTTTATTCACTGGACTACAAAATGTTGGGTTCTCCATCAGCTGAGGAATTTCACCCTGACCTATTTCACTGCTCATTGCCAAAACATTTGGATAAAAGCCCAAACTATAAATATGAATTGCAAACCATTAGAAACATCTTAGTCTCTCCTTTTAATAAGCTAATTATTTACTGATATATCTTCTCCATCTTCCCTCAGATGTGTCTTGCACTGAGGTACCTGCACAAAGAAAAGGGAATAGTGCACCGTGACCTCACACCAAACAACATCATGTTGGGGGAAAAAGACAAAGTCACCATCAGTGAGTTTCACTTCACAGTTTTACACACACCATACATCTCCATTCATATTGGCCTCTCCCTGTCCGGTCGCATAATAAAAGTTTTTTTTCTTCTGCTTGAAGCGGACTTCGGCCTAGCCAAGCAGAAACAGGAGAACAGCAAGCTAACGTCAGTGGTCGGCACCATCCTTTACTCCTGGTGAGGACATTCAAGAGTAACAATGACTGTTTCAAAAAAAAAAAAAAAAAAAGTAGCTAAAATTGTTTAGATTTTTCCAGTTTATTTGCATCCAGGTGTAATTGGCTATTTACACTCATCCTGCTCACACTGTATAAAGAATTACACATTTCTCAGAATGTACAGGACTTAATCTAATCTGCATTATTTCATAATAATCAAGCTTCAGTTGCAGTTTGGTTCAGTTTAGGCACAAAAACTCTTTAATTTTTAGGTTAGGTTTAGCAACACATCATTCTTTTGGTTAAAATAATAAGTCAAATGAAAATATAAAAGGTAGGGAGCATGAAACACAAAATATACTCTTTCCAACATACACCAGGGTGCAAATAGCATCTGCCAGTTTATTTCTTTGTCATGCGTTGCACTGGGGGAGCAGATATCCAGGAGGTATTTGAGGTATTTATTTTGTATACTTTTTACTCTACTACATTTATTTTGATCACTGTAGTTACTTTGCAGATTACTTTTTTTCAGTAAAACGTACTACCTTTAAAGTATTTTTACACTGTGGTATTGCTACTTATGCTGAAGTACTTCGTCCACCACTGGTTTGGGTGAAGCAGTATAGTAGAGTTTCTGTTTTATAACAGTCTGTTACTTGGAGAAAAAACAGATACTGCAGCTCAAGTATGTTTATGGTCCCGACAACAGCTGCGTGTGTGTGCACGTGTGTGTGTGAGCGTGTGTGTACTATTATATTTACTTGTGTGTTATGTTTGTAAGGACCAATTTGAGTGTAAGCCTTGAGAGGGAGGACATGTTTGGAAAGTGCAGGTCCTGTGTTTAGGGTTGGCTAATATTAGGTTTAAGTTCGGTAGGGTTGGATAGTCAGGAATGTGTTATCATCAGGGTTCCTCATAAGTTAAGACGCATGAACACTGGTGTGTTTGTTAGTCCAGAGGTGGTGAAGAACGAGCCGTATGGGGAGAAAGCCGACGTCTGGACTTTGGGCTGCGTCCTCTACCAGATGGCTGCTTTACAGCCACCGTTCTACAGCAGTAACATGCTGTCACTGGCCAACAAGGTTACATTAACACACCCCCACACACACACCCACAGACACACACACACACACAGACACTCACTGGATTTAGATTGCCTTCCTCTCTGCCTCTTATTCGTCTTTGCTTCTTATTGGCTGGCAGATCGTGGAGGCCGTCTATGAGCCGGTTGAAGGACCTTTCTCAGAGAGAGTCACAGACATGATCCGATGGTAAGGCTCCTGTTTTAAAGTGACTGGTCGATGTAGGGTTGCATCTATATAGGGTGTCTTCAAATGAAAATGGTAATCAAGTCCAGTAGTTATACTGAAACCTTAAAGGCAACGACAGTAGCCACACTACCTTTCCACATTCTTATCAGTTAGTGATAAACAGATTTTATCGGCTTTAAACTCACAGGATGATTCTGCTTTATCCAATTATTTTGCTAAACTTTATAATAAACTACTCAGACTGTTAAAATCCACTAACTTGTGTTTTTATTGCGAAGATTAAAAGTAACTGAATATGAAAGTCACTCGTGCCCCTCCTGTGTTCACACTGTGTTCTGTCACTGGACGTCCTGTCAGGTGTCTGAGTCCAGATGCTGACCAGCGGCCAGACATTGTGGCCGTCAGCTCCAGTATCTCTGACCTCATGATGAAGCTGATGGACGGCCTCTACGCTTCCCAGAATTCACTGGAAAGAAGAGCGGAGAGGGACAGGAAACGAGCACAGAAGTACTTCCTGGAAAAGCACGAGAGCAGGACGACCTGCTGTCACACAAACATGTCTCAGGTAAAATGGATTTTGACAATCCAAAAGTACATCCCTTAGGACTATTTCGATTTTTTATTGATTTACAAAGGGGTAACTAAAAACTATTTTGTGATTAATAACTGTTAAAATAAGTGCTTCACATTTTGCAGGAAAAACCCGTAATGAATACTGAACCTCCAAGGCCTCGCTCATCTGCAGCCCGCAGTTCAAACCACAGCGAACAGAATGCCAGCCAAGGTTAGACTTTAACACAGACCAGGAAGGACTTGAAATCAAAATGGTTACATAATAATCTGTAAATAATTACGGGTATGCGTGTATTTTTAGATGACGGTTCAGACGGTGATGTTGAACCAAGCGATACCAAAATCGGGACTGCTGCCTTTACAGGAAAACACCAGGGTCAGTCCTCTGTCCGCTGCCACAATATTCATCATGGGAGCAGTTTTCACATAACAAGCATGCTGTCCATGATTAATAAGTCAACCTGTTCACTGTGAACAAGGGGGGGCAGTAACAGGGCTGGGGTGAGACACAACTGGCAAATGCACCCTTTTTTCATTCACTAGTCAATTTTGATATTCTGAGCTATTTTGCCCCCATAACATGGCTTCTTTCAGACTAGTGGAAAGAAAATGTTCAAAATACGCATTCAGGTGTTTATTTTGCTACACTTTGTTGATTTGCATATATAGATTTCTTCTTAAGTTCATATGTTTACAGGCTTTTTTCTCAAAATGAGTTTTTCCTCACTCTGAGCCAGAAATCCTCCAGTTTCATTGCTATCAGTAGTCTGAAGGATTTTACCGAGCAGTCATCCATAGCCTGATTTTTATTCCTAAAAACATAGCAAAATTCTGATTTATGAAGTTATAAGAAAAGATATTCAACATTTCTTCCACTGAAACTGACTTTATGCAATGTTCAGATATCTGTTCTGGAAATATATGCAAATAAGTGCATATGTAATGAGATAATGCATCATTTGCATAATAAACAGAAAAGTTCAGAAAGCTTGTAATAAAAAAACACTTGTCTCACCCTGAGTGCCCTTAAAAGCTAGAAGTTGGTGCTCATGGTTGAAGCTTTTCAGATTTTTCAGGTTAATTTACTGCGTTGTGGATTTTTGATCTTTTGGTTTGTTCTGTTTTGATAACAGGACTGAAGTCCAGTGCCTGCGTTACACCTGACCAAACTCTATGTGGGTGAGTGAAAAGTCTCACAATACCTGTTCCTGTGTGACCACTAGGAAATGTGCCATATATTTCTTGGGTGCAGTATCATCACTTTGTAAAGTAAAAGCTGTCATCTGTAAATGGAGGCCGGTGGTGGGTGTTAACTCATGTCTGACACAATTTATCGACCTGCCTTTTCAATTTGTTTGAATTTGTTTGAATTTTCAGTGGGGACCGTGCTGCAGCAAAGATTAAACCAAGACCAGGTACCTTTTCATGGAATGTTCTGGGCCAAAGAACAGGCCTTCTAAAAGTTGAAAGTTACAAAAAGATGTGCCTCTCCTGTTTATTTAGCCTCCGTCAGTGTGTGCGTTTGGTTTTGTTCTCGCCCCAGTCTCAGCAGGCATCTGTGTCTCCCAGAAGAAGCTTCGGCAGATTGATGATCCCATTCAGAGGCTCCTCGTGCAGCTGCACAAAATTATTTACATCACTCAAGTACAGTTATACGTCATTTTTGGTCAGATCTTATCAAAGTTCAGTTTAAAGCTGCAGAAGCATCTCATCAGTCCAAATCTAGTGATTCTGGTTAGATAAGCCGGAATTTTATCAAATGTGAAGAGGGGTTCATGGCCAATTCATTCTCACACAAAACTGCCTCAGGACTGATTTGTGACTGACAGCAAAGATTATACCTGAGTGTAAATATAACATGTGATAATTTAATATGTAATGAATGTGATTGTCCTTGTTGTTTATACCTCCAGCTTCCACCTGCGCCGCACCACAACATCAAACGGCGGCTTATTGAAAGATTTAAAAAGTCTCTGTTCCAGTGTGGGAGCGATCCATACAACCTGAAGGTGGAGCTCAGCAAGGTTTGTACTTTCTTTACTGTCCAACTGATACTTTGGCACATAAGTCAAAGAGAAGCAGCCGGTGCTCACAAGTGAGAAGCTGAAACTGGAATGTTGGAGGTTTTACTTTTTCTTTCATAAATTTCATCTAACTTTTTTTGGTGAGGGTCTAGTTTTATGTTCCCCTTCCCTTGGCAAATTTATTGCGACTCAGGCCATAACTGGCTTATTTATGTCTGACAGTGACACATATCAGGCTCCAGCATTATCTGATGGAATTTATGGAATGGAATATAACCATTTATATTGTTTGAAACTTGGGTGTGTAATCTTACATTTTTATATTTTGTGTGTTGAATTTTTTTGTGCACAATGATGCGAGGAACCAAATAAAATACTAGCGGCACCAGGGAAGGTCTTGGTTTTTAAAGACCATTGAAGTAGTCATTATTAAAGTGGAAGTATATGATAAAGTTTCCCTTCTGTCTGTCTGAAGCTCCTCCAGGCTTCTCCAGAGCTGATGGAGTTAAGCTCAGCCACTTCAGAGTGGTGGCCTCTGGTCCACCCCTTCACCGGAGACCCCCCCGCTGACAGCATAGGTAAGAGCTACCCCTGCCACAGCTGCACCCAATATGCCCAGTGAAAGACACCACATACTGCAGACTAAACACTAAATACTGCAGACTCATCTACTCACGCACAAACCCAGCGGTAATCACTGATGTAGCTGGAGATTCGAAATCTCATGTGCACGTGCAAGAATGTGTTTCTGATTGTCTTTCTGCTTCTGACAGGTGATGGGGATCTCAGAGATGGAGTCACCTACCAGCAGATGCAGGTCAGTTTCTGTGCGAAGTAGAGATTACTAAAGTAAGATGGATACCTCTCTCATCTCTGCCCCTTAAATATTAAGCCACAGCCAGGAGACCTCAGCTAGCTTAGCTTAGCACAAAGACTGGAGGCAGGAGGAAACAGCTAGCCACTGCATCCTGCCAACAAATACTTCAAGCACATAACCCCCATAAACTTGTCATGTTCTTACTTTGGGCAACAAGACATAAAGTGTTAATCAGTGACCTTTAAACTGTGATCATGGTCTCCCTCTGCTTCCTGTCTTTATGCTAAGCTAAGCTATCCATCATATTCATGTCACAGCAATAACAGTTGTCTCATCTTAGTCTTTGCAGGAAAGTGAGTAAGCGTTTTCTTTAACACGAACTGTTCATTCTTCATATCATGAAGAACTGCGGACAAAGCATGTCTTCGTGTGATGAAAATCGTAAATGTAATGTGAAAGCGTTCTCTATGTATCCATTGTTTCAGTTCTCTGTATCATTCTATAAGAGTCGGTGCCCACTTTGTTTGATTCTGGTGGATCTGATGTGTTATTTTGGAGCAAACGTGTCTCATGGTCGTACTGAAGGTCTGTCTGCTACTGGTGAAGTGATTTCCTGTACAAATGTTCCTTTGCAGGGGATCATTGAGGAGCTGCTGGAAGAGAACCGATACTACGAAGCAGCAAACAGGTGACCTGGACATTTGTACAGTTCATCAATTTAAAGATTAAACTTTTCTTTGTGTGTGTTATTGGTTGAACTGTGGTGTGAGCGTTAAAGGGCTGACTGCTGCGAACAAAGTGGAAACAGAAGTGGGATTGTGGTAACTAGATTTCCTCACTAAAAAAAAAAAAACCCTGAATTCCCTCATTGCTTTTCCACTTATGACCCGCTGTGGGTTAATTAGATCATTCTAATTTCTCTGTGTTTTGTGTCCTTCATAGGATTGCAGGGAAAAGAAATGACAAAGAAACCAAGTGACCGTCGTCCACATTCATCCTCACGTCACAGGAGCAGCTGGAAAAACACAAACTCACTCCAGCCTCACTTCAAAGAAGTACTGCATGCAGGCTACTCTTACTCCTACTCTTTAAGACTAAATTATTAATACACTGATTAACATATAAAACCATGAAAATGCTAATTAAACACATGCATTGGTTTGTCCTTAAACTATTGACAACTTAGTATAATTAGCGGTGCTGTGACATGGTACCAAAGCTGACATGTTAATATCACTGCAACTAAAGATTAAATAAGACTAGAATATGTATTATTGTCATTATTGATTATTTTCTCAATTAATGAGTTCATCCTTTGCTCTATAAAATGCTGTGTGAATTGTCAGTCAGTTTCCGAACTTGAAGTGACTAAACTGACCGTTTAGTTCGACATAAAATCCAAAGATATTGAATTTAAGATCACATAGCAGGAAATCCTCACAAATTTCAAACAGGAGCTGGTGAATGGCTTTTTCATGCAGCTCCACACCACTGCACTGATAAGCTGATTGGTATTTATTTCTGTCACTTTGGTCCATCAGAGGCTTCTCACATCAAAGTGAACTGGCCTGTAACCTGCACTCAGGCTCACACAGCCCCAGCACTATCCGCTGCTTTTTATCCGTGGAGCTCAGCTCCAATTTTGTTTTTTCAGGTTTGTCTGAGTTTAGCAGTTTAAATTCTCAGGAGCAGGCTCAAAGCAGCGCTTTGACTGTTTGACTTGTCACTGCGGGACCGCACATCACAGCGTGCGTTTCAAACGGCTGTGAGCCAAAGCTGCAAAGCCGAATTTCCTCTGTCACTTAACTTTCACGGAGCGGTTAAGAAACCCAACGTTTACCTTAATTCAACAGCACTTTTCAAACATATATCGCAGTGACTGACTGCAGCTTTGGCAGACCAGGTCAAAGCATCCGTGCTTTAACTATACACATCTGCAATCATTTTAAATGTAACCAACATTTGAAATACACTTTTAATTCACTGCACGCTTTTCCTGTCAATGTGAGGAGTGAGGGGCAGCTGAAGGGACGCTCTTCTGCACTTTGATCCAAAAGGGATTTGTCAGTATAATCTGTATGAAGAATTTTAAAAGCATGTACTAAATAAACACTATTCCGTGCAGACAGTGTCCAGTTGTGATCATCCATTGATTGACATTAATAATTATACAACAATGCATAACTTTTCATTATAAGTAAAATCTTACTGTATTATCAGCAAAACATATTTATGATTATAAATAAAATATAATTTAAAGGACTAATTTTGCAGAAAAATGTCCCCTGTGACTGATATATTATGGATGACATTAGTAGATGGTGAACACTGTTGCATCAGAGCCTAAGAGGCTTTTTACCGCTGCCATAGCTGCTCTATTCTGCTAACTGCTGACATCTGAAGGGGCCAAAACTAGATCCTACTGTTTTTGTGAGTGCTCACAAGCCAAAATGGTTGAGACGCACTGGTTTATTCTGTGGCAATGAAGTGTATTTTATCCCTCTGCATATGCATTTCTTCATCTGAAAAGTAGCTTCAGCTGTCACATAAATCCAGTACAGTGTTTCTATCTGAAGTGTAAAGGTGTAGAAGTAGCACAAAATGGAAACACTATACCAGGGGGGTCAGTGAGGGCCACATACAGAAAAACATCCAAAGGGCTGGGCCACTCACTAGAAGTGAGCTATGCTGCAAACTTTAATCCACTAGAGGTGATGTATATCTCCTCACCTCTAGTGGATTAAAGTTGGCAAAATCAGTCAAATGGAGGTAAATTCTGCTTGATAACTGAATATGATTCAAGAAAAAAAAAACAGCCTTTCTATTAGTGGGCTTTCATTTATTAGTTGTGGTACAAGCTGGTCTTTGCCTTGTAGGCTCTTGTTCAGGTGATCAGTGAGATCCACTAAAAATGCCAACCAGAGAGGGTCACTGAGCTCATGAAGAGCTCCTTCTCTCTTCTAAACTGGTCCATTTCTGATCTCAGGGAATAAAACCGCCCAATACCTACATCAGCATCAGAGAGGGAAGCTTGAAATAGTCTGTGCTAGAGCCCTGGTGCTCGAATTAACAGCCTTACCTCCACTTTCTTGCCCCTCGGCAGACACCGTAGAGGCGATTCCTTTGCGCTCACCTGTCCCAGCTGGAGCCCCATCCGTCGTACCTCCACACAGCTCGTCCCATTTAAGTCCCATCATGCCAACTGCATCTGGCACAGCTTCAAAAACATCCTCACCCGTCGTGGTGCTCTTTAGACTGCTAACATCAAGCAGCTCCTCCTTAATGTAAAAGTGATCTTCATTAGTTATCAGCTGTGCTCTCATCGCACACCATGTCTCAAACTTTCTACACTCACTTACTCTCTTAAGTTTCCTTAATTCCGCCATTTTGGGTCACCTGTAGCACATTTCTTCTTCTATTACTCATTTTATAGAGAAGCTGCCTCGTTCAAGACAGTTACTCCACCTAGTGGTGAGACTAAGAAGTACAACACAGTCCAGCGCAGGTTCCACGTGTGGGCCGTGTTCCAATACATCTTTAGAATTTCCTGCCAGCCAATGAAAATTGGCCTGCGGGCCGTACTTTGGACACCCCTGCACTGTACCATACCAATTCAGTTTCTTTTCATTTTCTATGGCCATAAGTCATCGGTAGGCTGCAGACAGTTTGTGTTAAAAGTGTGGTTCTTATTATACCAACCTAGACTTTATGTCCCACCGATGAGCTCAGTGGGCGCTGCAGTGCTGTTCCCCACAGGAGCCACAGGGGGCAGTATGGACCCAGCTTTGGGAGAAGCTAAGTCCACCTCAGTGGAAACATGAAACAGCCACGTGAAGCCAAGTACACAAGACTTTAATAGAACAAACGAAAAATCATATGAAATTTGCAAAATATGTTAAATTCTCAGTTATGGAAGATGTTCGCACATTTAGAGTAGGCACATGAGTTCACAGGCTGCTTGTAGAGCTGCTTACAGTAGATATTTCATTTCATACACTTGAACAACATGGAATGTACATTTCTTCTTTCTGATTTTTATATTTAGGCCAATTTGGACGGGTTTTTTTGCCACCAATGAGAAAAAGCTGCTGCATGAGGAGATTCCTGTTTTGTTAAACACTAGGCCACTTTTCCATGAATTCTTTTCCTCCTCCTGTAAGTACTGATACGTTTTTTAATCACATCGTCTAGTTTAAATGTCATTTGTTTGTGTTCGTTCATCTAATGTGTTTATGATTAGTATTATTTCTACAGTACACAGTATCATATTCAGGCTGACACCTGTGATAAAACAATATCAACACTGATGCATTTCAAAAACTGGCTTCATTTGTAGAAAACAGAGCGCATCACAAAAGGCATCCTTTCAGTATCAATACTGAAACTAAACAACAATATCAAGGCCGACCAATAACTGCAAATATGCCATTTGGGGTTAAAACTGTGTATTTAGAACACGTGTGAGAGAATAAAAGTTGTGTATTAGCTGAATTAAAAGTGAACAAACTCTTAATATTTGAAAATTCAGAACAATGAACAGATTTCCAGCAAAATATACCACAACTGCTTTTGTTTGAATCCTGACACACACGAGCAACAAGCTCTTAAAGGATAGGACAGATAAATATTTTGGGATGTGTGCTTATTGCTGAAAGTTGGCTGAACGGATTGATGCCGCTCTCATGTCTGTTCAGTTAGCGTAGCTTAGCACAAAGACTGGAAACGGGGGGATACAGCTAGCCTGGTACGTCCAAAGGCCTCCCAGTGCCGCTCAGGCTCACTGATTAACACGCTGTTCTTTGTTAAATCCGCACAAAAGTGTAAAAGCAACGATTTGTGGCTTTACAGTGTGTGGGACTATTTCTACTTCCTGGAATCACTTTGAGGTTGCTAGGCAACAAGCATCTCAGATCACTCTATATATCCCTTCCAGTGTCCTCTCTTCGCCTTTTGCTATTTCACTCTATTGTCCGAATTCTGAGTGTGAAATGAATTTCTTCTACTGAGCGAGCACTGCTCACAGCCCCAAACCTCCAGGAAAGAGCCCACCACCTTCTCTTCTGTGGCTTTCGCTGTCTTTTGTAAGAAGAATAAACGTTCTGTGAATCACTCTGAGCGGACCAGCGTTCTCAGTGACCACTGAGAGGAGCTCAGGAGCTGATTCACAGATCGCAGACTACAACCTCAGTGACAAAAGCAATGATTCATATGGATTTACGCACTGTGGTGAAAACTACCGAGTGTCTGTTATACAGGCAGCAGTGAATGAAGGGAGTCTCTCACAGCTTCACAGTCTTCCTGCTAAGCTAAGCTACTGAGACGTGGAGCACATGAGAGCGCTTTGAGAAAAAGAATAAGCATTTTCCCCCAGATTTTAATGGCGTCACTGTGTTTTACGTTCTTATCTGTTTTCTGAACTTTCCTCTTCCCCTGTATAAACTCAGCTAATTACATCTGTGACTTACATCTTTGTTAATGCCAGTTATGAACATTCACCTTTAAGAGTAAAGTTTTTGCATTTACATTTCCCTTTTGTAGACCAGAACTCTCTTTGCTGCACGTATGGAAATCAATGAACTGCGTCTCCAAACAGCAGACTTTGAGAAGTGAGAACAAAAATTCACATAGAATGTAAAAAGCTTAAAAAGTCCACGTTCACTAACTTTGCTACACTAAAGCTAAAGACATTGTTATTTAATGAGGTAAAATGAATCCATGTGATATCTCAAGCAATTATAAATACAGTAGAAACCCGACACGGGAAAGTGTGATTAGAAATGATACTTTGATGGATCAAACTGTACTGCATCGTTTCCCCCTTTGAACCTCTGAGTGCTTCCATCAGCGTTAACAACTGAATCTCTTCTTTAGGTGTGTGAGCGCATCGCTCTGTGAACACTCACCGGCAGCTCACCCAACCACAGACTGAGGTAAGACACTAGTGAGCCTCTAGACTGCATCTGTAGGTTACACTGTTTTCTCGGGGGGAGGGGAGGAGGGGGAGAGAGAGAGAGAGAGAGACCGGAGCTGGTGTTCTTTGATCGGCTTCAGAGGAAGGAGTCGCACGAGTTCATGTGCTGTGAGGTGTGTGTGTGTATGTGTGCGACGCTGGCTGGCTCTCCTCGGAGCATTTCTTCTGGTGATTCTCCAGGTTCTGCAGATCCTCCAGCATCTCCTCGATCAGAGGGGGCATGGAGCCCGGGATCTCCATCTTCAGGGTCACCACCCTCTCAGCCCCTGTGGAAACGCACAAGTTCTCACAAATCACAAAGGGATCACACAAAGCAAACAGTCAGAGCATTTATGGTATAACTGGAGTGACCGTGACAGGGCGCTGCCTCCTGACCTTTGGCGCTGATGCTGCGCAGGTCAGTGATCTTCATGAGGGCCCTGGGGAACATGAGGGGCATGCTGGGCCGCCGTTTGCGGGAGTAAATCTTCAGCGCCTCCAGCAGCGGCTCCTGCAGCACCTCCACCTTAGACGGCTCCTCCAGGTCCTGTCGGTCTGCTCAGACATACAGAAAACATTTCAGACGTTAACAATCTCCGTCCAGAAGTGAGCGCGTTGAAGGAACAGACACTTCACTCTAAAATAACAGAAGTTTACTGCTTATTTGTGTCACAGCCTCTCGGGTTGCATTTTCTCCAGTACCTCCGGAGACGAGGCAGATGGCGCTGAGGAGGCCGCTCTCTGTGTCATCCATCTGCAGCGGCAGCAGCTGGCCGGCAAACCTGAAAACCTGATCTGTCAGCGGTCCAAATCCGGCATTGTGGATCTGAGTGCGCGTCAGCGTCAAGCCGTCAGAGAAGGTCATGGTGTCCTGGTCCGGAGTGTAGCGGGCGCAAATCCTCAGGATCTGGATGGAAGAAGAAGAGAGAGATACAGAGGAGGAGAGAAGAAGGACAGATGTGGTGAATTCAGCGTAGCAGTGGAGCGGCTCATCGGATATCAGATACTTTTTTTTTTTTAGATATTACTAACATGGTTAGATGGGAGGGAGTTCAAACAGAATTTACCAAACAGTAATGACTAATGACTTAAACGGAGGTAGAACTTTCTTCAGGACTTCATATAATTTGCCACATTTTGATCCTGACCTTGATTTTGTGGAGTTCATCATGTCTGCAGATATGAAGCTGTGTGTGTGTCGTCAAGCTAGTGGCCTACAGGTCTGCAGACAGTGTCCTGCTTGCTGGCATTAACCCCTGTGCTTTCTAACAGATCCAGCAGAGGTCCTTGCTGCTCTCCTGGATGTGAGCTGGGCCTCTGCAGCTGCCCGTGATCCAGTCAGCCATCAGCCTCTGAGGGATATTAGACCTCAAAGAGTGTTTCGCTGTATTTCCGGCTCCTGCCCGCTACTAACCTAAATAAACGTGACACTGACTAGTGTCCTGTGCGTCTCTGTGCTCATTCTCCGCTCCTGTTACAATGGATCACTGTCAGTGGGTTTCCAGCCACCTGATTCATTTTACACATAAAAACCCTGAGGGGAAACGCTGAAAAGTCCATTAACACAAAAAAGTTTTTAGACTAGGGGGAGGGGGAAAAGTTCAAAGAAAATGCGACAAATTGCCACAGAAACAAGCTGAGGTTTTTTTTCTTAGTTCCCCTGGAGACATGAAAAATGTTGGCAGAACAAAACATCAAATCTAGGCGGAGTGTTGAGGACTGCAACCGTCCTCAAATCAAAAAAGAAACAAACTACTTCATCTTGGTGCATCCTCTTCTTCTACAGTGGAATAATGGCACCTGACCGGGGTATTAGATGAACCAATTCCTAATATTACCATCACAGTAGTGATGATGACAACAGTCACAATTTTTTACTGCTTTTCTGAACATCTGATTCAAATTTGAACTACATGTGGACGGAAACCAAACTATGGTCTGTCGATCGTTCCATCACTTGTACCATCTCAACGTCTCCTGGATGGTTCGGCACAGAACGGAACTCTTTTATCAAACTTGTCTTCGCATGCGAGATGGTGCCAGACTTTAGTTTTTAAACATGTCTGATTGTATATCTGAGACTTTTCACGTTTGAGGTAGAGCGTCTTTTACTCCTATTAATGCTGATTACCGTGCACCGTCTGTGATGAATAACATTAAAGCGTGCGCGGCCCACTGGACTTGTATGACACATTCAGGCTTTACAGCAGTGCACGGTGCCAGAGAGGGAATGACAAATATGGACACCAAAGGAAGTGAATTTGGCAAGCGGGAGTCCCAGAACGCCTCATCGAGGGGAAAATGTGTTAAAAAAAAAAAAAAAAGAAATGCAAAAGAGCTTTTGGTGGTACATGGCACTCCCCCTGGTGCGATCTGAGAGCGACAGAGTGAACGATCAGGCCCTGACGGTGGTGATGACAGACAGGCTTGGCAGTGAATGACGGAGGAAGATGAAGGAGAATAAAACATGTGACACACTCAGCCTGAGGGCTGCTTTCGGTCTGCCGGCCTGCCTGTCAGCTTGTCTTTGGCTTGAATGTCTCTTGACAGCCTGAGTCAGGATCCACAGAAGGTGTGAATGGCGGTAGGAGCTGTGTTATCTGTGTACACGTGTCTTTAGATGTTATTCAGGTCGTTCAGCTTAAGGAACTCTTGTGTGAGTGCAGGCGAAACTAAACTACATACAGCTCACTAAATTATTTCAGTCATCATGGCAGAAAGTATTTCCAGGAAACACGCAGACGTACCAGGATGTCCAGGCAGGCGGTTTTGAGCAGGGTGATCTGGTCAGCGATGGTCAGGCCCGTGAAACCAGGCACTCGCTTGGCAAACTCCACCACCTTGATGATGCACTTGGTGGCGAGCTCGCTGAACTTGTCCCACAGCCCGAGGTCCAGCTGGATCCTGTGGTCCGAGCTGGAGTTCTGGGTGGAGGAGAGAAGCCGAACACCATCTGTCAGAGGTTTGCCGTTGTCGTGTAAGAGATGTTTGGGGTTCAGAAAGTCAGCAAGGCACGACGGGATCTGACGTCGGTTCGGTCAGGTCCGTCTGCACCGGACTAAATCCCCACACAGTGATCGTCTAAATCTGACGACAGTGAGAGGAGCCACGGTGTGAGAGGTGTCGCTCGCACGGTGAATTCTCACTGCTGTCTGCTCTCTGAAGAACAGCCGGCAGCAATGTGCTCCTTAGAGCAGAGGAGAACGGCAGTGAGAATTCACAGTGGGTTCGTCACCTTTCACAGAAACATAACAATTTGATCCATTAATTGTGTGAAAATACTGGATGCAGCAGCATTAAAAATACACAACGTTTCAAATCTGCACATGTCACTTCATATTTTCCTAAAGCTTCATTTCTTAGTTCAAGCGGATTCAAATGTACAAATATTTCTATTATGACTTCTTCAGTGAGGTTGATTCATTTACCCTGAGGACTTTTAACTTCCACACAAATTATTTTTCTTTTTGGGACATTCAGTTCAGGCTTTCTTTACGAGTCAGAGAGAATCCTGATTAGTGTCACAACACGTGCCAGCTGTTGTTCCTTCTGTATTTAAGCACAAACACGTGAGGAACATTCGTGTAGTTTTGAAAAGGGGGCACACCCTGATACTGTACACCAGCTGAATGACTGCATGGTGTCACACTGGGAAGTTCTTGGTGTTTGTCATGTGAGGACATGCAGTTATTACTGTTTGTGCATTTCAGCGTGTCTGTCTGTCTGTCTGTCTGTCTGTCTGTCTGTCTGTGAAATGACTTGCATAACTTACACAGTCTTATAGTCAGTGCAGCTGAACATGCAAATGTTAAGAATAACATTATAAATAACTAATAAATTAAATATTTCCGTGGGTTTAAATGGAGCAGCTCCTTCAAGGAGGCCTTTCTGGAAATTAAATCTGTCTCTCGTCTTTATTTTCCCTACAATTAGTATCAAATGACACTGTTCCTTTGAGGAAATCATGTGCAAATGTACAGAGGCCCCAGAGGAGCCAGGAGCCGAGAGGAGGAGCAGGAGCTCGTCACACTCCTGGTGGATGTGGACCTTTCTGATTTCTGTGGCACCTCTGACCCACACACACAAGCTACCCAGAACACGACGCTGAGAATGAACCTCTACACCGTCTGCAGCTGCTTTGAACCACCATTAAACAGCAGCGTGGCAGCCCGGGGAGCAACGAGCCATCGATGACAGAACGGTGGCCACAGAAGCTGAAGCAGGACTGAGACAGAGCGTGAAGGCCACACGTTAATACTTTGACCGCAGTTTGTGAGTTTGTTTGGTCGCGTGCACACTGTAGTACGTTTCTCATGTCTCTGTCTGCTGTTAGCTCTTTTCAAAGGATTCTGAAACTGAATAATAATCTTAAAACGAGACAACTGCACACAATTATAATTTATAATTTTCTTTTTGTTCAAAAACGTCAAAAAAGTTCATCACTTTCTATTTTGGTTGATTCCTAAAAAAAACTCTCTGTATAGTTTGTAAAGCTCATTTGTATTTTGTCGCACATTTGCAATTCACATGTTTCTCTATTTGTATTTAGTTTATTTTCACTGACAATACGATACCTTGAAAAGGTCACCTTTGCTTCAGTGTCTTCTGTTATCATATAATAATGTTCTCTGGACATATTTACATGGTCAGTCATTCAAATACAGTGTACACCTGTGTTTCACTGAGAAAAGATGATATTATAACTACAGTCCATAACTTGCTGAAGAAGAGATAGATGTAGACGAGTACTCCTTGTATTGACGTTTACCTCTCAGTTTCCTCCGGCACGGATAAAAACTACAGCGTGTGAACTTGCTTATATTCGAACACTAATCTGCTGAGTACATTTACACGTTCAATGTCAACATCGATAAAAATGTCAGTACTGACTGATGATGTTCCACTAGGCTTTAAGCGCATTTTGCTCTTCCTTCTTTTAGAGATTAATAACCGTCCTTATACAGTAAAAATAGAAGACATCAGTCAAGTCTGGGCCGTCTACCCTCTTCCATGTATACATGATTTATCTTCTTTTTCAGCCACGCCGGCAGTGTCTGTTTGAATTCATGCTCAGCTACCATCAATGAAACGCACATCTGAACGAAACGAACGCCTGGGCTGAGAGGACAGCTTTGATCTTCTCCTCTCTGCAGATTATTTTCTCTCTGTGGAGGAACATTATTCCATCGGACGGGTGTCATGCGGGGACTCACTGTGGTGTATTTTCCCAGCTGGCACAGAGAGGGGAAGGTCTCTCTGTGAGCCCTGCAGATCTTCTCCACTATCAAACCGAGCTCGGCTGTCAGCTCGTACGTCTCCATGATGGTCATCTTCACCGCTTCCTTCTTCCCCTTCCTCTTGTTTCTGTCGTTTCTCACTGCTGAGGGAAAGAACGACGCAGAGCATCAGGTATATGGGAAATAACTTCATGGATTCAAACAGTTCAAACGACGGCACCTGATTTGATCCTCGCACACTTTGGGCAGCTAGATGTTATTCTGTCTTGAATTGGATGTGTTTTTTAATATCGCCAACGGGCATCACAGGCCTCTCAATGACACTCAGTGTTTGGAACTATAATTAAACGGTTCATAACCAACTCTATGTGGGCTTTTTGAGAACATGGGAACATCTTGTACCAACGTTCTCCGGTCCACCACGGACAACGTCGGTACTCAGTCAGTCAGTCAGTCAACCACTGCCAAATGACTCGTCCACTCAGAGGCCTGAACCTCAGACGCTGTTTTACTCCTCTTCTGATCTAAGTACAAATATAAGCACATTAGCTGTGGTATCATTATAGTTTATATTTCCTGACATAAAGAGTGAGGAGAATCCAAATGTCTATTTAAGTCCTTTATGCTGTTAAATGTGAGCCCAAACCAGGCCTCACTAACAGCCCCAGGAGACAGCAGCATGTGGACTGAGGTTTCCACATATTTCTGGCCATGTATTGGAGTTTTGGTTTCATTATTGCGGTTTAGAGACCTGTCACAAGGACAATTCCATTTTTTTCCAGTAAAATACAATGGAGGTGAATGGAATTTCACTTGTAGATCTTCAGTCATCAGACCTCACTAACTTCTCCAGGAAAACAGCTTCCATTGTAACCGCTGGCATTGAGCTGTGTGGATCATGTGTTACCGCAGGGAGCACATGAAGCAGGTTAGCGCAGCCGAACCAGGTTAGCCTTTCATAATCGCCTCGGTAACCGTGTCAGCGCGTTTCACTGCGTCCCACTGACTTGGCTCAGGCAGCTACACACATGTCAGAGGAGCCCAGGATTATGCAACACCTCCTTCTCTGCCTTTTCCTCCCCACCACGCCCCACCCCCACGCCCAACCCCCCCGTCCTCCTCTACTCTCTCTGGATGCCCTACATCCAGTCATCATTGTGTAAACACTCCGAGTGGGATCATGTTACACACTGACTGAGGAGGTCGGCAAGCGGTTACATAGCATCCATCTGTCTGCTACATGTGATGTATTTATGTAATGTGTGTGTCTGAGCGCGGAGGAGCAACAATGAGAACATGTGGATGGGTGGGTCCTCCGCTGCCGGCCTATCGCTGCCCTCAGCTCCCTGCACATAACACACTCCCCGTTATCTAGGTCACTGCACTTCTGGGTAACACACAGTTTGCTTTTGTTTCTGGTGTACAGTCGAGGCGCTAGAGCGCTGCCGGAACTCCTGGATGAGTCGTTTGAAAAATGGATATTTCACTTGAGTCATAAGAAGAACATTTTCCCTCTCGCCACTAGTTTTGTGTGAACATGCAGATAATTCCAGTCTGACTTTGGGAGGCTGTAAGAGTTCTGATGCCACATTATACAGTAGGGGTGACCAGTGGTTTAAAAATGACACAACAACTCAACAGAGCATGTTTCTCCTGAAACTCAGTTACACTGAATAAAATCCAGAACTGACGAAGCACAATAAGCTGCATATCCTGAGTCATGCCTTCTGAACACCTGAGGATTTTCAGATACAGACATAACGGCTAATTTTTCACGTTTTAATCGTAACGCACACGAGGCGATTCAGTGAAGGAACAGAACACTTGGCGTTTATACTGGATGATTTCAGAGGGGTGATTCCAGGGATCTCACAGAAAACTCGGAGATCAAACACGGCGGCTGGTGCCCACATTCGAGCACCCACAGCTGGCTGTCACCCAGCAGGAGGTTGGTGAAACCCGTAATCATCGCTGTTCCTTTCCCAACACCAAACATGATATTTAGGACGGAATCAGGGAGTTGTCTGTCAGCCTGTTAAGATTATGTCTGTAAGCCCCCCGCAACACGGGATCATTTGGGCTGACAATCTGTTCAGACCAGCCTCAAATCAGGAACACCCCCACAGTTGTTAGGAGGGGGGAATCAGACCCAAAATCAATTATCCTCTGCTGTGGGGCCACGTAAGCAGGACGTTTTGGGACAAGACAGTCTCCGTTTTTCAAAAAGCTCGCACAGTGTTGTTTATGTAGCTTCTACAATTGATCCTGATCTATCGCTCTGTGATAATTGCTGTATTATTAAAGCTCTATGTCTACTAAAATCACATGGGGGGGGGGGGGGGGGGGGGGGGGGCACGCTCTTTGGGTGAGCTCATCCTTAAAACTGTAAAAAAAATGAATCTTTAAAAAGTTAGAAGAGGTTAATAAAAATGTTCAGACATTTGAAAACACAGTATCTCAAACGTGTGGATTTTCTAAGTCAGACTGAAGGATGAATTGTCTCTTCTGTGGTTCTCTCCTACTTCTTCACACCACGTGCACACACAGTGAAATCAGTCCGATATTAGAGCAGCAGCAGCAGCAGCAGCAGCAGTTTCAGCGTCTGCACGGGACGCATTCAAGCACAATACTGAGTGGAGGTCACCTGCGTTTTGGCAGCGCAGACCCCAACACACAGTACACACACAACAGTCGTGTGCACAAACACACTTCGGGTCACAGCTCGTGAGTAAAACGGGAGCTGTTCCGCAGCGTTAGCGGACAGCTGCATTGACATTGAATCACTTGTGTGACATGTAACTAGTTCGGCAAAAACACAATGATAAGCCTCAGTAGATAATTAACATTTAGGACCTTTCATTGCCTCTGACATCATCCTCTCTGTCTATCTACTATCTGCTGTGACCTCGGAGGCGTCCTAATCTCCTTTAAATGCATTCACATCGTCTAAGAGGAGATGAATCTTGTTGTGAGTAGTGAACATCTAATTCAGGAATCGGAACAAAACGCTTGCTCCAGATTGCCACATGTTTTAATCATGACAAGGAGTCGGTGGGGATGTTTTAGGCAGCGGCTCTCACTCGGCCTCCTGCTGAACGGGAGCGGCTCAGACACTCACACTCTTTGGACATCCCCACGGCGAAGCACCTCTGCAGCCGACAGTACTGACAGCGGTTCCTGGTGATCTTGTTGATGATGCAGTTTCTGTCCCGGTGGCAGGTGTACACCATGTTTTTCTGCACGCTGCGGCGAAAGAAGCCCTGCAAGCAACACAAGAGCACAAAGAGGACATCAATGATTTAAGGATACTGAAATAATGTTGCCTGCGGTGGAAGTGTTTTGACAATGTTAACAGGTGTATTTAAGCTTACAGTACACATGGAGAGTTTACAGTGTGTCTGTGTAAGCTGACAAAACACAGCAAGACATTCTGTATAAATGTAATATTCTTTAGAATAACATCAATCCATCCATTAGGAGTTGAGATATTAAACTGGAGAAGTGAAAAAATGACCTGCTGGTGGCGCTAGAGGAACGGTAAGGGGATCCCCCTTGTAACCAGGAAGCATCATGTGGGAACCATGAATGGGTACTACAAAGTTTGTGCCATTCGATCACGAAGATGTTAAGATAACGACTCATGCTGTTGTTAAAAAATGATCATTATGTTGTTTCAGTGTTGTTGATGGAAATAAACCTCCAACACTATCAGAAAATGTGTGTATTTGGGTCATAGTAGGTGAAGAAACACAGTGGGAGGGGAGGGGGATGATGTTCCAAGTAAAAACTCATCATTTCTGAGATTAAAGTCATAAATTTACAAGAAAAAACAAGGAAATTCTTCTCTTAATGTGGTGCATTTTGGGGAAATGTGTTCGTTTTTTTGTAAAGGAGCCACATTGCATCACTTCGCATGGCTGCATCGATCCCATCGCAGCACAGACGCTGCTGCAGTGCAGTGGATGACCTCATCCATATATAGTTCGTGCAATCGAGTTCAGCAATAAGGAAATACTCAGGATTTTAGCCCAGGACCATCACGTTTTCATAAGCATCCGTGTCATGAGGTTGATCCAGTCCTGCAAAGTGAACCAATGTGGTTCCTTGATGAAAAAACACTTTTTTTCTTCTTTTTTTAAATAGTCAATTCATGACTTTATCATCTCAGAGAATATCCCAGGTTTTTTCTCCCAAATGTATTAAATGTCATGAATATCCTGGATATCCTGTTTTTTTTTAATACTAGCCCGCTCCCCTGCCTCTGTATTTTCTTCTCCCCCACAATGGCCCTAAAACACCAGTTAAACAAATGTGCACAATACTTTTGGATCAGACATTTTGCCTTTAAATAGCTGGATGCCCGGCAGAAACCTACAAACAAGAAAAGTCCAAATCTCTGCGGAATGACTCTAATCCGATTATTTCCAAGAGGAAGCTGAATGTGTTTGTGTGTTTGTCTAGAAGTTATGTGGCTGTCACTGTAATATTGACTGAACACCAAATTGTGCAAACATGCGGTTTATGAGGACAAGGTCCAGGTGGTGATGTTGGTGTTTTCTCTGAGCAAAGACGGCCATCAATAACTAACTAATGTGAGCAGAACACAGTAAAACATGCTGTAAACTATTTTTAACCGAAATTAGTTGAAAGGCTTCACCCAAAACGGACACATCTTCCTTTTCTAGAGCATGAAAATGATCTAGAAAAAGACTGCGTGTGTGTGAAGGCCGAACCCTCCGAGAGGACGCCGTGCTTTAACCTCTTTTTGCAGTGATTTCTTTCTTTCGTTCTGTGGAGACGGACCGCAGGCCCGACACGTTACCTTGCAGCCCTCGCAGGCGCTGACGCCGTAGTGGTAGCCCGAGGACTTGTCCTGACACACAAAACAGGGCTTGTAAGTGCGAGGGGGGGGCAGCGGGGAGGTGGGGCTGGCGAACAGGTCGTCTGAACCGGAGCTGGAGCTCTGGCTTCCGACCGCTGCAAACACACACATTACAACAGAACACAAAGCTCAATAATAAGAATGTTACATGTTGTCATTTCTAAGTCTGAAGTCTTTTACTGATCAAACCTGACTGAGCACGTGGTTTCATGACGGTAGCACGATAGGAAATAAGACAAACAAGCAGTGTGAATACAGCTTCTTGGGCTACAGACAATTGATTCATATATTAAAGGGTCGTCACTTTTAATTTGGAATTTGAACCTTTAAAGGAAGGAAAAAATCAATGATTTGAACTGTAATGATCTGTTTGATTTAAGAAAATGCACCATCTATAAGCTCAACAGACTGACTGAGTCATGCTGACTGGATAATCAGGACACTGAGGAGCAATATGTGGAAGTATTTCAGCTTTTGGCTTTTAGTTTACTGACGCTGTAAAAAGCAGCTGCCTTACTCGTCATTGACACCAAATGTGAGGAGTCACTGGTCGTTGCAGCCACAGTGAGGCAGCGGAGGTTTAGAAACCAGTGGAGCAACGCCTACTGTACTTAAGAGACACGGCGGGGCTGTTTGACACCACATATAGAGACTATAAGGGTAACACACTCTGGGACCTGACCTCACATGCTTGTAGAACAGTCAGCTCTCTGTATCTCACACTCAATACTGAAATACTCCGATTATTAGATTTCATTTGTTGCCGCATGTCAACATGTAAAAGTGCCTCGATCGAATGAACCTGGGAACCAGACAAATCTATGAGCTCCTGTTATATTTGCTGGGGCAGATGCGTCTGGTCCCCCTCCCCTTCAGATAGATTTCCAGCCCCGGTCGGGCCGATAACAACCATTTATCTAAAATGGGGCAGATTTGGTGCAGCGCCGTTTTACAAACAACCAAGATGGCTGCTATCGTGTCGGTATTAAACTGACCGGACGCTGCAAAGCTTTTGGTGACAGAAAGATGTGTTTGCCGTACTTCCGCCAGGTTTTGGTAAAAGTTTACATGCCACACGTTGCTCTGAATGGTTGTAGGTCTGTCCAGTCGTGTCCGGACAGTTTGGCCTGCAACCTTTGAAAAAGCAAAAATCCAAAATGAACTGAGAGGTTACAGACTAAGTGACATTTGTGAAAAAGGAGAAAGTGTTCAGTAACTGAAATAATCATTCCTGCGGCCTTAGATAGAATTGGCTCTAGACATTCATTATCTCCAGGAGATGAATCCTAATGCTTTGGTGACCCTAAGACCTTTCCTCTTGCACCAGCATCAGGTCAAAAGCTCCACTTGAACAGTAGAAATAAGAAAAATTACACCCAGTCCTGAGTACATTCATGCTCCCAAAGGATGAACCCTGGACTTTAATGGACCCATGGTTTTTTCTCTATGCTTCAGGAAAAAGGCAGCTTTATTATATTCAACCTTTGGCATTTGAAAAGAACACCTGGATGAGGAAGAGCCCTCTTTTTAAAGTTGAGAGATCACCTCTGCCTCCTGATTACAGCCACTAGACCTCTAAAAAGCAAGCCTCGTGTTGGGATCACCCCCCCGTGGTGGCCTCTGTTAAATAAAATATCTATAAGATGGGAATATAGGGACATAAACAAGCGGGGAAATTGGAGTAAAGCATTGCATTTTCAAGTAGAGGAGGAATCTAGCTGTGTAGATGTGAATGATCGGAATGATCTAAGAGCAGAGATCTTATCAGAGGCTGCAACAGAGAAAGGATCCCTTCCCCCACTACTGCATGTATTGTGTTCAGTTTGCCCAAATAAAATGTGGAGTTACATGTCAGCACTACAAAACTAAAACCATAGAGTGGAACTGTCTCACACACCGAGTGGGCGCTCGGCTCTTTTGACTTCTCTGAAACATCGCAGACTGACCGAGTTGAGTCAGTTTATTTAACATACACAGCTGCGCCTATTGTAGCAGCTTTGACCTCCATTTTTCCAGTTGAACGTATCATTTCACTCCATCAGTCACAACAGTCAGCCCTCCCATTAGAACCACTTTAGAGAGGAGGGCTGCTCCGGCCTATGGGGGCTCGCTCAGCCTCCCCGCCGGCCCTCTGATCACCTCCGCCGCTCCAACGCTGCCAGAGGACGACGCAAAAAAAAAAAAGACGATTTGAAAAGGAGACGAAATGAGAAAAATTGCTCATCTGCATCCCCTTGAACCCGTGGCCCCCGGTTGAACCTGCAATCGGCGGGTCAGACGAGGACACCCCCATCGGCCCGAGCGCTCTCCCGACGCAAAACAATGCAGGAGCATGCCACGAGCCCAGCTGACTGATGAGAGGGAGAGGAGCAGGAACAGAGAGTGTGTGTGGTGGGGCGGGGTGAGTGATTTGGCCGGGGGACATGGTGAAGAGGCTGCCCCCCCCCCCCCCAACCCATTTTAAGCAGTGTTATGTGATGCATGCGACAAAGCATTGTGCGAGCTTCTAAACCAACAAAACATTCTGAAGGGAGTAAAAGATTTCAAAAATGAAGACGATAAAAGGCGACTTCAGTGTGATGTGTTTGAGTAAAAGAATAAATATCTGAACTTGCAGTCCTTTTACTGGCATATTTATTATTTTACTCAAACGCATCACGCAGCTTCTTCAGGTTGTATATTCATTTATAGATGCTACATGCTGCCAAATGTTCATTTTTGGTTTTTACTGATATTAAGAAAAAGCATCTGTGACGTCCATAAATCACACTTGAGCAGAAGCATTATCTGCTGCAGCTACAGAGTATTTTAATTACTGATTAATCTGCTTATTCTACTAAATGTCAAAAAAAGTGAAACATGACTTCCCAGGGCCCGTCTAAAAATGACACGTTTAGTCCAAAACCAAAACACTTCCTGTCAAATACGATGAAGAAAAGCATCAGAGACACATCTCAGAGGCACATTTTTGGCATTTTTGGCTTGAAAAATTAACGATGATAATTATCAAAATAGCTGCAGAATCATTTTCTTTCAAACAACGGATCTATTTCATCGACGGTTTGTCGCAGCTGGTTATTTATCTTATTTATCTTATTTATCTAGGCTCTGAGATGTAAAAGCAGCATCAGTCTGTGGTGGAACGAAACAAAAGTTCTTTTTTTTTTTTAAAGTTAGTTTCATTTATTCAAGTTCTGGACTTCGGTATAATTTCGAGGTACTTGTGATTTTCTTTTTCTTGCTCCACTGCATTTATCTGACAGCTGAAGTGATGTTTCAGATCCCATTGTACATAAAAACAACGTCATCAAACAATCTGACAGCGTTGCATATAATCATAAAATACTTCTGGACTTTCTGGATGACTTAGGGTGAAGAATGCCGGCCTTTCACTTGTCCTGAAGTGTTTCTACATTTGTTAAACTGGTCCTGCTAAACGATGTGAGAGTGAGGAGCTGCAGAGCGGCTCTCCTCTGACCTCCTGAGCCGGTGACCGTCCGGTGAACCCGCGGTGACCCCACCCTGACCGGCCCTGCCTGCTCCCGTCCCGTCCCAAACACAGACCACCACACTGTCATGAGCTGCTCTCTGCTCTAATACAGTACCCCGCTTTCTGCTGCGCTGCGTTGCCCCCTTTCTCTGTTCAAAAGAAAGCTCCTGCGAGAGGAAACTGGCCGTGAAAGACATCACAGAACAGAGATGGAGAGAGCGTGAAAGCAGGAGGGGGAAACACTTTGACGGCCTCTAGTTGATATTTGTGTGCATGAGCGGGGTATTAATGAAACAAATAAAAGATGGATTCTAACACACTTTCATGTACTTGTGTGCAGTTTTAAGGAATATTTCTAAATGTTTAACAATCATGACTTACATATTTTAGATCATTACAATAATAATTATAATCATTTGTCATTCGTTATCTGTTTAAATGCCACGTACATCTGCTTACAAGTACATCATAGTATTATAAGCCATTTATTTAAATGTTTCTGATGGGGCTTTACGTGTTACTGTTAGTAAAAGTCCTGCAGACATGATTAGAGGAAAACTCAAATTTGGAGTAAAAATTAAACCAGCTTCATTCACATGAATATTGATCACTGAACAAAGATCTGATCTGAGATCAGGCAGGGATGTAGTATACAAATGTACCGTATGACACCATTTACAAGGTCCTTACTTTGTCACGGTTTTGAATTAATTTTGATATTCTTTTAAATGTTTCTGGAGCACTATCACCTCTTGGACTGAACTATTAGTCACATAAAAGTGTTGATGTGTTTTCTAGCCATCATCTGTTGTCAGTTTTTATCCCGTCTCAACTATTTCACTCTATTCTATTCTATTTCCTCTCCACTTGTCTCTTTTGCTGTTTTTTAATTTAAGTTTTAAATGTATCAATTCATCTTTTTTTTATTTCCCATGTCCCAAGTTATTTTCTGTTTCTGTTTCCACAGTCTTATTACCAGCCTGTCAGTCATCACTGAACCAGCTACTGACAGCAGGGTAGATGAGGGTTTAGCCCATGTTTGTACCTGCGATCAGCATCCATCAGTGCACCCTAATGTTTAAGGATAATGTCCTGTTGTTTAATGTCTGATATCACTTTGTTTAGCAGTGGTACTGAAGGCTGTTTAAGGATGCCACACATGGTGAAGCCCCTCAACCTGTGGTTTCTGGTTTTGGACCACGCCATTAAAATGAACTTGGACACAGCTGCAGTCTGCTTTGATAATAAGCTGATATTTTCCCTGATGGAGGACACAGATTACTTTAACAGTGAGTTTCCACCTACACTGAGAGCACCGGAGCTGCTGCCAGTCCGCCTCCATCAGCTCCGGGAAGAAGGCTTCCAGATCCTGGTCCTGCCTCTGCAGCATGCACGCAGGGCTGGGAGGGGGGTACAGCTCCAGGATTTCGTCGGGACCGAAAGCTTGAAATTCCAGATAGTCGAACATGATCTGGTTTCGGTCTCAGCCAAGTCCGTGCGGAGGTGCTGTCCGCATGGAGCGCGGCTCTCTCTGGGGGAGGGAGGAGGGGGGTGGGGGGGTTGTGCTGGATCCACGCGGGGCTTCAGCAGCAGCAGATCTTCTCCTCCGGGCTGAAGTCAGAGCCGTGTGGGCGCTCAGGGACGCTCGGAAACAGTCCGCATGTTGACGCGCGGCCAGCGGACTGTGGTCCTCCAGCACGGACACGGCGCCCACATCCGGAGACTGTTTAGCATAACAAAGTTAGTCTTCTCCCTCTTCTTCTTCTTCTTCTTCTTCTTCGTCCTCTTCTCCTTCTTCTTATCTCTGCTTTATTGACGAGCGTCTCGACTCGGCCGGCTTCATACTAGTTATGTCACAGGGAGCGATGGTGTTACCTAATGTATGCGGCTGAACTCTCCGTGAACCTCCTCCGCCGCTGCTGACCTTCACATGACCCAGCGGCAGTCTGCCGTCAGCGGTGGGAAAGCGGCCCTCAGGTGCCGCGGAGGGTCCTTCTCCTGAGCGGGACTGTGCAACATGGTAAAAACCCGTGCGGCGGACGGACATGTAGCAAATTTATTGTTCCGTTCTCCTCTTCTTCGCCGTCAAAACCGAGGCGCCTACATTACCCACAATGCAACTCGAGCTCCTTTTTTTTTTTTTTTTTTCTTTTTTAAATCCACACCCTGTGATTTGTGTTTTTCAAACTTGTTGCCCTCTGTTGAGTTGTGATGTCTCCTGTATCACATCCACACAGCAGCAGGCCCCCCCCAGGCAGCCAGGTTTCTTTTCCCAATGGAAGGCAAAGTTTAACCACATTTTCAGAAAATCTGTAAAAAGTAAATGTGCCTGGTTCCATGCACAGCTGGTAGCAAATATTAAGAGTTTCTTCACTGAGATAACAGTAGATGCCACCTTACCGGTGCAGAAGAAGAGAGCAGCGTGTTGTCGTAGCTGAAAGAGCACCAGTCAGATCGCTAACAATGGGAAACACGATGGACATGCTGCATCTATGTGCATTCGTGTATTCATTTGAGGAAGTGTCCTCATCACCACACACGGATCTGATGTTTCTGACGATCTGAAGCCTCATTCGATGCTTAAGTCACAATCTCCAGGATTTATTCAATGAATCAGAATCAGAATCACAAGCAAACAAGGAATTTGACTCCGGTGAAACTTCTCTCTCTATGTACAGGAATCAGACTACTAAGTACTAACAAAAGGAAAGAAATAAACTAGGACAATACAAATGAATGTGTTTTCATTGCATTTTGTTTACATTTTGGTTTTATCAATACACCAACTTTTCCACCTATGAAGGTGTAAAATCAGTTCTCTTAGGTGTGAAGCTGGCTCTAGGAGGCCGTTAGCTTAGCTTAGCATAGCACGGGGATCGACTAGCCTGACTTTGTCCAAAGTAAAAAACAAAAGAAAAAAGGTCTAAAGTTTCTACATCATATCTCGTTGGTTTAATCTGTACAAAAACAGAAATGTAAAAAGGGCTTCCCCTTTTGTTCTTTATGCTAAGCTACATTGCTTGCCTCGTGGCTTCAGCTCCCTGTTTAGCTGAGACATGAGCTGTGACAGTGACTATTACATGCACTTTAGAGTTTCATAAAATCCTAAACTGTAAATACTTTATATAATATCTATTTTACTGTAGTAAAATCATCCCATCTCTTGTTTGTGTTCTGAGTTTGTGTTTAGGTTACAGGATTTAGGATGTGTTTGTGTTGAATGTAAAGTCATAAGCCTGTGACGCATGATGTCTGATACAGCGGGAGAATATTTAAAATAAACTTTTATCTACTTAAGGCACAAGAGCAACAAAGCATCTGTCATCCACCATCCATGTTTATGTATTTATTTCAGCAAATCATCTCTTAGTACGTCCTTTTAGTCCTAGTGTTTCATGGTCTCTCTGGGCTGTCGGTAACAAACCAGACTGATGCAGGATTTTTTAAACTAAAGGCTCAGTTGACTATTATTTGAATGTTTTTTTACATAATTTTTTTTTACATTTATACAAAATAGATGGAGACACAAGTACTATCTGAAAGCTTGTGCTTTTGAAATGATATATTTATGCATTGTACATGCTCCAGTTTAATGAGAACACGCCATGTCTCAGCTCATCTGACACTAACACATTGTTACTGAGAACAATACAGCTCTAAAATCTTTGCTTCGGTGGCACTGAATAAAATCAAGTTGAGTATAAGAAGTGGGATTTTGTCAGCATGGTCTGTGAGTCTTTTGATCTACTAATGTTAAGAAAATCCAACTATTCTTTTCAAAGGACGTTGATGATATTCAAATTATACCAAAGCTTAAGTAAAGCACTCCTCCTGTTCCCACCCAAATCACATGAGCGTAGCAAGATTAGTACCAGCAGGCTGGGTAATATCTAGGTTTTTAGCTCTGGATTTATGGCTTCCCTTAAAGGGACACTTGTCTGTTTTAAATAAAGGCCATCAAAGCAAAGTAGATAACACTGATGTTCCAGTATTGGCATTTCATAATTGAAACCATGTGGCCTTTCCCAAAATCAATACTCTTTAGGTGCTGTTTCTCTTCATTCACGTCCACTTCAATACAAAATCCTTGACTTTAAGTGAGAAATATTTGCAGTTAGGAGGATCCATAATTGAATCTGCTAAAGATAAAGTAGGTCAGCTGCAAGATGGGTTTGTGGGTGGGAGGAAGGAAATCTGTTCCACTTCCAATGGATAATGGGTCTAATTTACAGCATTCATCAACTGGAAATGACTGAAAACAACTTCCTTGCCTTAAAAACCTAAAAAAAAAAATGACATCGACAATTTTAACAACTTTAACGAAACATCTCAAAATCACAACTTAAAAACTGAGTGAAACGGGCGGGCGATGCTGAAGAAGAATGCTAAAGCTACAGCTGAAAATAAATAAATACACTTGATCTCCTTCAATGCCACTGCTAACCCCATTGAGGCGTAGAGGCAGCACAGACCCAATGTTAAAGCAGGCTAATTACTCCCAGTATCTCCCACACTCCAGGGAGGCGAGGTCATCCAGAGGACAGGCATGTGAAACATTCCTGCAGCCTGCTGCTGCTGCTGCTGCTGCTGCTGCTGCTGGACCTCCCTCCCTGCTCAGTCTTCCCCCTGTCCTCCTTTCTCCTCCTTCACCCATCCTCCCCCGGCTCCTCGTCTTCCTCCTCTTCCCTCTGTCCCATTTAGAGTCGCTCACATGGCGTTCCATTTTCTTCGCTCTTCCCAACATTCACTCGGTCGTTTGTCTTCGTTCTGTGGTGGTGGGGCATCTATTCAGCCAGTCATCGGTCATGTTTTGCAGCAGTTGTGTTATTTACCGTGTTTAGCATACCAAGTTTAGCATGCTAACATGATCAAATTTGCTAGATAGCACTTAACACAAAATACAGCTGAGGCCAGTGGTGTACTGGCCATCTGGTACGTCGGGACAAATCCCAGTGGGCTGTTGAAATACCCCCCGCCCGTGTCCCAGCGGATGGGTCCAAGGCTGAATTTCTTTCTCCCTATGATCCCTGGCTGAGGCTCATTTGAATGTCATTGGCAGAAATTTAGCCATAAACCTAAAGATTGGACACATTTTTAGCAGGTGATGGACCTAGATGAAAAGTCAGGTGAAAATGTGACGCCTCCCTGATGGTATTACATGCTGGATAAGTATCCGCCTGTATTTCTGCATTGAGGACACCGTTAATCCAGACCAAATCCCCAACTCCATTCACAGAAATGCAGCCCCAAACATGCAGGGAACCTCCACCATGTTTCCACATCAGAGGTTTGGTTTTTTAGCTGCAATTCTTCCATGAAGACTTCTGGCCAGACTTCTTCAGAGAGTAGATGGTGTACCTGGTCCCTCTGGTTTCTGCTGGTTCTGAGCTGATGACACTGCTGGACTTCTTCCCATTTCCAAGGGAAGTGAGCATAATGTGTCTTTCATCTGCTTTCTTGTTTGCAGTGTTTCCTTGGCCGACCGCTGCGTCTACGGTCCTCAACGTTGCTCGTTTCTTTGTGTTTCTTCAAAAGAGCTTGAGCAGCACATCCTGAAACCCCAGCCTGCTCTGAAATCTTTGCCTGGCAGAGACCTCGCTGAGAGACCTGCTGCCCTAAACCAACCTACATCTGAAATTGATGATAATTGGCACCTGTTTGCTATAATTGGTTCATCATACACCTGAATGTGATCCTGCAGAACCCCTGACTGTGTGCAAGTGTATCTAGAAGAAGTGATGGTGTTCTGAAGGCAAAGGGAGGTCACACCACATCTGGTCGTTCACTTTGCATTTTGTAAATCGACATAAATAAATTATTCTTCCTTAATAGCATTTCTTCACACCTACCTAATACTTTTTCACAGTACTGTATATAACATCAACTCATGTCTTTCCTCTCCCCTGCATAATTCATTGGGCATTTGCTGAAACAATCGATGCTGCAATCGAAAATACAAATACTTGCTCATAGAATGTATCAAAATAAAATACTAAATACTGGGATGAAAAATATGTAAGGCATAATTCAAGCCCTCCATTACGCTGTCAGGGTTCGTGTGCAGTAATGAATGTACATTATGCTGCTTATTACACAGCTTCATACTAAAGAAATCACCAATTTGACACAAAATACAGACTTAAAAATGATTTCATTCATTTAAAAATGATTTTATTTCACCTACTATCAGAACTGTGTCCATCACTCATCACCCAGACATTTAATTAGACGTAGCTGAATGTTTTTAGCATGTTCTCACATTAGTATTGAAGTACAGCTGATGTTAGCAGGAGTTTGGTGTCACTAGATAAACAATCAGAGGATCACCAAAGTCGACCATGAACGTCTGTACCAAAGTTCATAGCAATTCTTTCACTTATTGTGGAGAAAAGTTGTGAAAAGTGTGTACGAACAGACTGACAGACACCAGCCTTCCTGCAATTGCACGACAGTGAGAAACGTTTTCATGTATTTTCACTATATTTCATGGTAATTCAAGCTGGTTTCATACATATTTCAATGTAAATACATTCAATATTACCCAAAATATACAAAACCACTTAAACACAAACCACATCTTAGGTTTGTTAAAGCTGTAAAATCCTCATTTTGTGCATTTGCCCAGCATTTTGTCCAAAATGTGCACCAAATGGTAAGTATGAGCAGAGTGACCAGCAGTTCCTCAGATCCTTTTCTTCTTTACAACCAGCTGTAAACCTTTACTCAGAGCCAGGCACCATTTAGGGGTAATTTATTAGTGCAATATATCTCTTTATTTTCACTGTCACACAAGCAGCAAGGAGATGACAAGGACTGAACAGGTTCAAAAGAGCTCTCTGCAAGTCAACCTCCTCTTTGAAGTTGTATTTGATTTTCAAAAGGATTGTGTCAGGGGCCAACATCTGGGCCCAATAAGATGTTTAGGACATGGCAGTGAGATTCTGTGGCCTGCAACCAAACTGTAACCCTGACCTGTCGGCTGTTAATTTGAGTTTTACATTAATGACGGCCCTAACTTTACAACAGTGACGTACTACACATGTGAAACTGATCAATCTTTTACTCCTAATTGGACCTAAAAAAAAGCTAAACAAACTAAATTAACAAATGAGACCAACTGAGATCAACCTTAGATTGATTAAGTATTTGTGATGTAAAAAAATGAGACCAAGATAAATCATTTCAGAACTTTTTCCACCTTTAATGTGGCCTATAACCTGCACAACTCAATGGAAAAACAAACTATAATCTTTTAGGGGGGGAAAGTAAAGATAAAAAACTAAAATAATGTGGTTGCACAAGTGTGCACAACCTTTTATAACTGGGGATGTGGCTGTGTTCAGAATGAACCAATCACATTCAGAATCATGTTAAATAGGAGTCAGTACACACCTGCCATCATTTAAAGTGCCTCTGATTAACCCCAAATATAGTTCAGCTGTTCTAGTTGGCTTTTTCTGACATTTTCTTGGTCGGTCTTCAGTCATCATCAAGTGGAGAAAATATGGCACAACAGTGGCATTAACAAGAACTGGACGTCCCTCCAAAACTGACAGACGAGAAGAAAACTGGTCAGGGAGGCTGCCAAGAGGCCTACAGCAACATTAAAGGAGCTGCAGGAATTTCTGGCAAGTACTGGCTGCGTAGTACATGTGACAACGATCTCCCGTATTCTTCATATGTCTGGGCTGTGGGGTAGGGTGGCAAGACGGAAGCCTTTTCTTACCAAGAAAAACATCCAAGCCCGGCTAAATCTTGCAAAAACAACCAAAAGGTATTGGCACAAAAACAACACTGCACATCACCAAAAGAACACCACACCATATGAAGAGGAACTTCATCTTTCAGCAGGACAACGACCCAAAGCATACATCCAAACAAACAAAGGAATGGCTTCACCAGAAGAAGATTAAAATTTTGGAATGGCCCAGTTTTTTATTTTTTACTTCCCCCTCTTTTTTGTACATCACAAAAACCTGGCATTTTAACAGGGGTGCGTAGACGTGTGTGTGTGTGTGTGTGTGTGTGTGTGTGTGTGTGTGTGTGTGTGTGTGTGTGTGTGTGTGTGTGTGTGTGTGTGTGTGTGTGTGTGTGTGTGTGTGTGTGTGTGTGTGTGTGTGTGTGTGTGTGTGTGTGTGTATATATATATATATTAGATATCCACTGTATGCTTACTGTTGACCTAAACATTAAATCCACACTTAGTGTCATAAGGCAGAAAACATCTCCACTGTTTTCTACACACAAAATAGCCTTGGCTTGATTATTGTTCAAGATCATTAGTTGATGGATGTTATTTAATGCTATGTTTCTGTAACTGTTTATCCCGTGCCCAGTGGGGCAATTAATTGCAAATCCTGCCCTCGGCCTTCAGTGTCCCGCCCAGACCAGCACCCCTCCAAAATGTTAAACTAACAAGTCATTTTCTTGGCCACTAAAATCACTTTTTTGTTTTTATCACAAAAGACGTGAAAATCTTTGATTTGGAAATGTCTAATTTACCTCTACAGGAGACAGGACATTGTGAAGCTTTGGTGAGATGAGGAGTATTTTATCTCCTACATGCGGTTAACAAATTCATCTATCTACATTAATTATGGTTACATGCATTCTACCATTGCAGCTTATAGAAAAACACCATCATCATCTCATCCATTGGCTTCATCATCCTCTTCTTGTTTTCTGGGTTGAATCCTCCATTGCAGGTTAACGTCAGTCAGTGAAGTCTTGCTTGTTAGCGCAGCACGCAGCTGCCAGGGAATAAAAGCAATATTAGAAGACCATTGTGAGAAATGACGCTTGTTCATGCAGCTTCGTCTGAAGCAGAACCGACGGAAGTGTTAGATAGAGATAACGCTGGAGGGAGTTTCACCTGTTGTAGGATCTGGGCGTTAGTAGCTGGATCTGAAAGGTCAGCAGCAGTCTGAAACTTCATCCTCACCACGGTCAACTTCACTTTTAGACCTGACCACAAACCAAAGGAGAGAAATATTATTCCATTGTGAGGGAAAAAAACCCCAGAAATGTATGAGATTCATATACAGGGTTCACAAAAAGTTAGGGATATTCGACTTTCAGGTGAAATTTATGGAAAATGTAAAAAGTGAATGCTACAGTGATGTTATATCATGAAAGTAGGGCATTTAAGTATCAGTATGCAATGATAGTTTCTTCATCTTAAACAATTTATTGAAAGAAAATCTAACAACAGTGGAGGGTAAACGAGGGTAAACGTAAAATTGGGATGTGGCCAAAGGACGTCCACTCCTCTCCTTTCTGTGACTCTTCCAGTCTCTGTATCACTGTTCCAACCTCCTGATGACACTCTGTGACCCTCTAAGCTCAGTGAACACCTCCGTCTGAGGACTTCCTGTTTGAAGCCTCCAGTGTTGAGGTGCTGCTGATCAACTGTTAGGTGTCGTCTTGGTCTCATGATGTCAGAATGTGAACAGCAGGATGAGGAGGACTGTTTAAATACCAATTCTAACTGAAGCAGGAAATGTATTGGTGGTGGTTCATCCTGAAATTTCACCTGAAAGCCAAATATCCCTAACTTTTTGTGAGTAGTGTATGTCTTTACCTCCATGGCAGAGGAATGGAAGCTTACTGTTACAGTTCATGTCATCCCAATGGTGGTTTGCATGCTCAGTCACACAGTGCTCGTCACTGTTCATGTTATCTGGCATACCGGTGTTCCACTTTGCGAAGGTGCTTTTGGTCTTGTCGGACCACCTCCATGGTACTCGGTACAAGCCGATCCACACTGTGCCTGTAAACTTTCCTAACAACATTCTGTTTTCCTGAGCATTCTCGACCATAGCCAGGTCTGTGTGTTTCTCTCTGCAGTAACTCTGGGCGTCCAGCCATGTCTTTGTGTTGGTAATTAAAGTGTAACTTTTCTGACCTTGAGGCGCTACAATAGAAGAAAAGTAAAGACAGTGTGAGCAGATTGTTGTTGAGAGAAGAGGATATAGTTAATGGAGGGGGGTGAATAAAGGTGCAATACACGGCACACTTCTTGCCAATCCTAAACACAGCAGAAACTTCCAACCATGGAGGTCACACTGCTTTTCAGTTTAGTTTTAAATTACTCTTTAAATCAATAAATGCGCAACTTTTCTTACCGTCATAACAAGCAAACTGGTATGCACTTTGACATTTTCGATCTCTCCATTTTCCATCATTGGTCACTACAACACAGGCTTCATTTCCATTTTTATTATTTGGCCCACCTGTGTGCCAGTCGAGGTAACCAGTTTTGCTGGTTTCACCAGTCGCCGACCATCTCCAGGAGTTTGTATCATTACCCATAATCCTTCCCTTCCAGGACTGTGGGTCGTCACTCAGCCCGATCCATGAGAATGTGGAGACCGAGCTAGGTCTGTTTAGCCTGCTTATGTCTTCCTCGCTTTCAATGGTGGCCAGGTCAGTGTGTTTCACTCTGCAGTAATGCTGAGCGTCGCTCCAGCTCATTCTCAGGTTGACATAGTGGTACTCACGGAGGGGTGCGTTTTTGCAGGACGTGAGGCCAAATCCTGAGGGTTGATAAAAATCTTTTTACCCTCAAAAAGGCCTTTTATGAAGTTTTACAGTAGAACATTTCTAATCTCTAGAGTATTAGAATTAGAGGGAGAATATAGCTTAAGACGTATTAGAGAGGGAAAGACAGACAATAATGTTTATAATACATCATCATCAGAACATGTTTTAGCCTGTTTACTACTGTTCTAGATCTATTTCAAATTACAGTCACCATAGTCGTTTTGTTCAGATTTGGATGTATATAATCCTCAGCATCAAATAAACAAATTGGACAGTAGATGAGTAAGAAAATCATTAATCAGTGTGTCAAAATGTGTCGGTCTAGTCTAAGCACCTTAGTATCATTAGTGCATATCTTGGAGATACATTTCTTCCAGTCATATCTTTATAAGTCGGGTAAATGTAGAAGATTCTATATGTTCTGTATGTCTTGTGGCTGTGAGTAGTAGCACTCTGACATTTTCCGTCTGCATAAAAAGATTAACAGCGATGGTCAAAGTCCTATGACTTCCGATGGCTCAAAGGAACATCAGCATGAAATTACGGAAAGATATCAGAACTCTTACCAAAAATCAACAGCACTGTATAATCCATTTCTGATTTCACTGAAAAGTTCAGAAGAAAATTAATACTAAAAACATAGTTTTCAAGTAGAACAGAGATCAAAGCAAAGTCCACCGTAAAACAGTAACATGAACAAGATGTTGCGTTTTCAGTGAGCTTGAACACGATTTTAGACTAAAAGATTCATCCAATAGTTAAAAACTAGGGTTATAGGTATAAATAATAAATATAAATCTATTTCTGGGGCTTTTGAAAGACATTTTAAAATCAACTTGTAGATGTAGACTTGCACGATGGGGAATAATAACAAGAATAACAAATTATTAACAAAATATTCATCCGAAGTTGATTAATAATAGAACTGATGGTATATTTATTCTACTAAAGGTAAAATGGTCAATTTCATTACTGATAGCAATGTGTCTAATAATCTATGTAATGATGATGATAATTATGGAAGAAGGTTAATAGAAGATGTACTCACACGTGTAAAATCCAGCAGTTTAACTCTTGGCAGCAAATCAGTGAAACTTGGAATCGTTGATATCTGCAATCAGATGTCTGCTCCTCTGTATAAGAAGGGTCCAGCGCTTTGCTGCATCTTGGCCTGCACGTATTTACATATCCAAATGAGCAATCTGACAAATATCACCTTGGTTAGTATCCTTATGAAGAGGTCAAGCGTTGCCCCTTGCTGGGGCAGGCTGAGGGCTCGGTGCCGAACAGTTCTGCTTGACGTTAGTATGAGTACAAACTTCAGGTACTTCAGTTGAGTATTTGTTTTCACGCCACTGTCTACTTCTACTCATTTAGGGAAAGATTGTGCTTTCTATTCCATTACAACCTGACAGACTTTGGGCTAGTGTGTTTACCAGCCTTAGTTTATTCATTGCTTATTCAGTCATATTCATTTTCACCGCAGACATTTGGACTTCTCGTGGGAGGAAAAACACATAACGATGACTCTGTTCTCTTTAAGTGTCCCAGTCAGTTATGACAAGACAAAGACCGAGTTCACTGACGCGTTCACATAGTGGCAGTCAGGAGGGGCAGGCAGAGAGGTAAAATCCTGAGGGTTGATGATAGAGGGGATATTCATCCGGTTAAATGAATGGTGTAGGAAGAAGTAGACAAGTCGCCATTACAGCGGTGGCAGCTCACTCAAACCTGCCTGAAACACTTTAATTCATGTCAAAGATTTCACTTTTTAAGCCAAGAAGCCAAGAACTCCTGAACTGGTTTTATGTTGAAAATGTATTCTTCAAATGCCATCAAAAGGGCATAATCTACAAAACGTATATTTTTAACAGAATTTAGCTCCATGAAGTCCTTAATCTCCATTATTATTATTATTATTATTATTATTATTATACCAGTAAAGACCAAACCGCTCAGCCACACCGGCCGATCGTGGGACATCACACCACTGATCTCTTGGTACTACATCAATCAATCAGTCAGTCAATCAATCGATCAATCAATCTTTATTTATACAGCGGCAATTCATAACAGCGTTATCTCAAGACTCTTCCCAGAAAGACCATGTCGAGACTAAACTCTTTTATTATGAGACCCAACGATTCAAAATGAAACATTCAAGAATCCCCAGAGACAGAAGCACATGACCTTCATCTGTCGGGATGACTGCTGACCGTGATTAGCACAAACATCAGGGCTTCACCCTCACTGTAAATGTGTTCAGTTCCTTTGTCAGCTGGATTCATAGGCATTTATCAACCAGCTCGCCATGCTAAAAATGAAATGATGTAAAAGTACGTATAAGTAAAGCACACATAAACAAAACCATTAAAAACAATAATATATGTCCATAATGATTGGGAGTATGGGGATCGGGGAGTTGGGATCGTTCAGCTCTGCAGGTAAACGTCTCCTAACCTAAGTGGGACACAGCCAGCGCTGGTTTTTGGTCAAATATGCAACTGAGGAATTTGACAGAAGTCCCTTTGGTTGCTACATGATAATAGACAACTAAAACTAAAGAGTGTTCTTAACATTTCCTAACACTTGCATATTTGCACGTACCTGCATATTTCCGGGTAAAAGGCAAATGTTGCTGCTTTTTTTATGATAAGCTCATTTCCATAAGCAAATTAGGGATCAGGCAAAAGTCATGTAGTGCTGCTGGTTGCATCATCATGCTAATCAAGTCCTGGTCTGATAAATGGAAATGTAGGAGTTTTATAACTAGACCTGGTCTATCGTTGTTTAGCGGGATAAAGCGCTGTGAAATCCCCACTGTTGCTTTCATAGATAAAATAAAGATTTCACAAATCTGACAGTGGGCTTTGAACAGCATGAAAGAGTGTTAAGTGTCAATCGGAAGCTGCAATTTGGAAGCTAACTTTAGGGTTATCAATAAGCTGCATATATTTCAATGGCAGAGTGAAACTTCAAAAAGGAAGATAACACAGAGAAAGTAATATAAGCCACCCACTTAGCCAGGCTCACCAACACATATATTAAAACAAAAAGAGAACTGCAGAAAATTAATTAAAACTTATTCATTTGCTCATTTTATTTCAAAAACAGAGAGAACAGAGAAAATAGGAGAGGTTTAGTTGTTACAATCAGCCGGTAAAGCACCTATTTTCATATGAAAATGAGGAATCTGGCAAAGGTCACCTTATGGTGTTGTTTACATCCTGAATTAGACACTGCTGTACTGCCTTTGGAACTGAATCCATGAACTGTGGGATTCGACCTGTGTTGTCACTCAGCCTTCACACGTTAAGGTGTCCCAGTCGGAGTCACATGAGCGCAGCAATGCCACAGGGTGTACAAAGTGTTTCCAAAGGTTCAGGCAGCAGAAGCACTTCAGCCGTGTTTTGATTAAACATTAATAAACTCAGTTTGACTCGTTCTCCAAGTCACTGCGGACTTGTTCTGTATTAAACCAAGACAGTGATCTATGCTGGGCTCCAAAGTGTTCCATCACATCGGCCCAGCTCGTTGTCAAGGTAACACAGTGGTACTGTAGCAGGGGGAAGTGGGAGCAGCAGCTGAGCCGAAATCCTGAGTGTCCATGATAAAGGGCATATTTAGTGTGTAGTGAATGGTTTGCAGATTTTAACACAGTTAAAAAATGACAAATCAAGGGTTTTAACAAAAGAGGGTTATTAATTCAGCACGGAAGTTCATTTCTGTCAAAGAAAACATAAAAACTTTGGAAAAACCTAGGAAATGTTTGAGTGAAAAACATTTAGGATGCTCTGGTGGCCAAGGGGTGAAGGCACCAACTGTGAGTTTTTTTTTTTTTTTTTTTTTAAATGAATCCTGGGAGGACCTAAACAACATTAGTGGGTGCATTAGTGGGTATGAAGGGAAAGTATAATATTCTCTCGTCTCATCAAGCTTGCAAAACTGTGGCACGGTGTGTGTACTCAAAACCAAAACACACATTTCATCCATGAAATCATGTAAATGATAATCTGACCTTACCAAAGAAGAGGAGAATCAAAATTGCGTAGAAATCCATTTCTGATTTCACTGCAACAATAAGAAAATAAGTCAAAAATACGTGTAACCAGGGCAGGAGTCCCCTGTGCCCCCCCTCGGTTTGGCTGTGTGCCCCTCAGATTTTTGTCATTTTCTCGTCTGTCCTTTCTTGTTGGCAGTAACATTGTTAGGCACGAGTGTTGGCCTAACAATAAAGTGTATTGGGAAGTGACTGACTCGTTTTACAGCTTGGTTTGTCAGCTCGGATTCACAGACGGGATCGCTCACTGAACAATTTACAGACTAACATGCACTCACTTGCACACACACAGCTGTCCAGACGCCAAAGCACAGGACAGAGAGGCTCTAAGTGGTGTCGCCCCTTAAAATGTAATTCCAGGTCTGTAAGTAACACCGAACTTTAAACTCTCTGCATGACCACACAGGTGTGTCCTGGTGTTGGACGACACTAGAAGGGGCTGCAGAGGATGTAAGGTCACCAAACTTCAGGTGTGGTAAAGTATGAAGACAAAAAACGAAGAAGAGAAAATGTGAGAAGTCTCACTCCTGAGAAAAGGTGTAATTAGAAAAAGGGTTCAAACATTTGTAAGTTAAAACACATCAAATTCAGTACAAAGATATATTTATCTATTAGAAATGTCTAAATAAAACATGGTTATTCCATCCCAAGGTTATCTGTTTAGATGTCTTTACAGCTTTTGACCTGCAAATCATCAAAGCAGGAATTAAGATTTTCTGATTTAAAAAGCTTCAGATTCCAACAATTTTCTTTTCAACTCATAGCAGATCAGTGTGTGGCTGTCACCCTCTGGCAGCTCTTAAATACACCCTTGCAGTGCTTGTTTACTGTAAAGGTGCAATGGTTTTCCAACCATCTCACTGTTTCCCTGGAAATGTAAAAATAAAGCCACAAGTTTGAAATCCAGCTGCTGAATGTTGTTTGAACGTTGAGATCTGAACTCTCTGCAGTGGCTCGTCCAGAAATACTGACTCCTATTTTCATATGCAAAGCTTGACTTTGGGAAAAGTCATCGTTTGGGGCTTGGTTGTAACATAAATATCCTCCCCCTTACCGATCATTCATCTAGAATAGTGGGTGAAAAGAAAAACCTTTTCAACACATTTGTCAGTCTGTGTTAAAACTGAGTTTTTTGATCAGCAGCAAAGTAAGTTTTTATTTGAAAAGCACCTTTCAACAACGAGACAAGCACTTTACATGTAAGGACCTCGAGAAGGCAACTACAGGGCATTATAAAAAGACAGTAAAACACAGTTGACTAGGAGTCAAAATAGTAAAATAAAATGTAAGAGAAGAATAGATTCAAGCAGAATAAAAATGCATGATTACAGCAAAGTTCTAGAATAAATATTCCAGAATTTAATTGAACAAGAGGCCGTAGCAAACTCAAAAGTTTTAAAGGAAGTGACGGTTGCTTTGTGGAAGTTTGTTCCAGATATGTGGTGCTTAAAGTTGTGGATCAGTCAGTGAATCAACAAACCAAACTTGCTACAAAGGTCTGTAAAGGTTCGTCAAATAATTCTCTGTAGGTTCGTCACTACAAGCGTCATTTGATACGTTGTTATGATAAAAACATCGATTATATCATGTTGTCTTACTGTCAGACCTCCCCAGAGTGTTCCCCCAGTAGACCATCTCAGTGAGGCAGCATGAGGAACTGGCTACCAAAATGACACTGTGCTACCTGTGATCCACCATGACTCCATCTGTTGCTTTCACTGCTGTAAAAGTCAGAACGCCAGAATATCTCCAGAAGCACGGGCGTTAATCTGCTGCTGTTACAGCCTCCACTCCTCTGTGAATACTTCCTGCAGCAAAGACACAAGACTTAAGGTTTTGCATCCATTCTGCCACAACAGCGTCTGATGTCCGCTCACGGCGGCATTCCAGCTCATCCCAACGGTGTAGGATAGGGATGAAGCCAGTCAAGCTCTTCCATGCCGAACATTTCTGCTTAAAATGCATCAAATTCAGTTTCCTGAAAAAAAAAGGGCCTTAGAGGATATTAAAAAGTCTTCAGTAATGTTATTTGTGTAATATTTCTGGATCTGACTGCAGGCTGTCAGGAGACGTCAAACACTTGCAAACTCATCAGGAGGCTCATCGTCTCACAATGGTGAGAAAAAGTCTCACTTTTAGCAAAAACTTAAGTGAATCTAAATGAACTGATGGTTTTTCATGGATCCATCCATTTTATGCTGCCGATCCGGGTCCAGGTGGCGTTCGCTTCCATGAACTCTATCGTGAGGATTTATTGTTCTATACTGCTGGGAGGGACTGAAACAGTGTTCACTGTAAACTCCACTGATCTCTCAGAAGGAGCACAATAATGATCTGAGGATGCTGAAATGGTGAAATGGTGACCCTGCTGTCAGTGAGCTTCTCTTACAACGTTATAAAGTTTCAGTTGGTACCATTTTAAAATGCTGCCTCAGCAGTCAGGAAAAGGACAATCATTTCTTCACCACTGGAGAAACACTAGAACAAAGACTTTACGTGCTAATCCTTTTATTTTAGGTCTATTTTTATTAAACAAGCAAAAACACTACAAGTCAAACAAGTCATGGAGGATCTAGTAACTAAAGCGTTTCATTCATTGATATTTCAGCAGACAATGAAAACAGAGATTAATGAAAGACTTCATCCACACTTTTACCATTTATTGGCTGTTTTCTGTCATTTTTTATGAATCCCTTTACGACTACATCTTTATGAGGATATAGAGAAACAGCAGTGGAAGCTACTGAGAATAATAATGACAGCAACACTCAGTATTATTGGAGACATTAAATTGATATCATGAGTTTCTACTTTGGATGTGAGTCACTGTATCACTCAACACTTCCTCTAAGTCCTACATGATATCTAATGCAATCATACAGAATGGAGAAACACTCAACGTTGAGATCATAAAGCTGCATGTTAACAGTGCAAAAAGGGTCATACATGAATGTATTCTATGTTTTTACCAGAGGAACTGACTGAACGCCATACAGGACACCTTTTTACCAACAATGCTGTGGTGCATTCTGGGAGTTCCTCTCACTGGGTCAGTCAGCATCTGAAAAGCAAAATCATTTTTGGTATTCAGAGGAGATTCACTTTGTGTGTGTGTGTGTGTGTGTGTGTGTGTGTGTGTGTGTGTGTGTGTGTGTGTGTGTGTGTGTGTGTGTATTAGTGAGTGTACCTTTAATCGTCAGTGCTCTCTTGTGTCTCTCTGACTGGCAGCTTCTTCCAGGTCAGATTGAAGTCAGTCACACCCTGATTAGCAAGTGCTGCTCGCAGCTAATGAAGGAGAAACATGCACACACACACACACACACACACACACACACATACAATTACAACACACACAATTTCATCTCATTTCAGATGTATTCATATTCTCAAAATCAATCACCAGAAAATGTTACTACGTCAAAGTGAACCTTCCCAGCACCACTACGACTTTTTCAGTTTGGAGAGATTTGGTCAAGTCGTAGCTCCATTTTAACGGTGATTCTGTTGTAAAACAGTTTCTTGCTTGCTGGCTGACTGCTGTGATAGTTTAAGGCTGTATTTCATCACTGGGCAGCTTAAAGATTTTGTCTGTGTGTGATGTCGGCTCATTAATGCACTGCTTTTTGTCTTCTTGTTATTTAATTGCAATAGATGTGAAATAGATCCTGTTTCTCTTTGGTTTTCCTGTTTCAGCAGACAAACACCTAATATGTACAAAACAGTGATCAAATGTTTAAAAAAGAAAAACTCATATTAATGTTCAGGACAAAGAGTGAGAGAGGGGCCACTGTGAGGACGGAGGATCTTGTACACATCAGTGTTTAATACGACATCATCAGTGGTGAATGAGGTAAATGTGGAGGACCTTCGTCCTCTAAGCATCAGGCTGCTTCACTACGGTGACTTTTGGGAACATGACAGGTGACATCACAGTGATGAACATGAATGTCCTCACTTATCCTACACTAACCATACCCACTACCCCAAACCCTAACCTTCCCTAACCTCCCCCCCCCAGCTTTACCCTAAGCTTAAGTAAAGTCTTTACCCTGAAAGGTCATGATTGATGCTGGGGACAACTACACACACACACACACACACACACACACACACACACACACACACACACACACACACACACACACACACACACACACAGTGTACCTGCCGCTGCAGGTCAGCGCTGGAGGCTGGATCCTCCATGTTTGCGCTGGACTGGATCTTCATCCTCACCACTGTTTTCCACAACATATGAACTGCTCACAGTCACAAACAACAAGCAAACATTTCAGAACAAAAGACACACGCACAAGAGATGTGTGTTTTCTAGAAACGACAAGTAATGTTTGATCATAACATACGAGGGACATGTAAAGTAAAATCCCCTTAAGCCTTTCACAATTAAATGAAGCTGCTTATAGAGTCTGAATGTTTAGCAGGTAGAACAATCACTAGGCTGTTAATGATTAATCGATTACTTTGGAAAATAATGTGCAAATTCATCGATACTGATGAGAATTGTTAGTTGCAGCTCTACGTTTGGCCAGCGAACTAACTTTGCTAGGTAAACACTGGTTTATCAGAAAAAGAAAAAGACACAGAGACAAAGAGAAAATGAAAGATGTGTGACTGACAGGTGCACAAACAGTAACAAGCTTTAAGAAAAAGGAAATGTGTGTGTGATTCATACGTCCACTGCAGTAGAAAGGGAACGCTGCCTCGCATGTCTCATCGGTCCACGTTCCATCCTCCACCACTACGGCTGCACACGTTTCTTTTCCGCCCAGGTTGTCAGGCTGTCCAGGTTGCCAGTTCTTGAATGTATCACCTCTTCCGCTCTCTGACCACAACCAGATGTTAGGTCTGCTGAGGCCGATCCACACGTCTAATTTCTTCACCACATCCTCTATGTTGTTATATGTATTCTTATCGGGGATGGGGGCCAGGATCAAACCTTTGTCTTCACAGAAGGTTGTGGCGTCTTCCCAACTCATTTGGCTGTCAGACACGATGTAATTGGCCTCTTCTTTGCTTCTATCTCTATCTGTATCTGAACAGAAGTGGAGGAGATAGTTAACATGGGTTTATAATGTAGCATCAGCACATGCATGCAGACCACAGGTATGAGCAGCAGAGTAAAGTCTTAGTTGTGCTGTCCTGTAAGAGACAAACAGCTGTCGCTATGGAGGTAATTGTACGAGTAACTTGGTGACAGACCGAAGTGACACTTGTGTCTGTAGCTGTCAGAGATCATTGATGAGGGAAGATATTCCACTCAGTAAGGCCCCTGTACAATCATCAGTGGACTGAGTGTTTGTGTAGTAGCACCGACACACTGAGACTCAAGTAACACTTTGGTTCCAGTCAGTGTTTCATTCTCCTGAATAAACTTTCATTCATCTCAGTGATTTAAACTAAACAGTTTAGTAGCTGGAGGACATGTTGTGAAAAATTAGCTGTGCAAAAAACTAACTTACTTGCTACTGATGGTGATGTTTTGTGAGCACATTGCATGTTTTTAATCTGCAAAATACAACTGTCAGATAGATCTAGTGGAGTAAAAAGTACATTTCCCTCCCAAATGTAGAAACTGTGAGGAAGTGGAGTTGTCTTAGAGGAAAAATCTGGGTTCATACCCACCTTCAGCACAAACAGCACGTTTCTCTTCTGAGCAGTTGGCGTCGTTCCACGTTCCATCGTCACTCATGTTCACACAGAACTCAGAGGCATTCACGTTGTCTGGCTGACCCTGTTTCCACTTCAAAAATGTGGCTATTTGTCCATCCAGCCACATCCATCTTGAAGCGTTCTCGTACAGTCCTATCCAGGCCTTGTCTCTGTATCCTCCGGTTGGAATGTTCATCATTGTGTTGAAGTTTTCCTCGTCGTCTATCTGTGCCAGAGCGATGTGCTCAGACTCACAGTACTCAGCTGCGTCACGCCAACTCATCTTCTCTTTCACAAAGTGGTAGACGCCTGGAGAGGAAGCGCAGAAACCTGAGGAGGGAAGTGGATTTTCATGAGTCCAGTTCAAATTAAAACGTATTATTACTAAAAAAAAAAGTATTTACTGTGTAGCCTTTCTGTTTGAATTGATGTGTGTAATTATTATTAGATAGTTATTATATGATTAGAAGTATTATAATTAGTAGTCTTTGAAATAACAGAGAGTAGAGTGATGCATTTCTCCTTAAAATAAGGAGTATTTTTGATATCTATCACAGGTTCATACCAATCAATGTGTTAAACTGCATTAATTGACACATTCCACTGTGTAACATATGAAAAGAGGCTGCAGCTGAATCTTATTGCACCAACAGGATTAGTCTGTCAGCCATGGAGGAAGAAAGGACCATCAACAGCCATGAAGCACATTAGTGGGTGTTTTACAGACATCAGTGATTAGCAGCATGTCTGCAGCACAGGCTAGTGTTCAGTCTGCTAGAGCTGTAACGTTTGGGCACAACAACTATTCAGTATCACTGGAAGTTTGACATTAGAGCCTGAGCTTTGTCCATCTGATGCTGAGAATGAAATGGGAACTCCAGTCATGTGGCTCCTTCTATCAGGAGGATCTGGAGAGTTTTCCACTTTCTTTTGAACGTATGTACACCACACAGCCGCCAAAATAAACATGTGATTTGCTTATTTCGAGGTGACGATCAGTTGCTCTAAAAAGGTCTGATTGGGTGTTTTGATCTAAAACAGATTCTCTTCTGTGTCTGATGATTAAAGGAGCAGTCTGGTGATATTCGATGATTTTAAATAATCATGTCCAAAGACTGTTAGAACACATCACAGAGCCGCACTGCGCCGGGCAACATGTTCCTTCATTACCATGAACACACACCCTGTGGTTTAGTTCGACTTAATGTTGAAAGGCTCATGAACTAATCTTCCATCACATATTTCATCTGTAGTTAAGAAATGATTTGGTGTCTAAACTCCTTCAACGCTTCTACAGAAGAAACAGATGAACACAAACCGTTTCCACTGTAATATGTTTCCATCCTCCTCTATGGTTCGTTGTGTATTGATGCATGAAATACATCATCATTTCTCTGCTGGACTTCTAGTAGTTAAACACCCAGAAAGCTCCCAGCTGGAAAATCAGGACTGTGTGATGATTTGTTCCAATAATCAATCATCTATCAGTCATGACATGAATCCCTCCTCACCTGTAAGCAGGAGAATTACAACCACGGCCTCGTCCATGCTGACTCTGATTCACTGTGGACCACATACAGAATAAACATGGGAGCTGAATCAGCACTGAAACACATTTTCATTCCTTTAGTCTTTGGAGCTGCTATCATGGGAATGTATTTAGCTCTCCTGATGCTAATATTACTAACAGCTGAAGAGACGTGGTTTTATTCATGTGTTTGGGTTTTGACAGGTGAACACGTAACTGCAAATTCGGACAATTACAAACATTTATTTCTTTTATTAATCAAAGACTTTGCTCCTCGTCTTTCGAAGCTGTTACTGTGAATCGGGTTCGACCTACACACTCGTATGACTAATTTAAATTTGACTTTAAATATTTATGCTGCTCTCCAGTCAGGTTGGTGTCCTGTGGTGATAAAAGAAAAACCTTGACAAGCTGCAAAAAATAGAATATTTGTTTGATGCTGTTTCTACCATTTTCAGAGTAATGTTCATCTGTATTACATCACTTCGCACTAATGAAGAGTTCAGTAACAATATTTACTAAAACCTTATTATCCAACAAATATATCAATCTGCATATTTACAGAGAAATCCACTCACCAGACACGAGCAGCTGTCTGTCCTCTGCTGTCTGAATGCTACTGTAGCTGTTTTTATAAGACCATGCAAATCACTACAGTATGATGTACAGCTGAGTGACTGACTTTGAATGAGACAGACTGGGGGAGGACACTGTGACACACCCTCGTTGGCAAAACAGACAACTTTCTCCTTTTTTTTTTTACAGTCTGAACCAGTGATGAGATAATCTGTTGGATCTTTGTGCAGATATGTGATATCAAAGGAAATCAAACCTGGAGATGTTCAAAATGTGATGTTATCACAACTTCTCCAACCCAAAAAGTTCAGTCCAATTATCCTGTTCAAGTTCTGAGGACCAAACAATGTGGAGTATGAATTCTTAACAAAACACACATAACCAAGAAGAGAGGTATTCTGAGTTGTATTATTCTATCCTTGGTTTTGTTTTCTATATGTCTATATATGATTTATGACTGAACTTCTCCACGGATCAGTAAAGACTTATTGTTTATCATCTTACATAACATGGTAAAAATCTAACTTCATCTCTTGAAAACCTTATTTAAAATGGGGCTAAATGAACCTTAACAGGGACCTGCCACTTTGACCTTATCTTTGTCTCCATGTTTTAAGGAAAAGTTGAATGTGTTTTGGGAGAAATTCTCTTTTTTGCTTTGTTGCTGAGTTAGATGAGAAGATTAATACCACTCTAATGTTTGTAGGCCAGACAGCCAGCAAGCTTAGCTTAGCATAGAGACTGTAAGCAGGGCTGAACAAACAAGAAGCAGTGTGTCTTCTCTTTCATCGCCACATTTCCATCACCATCAGATCTGAGTGGAAGTTGACATCATGTTAGATTAGAAAGAATCATCTGGAAAGCTGTGAATGCAGATTGTCTGAAGCTTGCAGCTCTTTCCTGTGATCAGGGTCCAGACAAACCGAGACAAAGCACAAACAATCTAAGGCTCCCTGTGAAGTTTTGTCGAAGTGAAGGATGCCCACAGTGTGTTGGTTCTGTTCACACTGGATATAAAGAGAAACTGTGGTTACACCGAAACTCCACAGTGCACGAAGAACTCCTCAGAAAATAGAAAATATACATGTTTCTTCAGGGAACAAGCAATGTGAAGAGAGGCCTGTTACAGAGAAGTCAGATCCTGGAGGAGACACATTCATTTATCCTGCTGTTTCTAGTCTTTTAAACACGTCAAAGTGGTCTGCTAAATGTTGATATTTGCCTGTTTTGCGTCCTTTTATGCCACATCAAAGTTTCTAAATTCACCGTCTCATGACAAAGTAAGAGCTGTTTTATTGTTCAGTTAAATCAAATGTCTTTTATTCCTGCACGCTCTGATTCTTTATGGAAAACCAAGCTTGATCAGACTGGAAGTTCATGTTTACCAGTATTTTTACAGCACTTTTCTCCTGGACTGCCACATTTCCATGATTGTCTCATGTAGGTGGACGTTGATATTGGGTGGTCACTTGGATTTGAATGATCCATTAAAAGAGATTTGAATACGAAGACGATCTAGTTATGTTAAAACTTCTGTGTAGAAGAAATGTGAGCTAACCTACAAACACCTCTCAGTGTACTGGGAACATTTCAGTAATATGGCTGAATGTTCGCGTGTAGCCACTCTATAAACAGGCTGTGTGTGTGTGTGTGTGTTTTGTATGATTCAATACTTCTATATTAAATGTGTATGTGTGCTCCTGTTCTATGTCAAGATGCAGTTAACCCACAGACATCAAGCTCTGTTGCCTTTGCACTTACAAAGCACACACATGCTCTCATTCTGCTACATGCAGTCACTAATAAGCCTTTTAAAATCAGAGCACTTTTGATGTCTCTACAGTCGGAGTAGTGGGATGATCTGGAGAAACAAACCCATGGTGCATCACCACAGGTTGTTTCACTTCATACAGACTGGGCTTGATTGACATCTCCTCCATTCTCCCAGTAAAAGGCTCTGAACACATCTAATCAAGTCCTGTATTTAAGGAAGACACTGACCTGAGCACTTTATTCTCACACCATTATGGCTCATAAAAAGGTAGCAGACTTAGATGTGTGTCTGTAACTGCATATGGTGTAATAGCAAGACGACAGGGTGACATCTCGACACAGAACAGGTGAACAGACTTAATGCTAAAATGAAAGTCCTAAAATGTACACAAGCATCATGTCGGATCTTTGAGCATTGCACTGCTCAAATATTAAACTAGAAGCACAAAACTTATTCCTGTATTTCAGCAGACCTGCACTTCATTTCAAACCAGGTTCAAGTTTCAACAGAATACCACAGGATGATACTGTGCTATACTAAACTGTACCACAGGATGATACTGTGCTATACTAAACTGTACTACAGGATGATACTGTGCTATACTAAACTGTACTACGGGATAATACTGTGCTATACTAAACTGTACCACAGGATGATACTGTGCTATACTAAACTGTACTACAGGATGATACTGTGCTATACTAAACTGTACCACAGGATGAAACTGTTATACTAAACTGTACCACAGGATGAAACTGTTATACTAAACTGTACCACAGGATGAAACTGTTATACTAAACTGTAACACAGGATGAAACTGTTATACTAAACTGTACCACAGGATGAAACTGTTATACTAAACTGTACCACAGGATGAAACTGTTATACTAAACTGTAACACAGGATGAAACTGTGCTATACTAAACTGTACTACAGGATGATACAGACTGTAGAGACTTCAAAAATGTCCTGATTTTAAAAGGTCTGCCCATGACTTCATGACTTTATGCTGCATGTAGCAGAATGAGAGCATGTGTGTGCTTTTTAAGTGCAAAGGCAACAGAGCTTGATGTCTGTGGGTTAACTGCATCTTGACATAGAACAGGAGCACTCATACACATTTAATATAGAAGTATTGAATCATACAAAACACACACACACACACACACACACACAGCCTGTTTATAGAGTGGCTACACGCGAACATTCAGCCATATTTCTGAAATGTTCCCAGTACACTGAGAGGTGTTTGTAGGTTAGCTCACATTTCTTCTACACAGAAGTTTTAACATGACTAGATTGTCTTCGTATTCAAATCTCTTTTAATGGATCATTCAAATCCAAGTGACCACCCAATATCAACGTCCACCTACATGAGACAATCATGGAAATGTGGCAGTCCCGGAGAAAAGTGCTGTAAAAATACTGGTAAACATGAACTTCCAGTCTGATCAAGCTTGGTTTTCCATAAAGAATTAGAGCGTGCAGGAATAAAAGACATTTGATTTAACTGAACAATAAAACAGCTCTTACTTTGTCATGAGAGGGTGAATTTAGAAACTTTGATGTGGCATAAAAGGACGCAAAACAGGCAAATATCAACATTTAGCAGACCACTTTGACGTGTTTAAAAGACTAGAAGCAGCAGGATAAATGAATGTGTCTCCTCCAGGATCTGACTTCTCTGTAACAGGCCTCTCTTCACATTGCTTGTTCCCTGAAGAAACATGTATATTTTCTATTTTTCTGAGGAGTTCTTCGAGCCCTGTGGAGTTTCGGTGTAACCACAGTTTCTCTTTATATCCAGTGTGAACAGAACCAACACACTGTGGGCATCCTTCACTTCGACAAAACTTCACAGGGAGCCTTAGATTGTTTGTGCTTTGTCTCGGTTTGTCTGGACCCTGATCACAGGAAAGAGCTGCAAGCTTCAGACAATCTGCATTCACAGCTTTCCAGATGATTCTTTCTAATCTAACATGATGTCAACTTCCACTCAGATCTGATGGTGATGGAAATGTGGCGATGAAAGAGAAGACACACTGCTTCTTGTTTGTTCAGCCCTGCTTACAGTCTCTATGCTAAGCTAAGCTCGCTGGCTGTCTGGCCTACAAACATTAGAGTGGTATTAATCTTCTCATCTAACTCAGCAACTAAGCAAAAAAGAGGATTTCTCCCAAAACACATTCAACTTTTCCTTAAAACCCTGATAAGGGTCCCTGTTAAGGTTCATTTAGCCCCATTTTAAATAAGGTTTTCAAGAGAAGTTAGATTTTTACCATGTTATGTAAGATGATAAACAATAAGTCTTTACTGATCCGTGGAGAAGTTCAGTCATAAATCATATATAGACATATAGAAAACAAAACCAAGGATAGAATAATACAACTCAGAATACCTCTCTTCTTGGTTATGTGTGTTTTGTTAAGAATTCATACTCCACATTGTTTGGTCCTCAGAACTTGAACAGGATAATTGGACTGAACTTTTTGGGTTGGAGAAGTTGTGATAACATCACATTTTGAACATCTCCAGGTTTGATTTCCTTTGATATCACATATCTGCACAAAGATCCAACAGATTATCTCATCACTGGTTCAGACTGTAAAAAAAAAAGGAGAAAGTTGTCTGTTTTGCCAGCGAGGGTGTGTCACAGTGTCCTCCCCCAGTCTGTCTCATTCAAAGTCAGTCACTCAGCTGTACATCATACTGTAGTGATTTGCATGGTCTTATAAAAACAGCTACAGTAGCATTCAGACAGCAGAGGACAGACAGCTGCTCGTGTCTGGTGAGTGGATTTCTCTGTAAATATGCAGATTGATATATTTGTTGGATAATAAGGTTTTAGTAAATATTGTTACTGAACTCTTCATTAGTGCGAAGTGATGTAATACAGATGAACATTACTCTGAAAATGGTAGAAACAGCATCAAACAAATATTCTATTTTTTGCAGCTTGTCAAGGTTTTTCTTTTATCACCACAGGACACCAACCTGACTGGAGAGCAGCATAAATATTTAAAGTCAAATTTAAATTAGTCATACGAGTGTGTAGGTCGAACCCGATTCACAGTAACAGCTTCGAAAGACGAGGAGCAAAGTCTTTGATTAATAAAAGAAATAAATATTTGTAATTGTCCGAATTTGTTAGTAATATTAGCATCAGGAGAGCTAAATACATTCCCATGATAGCAGCTCCAAAGACTAAAGGAATGAAAATGTGTTTCAGTGCTGATTCAGCTCCCATGTTTATTCTGTATGTGGTCCACAGTGAATCAGAGTCAGCATGGACGAGGCCGTGGTTGTAATTCTCCTGCTTACAGGTGAGGAGGGATTCATGTCATGACTGATAGATGATTGATTATTGGAACAAATCATCACACAGTCCTGATTTTCCAGCTGGGAGCTTTCTGGGTGTTTAACTACTAGAAGTCCAGCAGAGAAATGATGATGTATTTCATGCATCAATACACAACGAACCATAGAGGAGGATGGAAACATATTACAGTGGAAACGGTTTGTGTTCATCTGTTTCTTCTGTAGAAAAGTTGAAGGAGTTTAGACACCAAATCATTTCTTAACTACAGATGAAATATGTGATGGAAGATTAGTTCATGAGCCTTTCAACATTAAGTCGAACTAAACCACAGGGTGTGTGTTCATGGTAATGAAGGAACATGTTGCCCGGCGCAGTGCGGCTCTGTGATGTGTTCAAACAGTCTTTGGACATCATTATTTAAAATCATCGAATATCACCAGACTGCTGCTTTAATCATCAGACACAGAAGAGAATCTGTTTTAGATCAAAACACCCAATCCGACCTTTTTAGAGCAACTGATCGTCACCTCGAAATAAGCAAATCACACGTTTATTTCGGCGGCTGTGTGGTGTAGATACGTTCAAAAGAAAGTGGAAAACTCTCCAGATCCTCCTGATAGAAGGAGCCACATGACTGGAGTTCCCATTTCATTCCCAGCGTCAGATGGACAAAGCTCAGGCTCTAATGTCAAACTTCCAGTGATACTGAATAGTTGTTGTGCCCAAACGTTATGTCGTGACCCGGGCCCACTCCCTTATTAGGTCCTTATTGGATCCCCGGCCACCAGCAACATGAATCAAACAGGATGTAATTTAACCGTTTATTTGGCCCCCCCTCTTGGTACACTCGTCAGACCATCACAAACAGCAGACACACTAGCCAGGCAGTTCTAACAGTCTATAGAAAACACACGTGAGTAAAAAGGTTTCAGAGCATTTGCATTACAGTGGCACCGCACACACAATTCATAACCACACAGTAAAGTCACCGCAACCCACACTATGCTGCTGGCAGTGTGCTGTAACCACCTGTACACCCGTAACCAGAAGGGGGGGGGGAAACCCACACACAGATGGACAGACAGACAGATAGACAAACAAATTAAATAACTAGCTCCGTCTGGGGGGACTGGCGGCTCGCCCCTGGCCGCCCACGAGGCCCACTCCCCCAGCGGAGCAAACAAAAAGAACACAAACCCCAACCAGTCCAGTTTCCCCTACTTGGGCACCCCAAGTCCGTCCAGGGCTGCTCCTGGTGAGGCCTAATGTCCTCCCTGCATGTGCGTCATTCCAGCAGACGTCCTTGGCTCACAATAAGCAGTTCCTATATCAGCAGTGTGGGCCCTCAGGCTGTTCCCCTCACTCAGCCAATTGCGCCTCTCGCCCAGGGGCGGTGAAAGGGGCAGCCGGACCCTCAGTGCGTGGCCCAGAACTCCCACTCTCCTGCATCTCCCCGTCTTCCTGGGTCAGAACCGGTTCTAGACAGTGACACACAGACACACACAACACCGACAGGGGGAGAAAGGAGGAGAGGGAACGGGGGAGAGACCAAGAAGGAAAAGCAGTATGTAGGCAGCCAACGAACACACACGGCCCAGAGGCACCAGTCCCTCTCCGCTGCCGTCCTGGTTCTGGTCACTCCACCTGTGCTCTGCTCTCCTCTGTTCTGCTCTGCTCTCTCTGCTCGAGTGCCAGAGTGTCTCCTCCCTTTGTCCTGCTCAGCAGCCAGCCAAAATCCTCCGCAGCTGGCTACTGATTGCCAATTAATGGGCAGGGCTGCAGGCAAGCACACACCCTTCCCCCTCATCACCCTCTGTGGACACAACCAAAACACGACAACAACACACATCCCTGGCTGGGATGTGACACTCCCCCACACTAAAACGATGGTCGTCCCGACTATCTACTGCCCATATCGGGCCGGCTTAACCCCAAAGTTAGCCCTCTGTGACCTCCTAGGAACTGATGGTTCTATTAGCTGTTCCCTCACCCCAGCTTGCTCTGGGACCCCAGCCCCCTCCTGCCCCAGCACTGGTTCAGGAACCCCCAATGGAATTTCCCCATCCCCTTCAGGAACCACCCTTGACAACTCACCGGGCCAGCCCAACACCCGCCCCTCTGACCTTGGGACCACCCCCTGACCTGCCCTACCAACCCGCTCACCTACGATCTCCGGAGGTCGTGGATTGCATCCAGGGGGGCAGCAACGCAGATGGCGACGATGCAGGGTGCGGATGGGTCCTTCGCCACCTTCAGGGCGCACCTTGTATACTGGCCCTTGGGGGTCCGGCTGGCATACCACCACCTGTGGATGTGGGTCCCAATATGGACCCAACTTCCCTTTGGCCCTTCGTCTAAAATTCCGTACAAGGACCCTCTCACCTGGCAACAGGGGCAGCCCCCTCACTCGACGGTTGCATCGGCGCTGGTCCTGTTCCTGTCTCAATCCCGCCTGCTGCTTGACCACCTTGATGGCTTCCTGTAGCCTTTGGCGGTGGGCGTGGAGCCATCCTCCGGCTCCTCCCGTATCCCAACTACCATCCACCCCCCAGCTCTGGTCTATAGGTAAGCGGGGATGGCGGCCAAATAGCACAAAGAAGGGGGCCAACCCTGTGCTACTGTGTGGAGTGCTATTATAAGCCTGGACCAAGTCTGGTAGATGTTCCACCCACCTCTGTTGATCAGCTGGTGTCAAGGTGTTCATCAGGTGAAGTAGGGTCTGGTTCCATCTCTCACAGGCTCCATTCCCCTGGGGCCTATATGGTGTGGTCCGGATCTTCCTACACCGATACACTGTGCACAGCTCACGAATAAGCTGCGACTCAAAGGCCGGGCCCTGATCCGACAACAGCTTCTCTGGACACCCATAGGGCTGGAACACCTCCCTCCAGAGGACCCGTGCTGCCGTTTCGGCTGTCTGGTCACGGGTAGGCACTGCAAAGGCATAGCGGGAGAACAGGTCAATTGCCACCAGCACATATGGTCGTGCATCTGCGGGTCGCCCCAGAGAAAGAAAATCAATGGCAAGGACTTCCCACGGATAACATGTCTCTATGCCTCGCATGGGAGGCCACTCCCCACGCCCGGCTGACCCAACCAGGCAACGAGGGCATGTTTTCTCCCAGGCCTCCACATCTTTCCTCAAGCCTGGCCAGAAGAATCGAACACGAAGGGCCTTCGTCATCCGCCTTCCCCTAGCATGCCCCAGTGCCTCATGAAACTCCCTCCATACGGTCTGGCGCTCGCTTTGTGGGACAACTACAGCCCATTCCTCTTCCCCAGGCAGTTGGTGTACGAGTACCCCACTACGCACCTGCAGCTGCTCCCAGTTGTTTAGCAGGGCTCGGCTGGCACTAGACAACTCCTGCCGCATCTCGGCAGTAGGGGCATTAGACCCAGCCATTCTCCACTGCCGCACCTCTGCCAATATAGGGTCACCTCCTTGCTTCACCGCCCAGTCAACCTCACCATCGGCCCCTACCTGACCGACTGCGCCCTGGCCAGGCTGCCTAGACAGCGCGTCTGCATCTCGATTTTCCAGCCCCGGCTTGTAGCGGACTTCAAAATCATAGGATGCCAGCTGCCCAGCCCACCGCTGCTCGACGGCACCCAATTTTGCAGTCTTCCAGTGCAAGAGAGGTCGATGGTCTGTGAACACAACACAAGGCATGCCCCACAAGTAATCCTTGAATTTTTCCGTCACCGCCCATTTAAGGGCCAACAATTCCAACTTGAAAGCACTGTAGTTGTTATCATTCTTCTCAGTGTCATGCAGGCCCCTGCTGGCATAGGCAACCACCCTCTCCTTACCTCCTTGCACTTGCGTGAGGACTGCCCCCAATCCCAGGAGACTAGCGTCGGTGTACAGGCGGAACGGCAGGGCGTAATCGGCATAGGCCAACACTGGGGCACTCACCAAGGCTTGTTTCAAATCCTCGAAGGCTTCCTGACACTCTTCTGTCCACTGCACACTTGCCCGTGATGCTCCACCGACCCCCCTCAACAACGCATGCAACGCTGCCGCCCGTTTCGAGAACTTGGGGATGAACCTCCTGTAGTATCCTACGAACCCGAGAAAAGACCTCACCTCTCTCACTGTGTTCGGGATGGGCCATGCCTGTACCGCTGCCGTTTTCTCAGGATCCGTGGCAACTCCATTCTGGCTAACGACATGGCCCAGATACCTGACTGAACGCTGGAACAGGCTGCACTTCCCTGGCTGTAACTTCAGTCCATGGGCCTCCAGCCTCTGAAAGACCTGCTCCAAGTGGTCTAGATGGGAAGGAAAGTCAGGGGAAAACAAGATTATATCGTCGAGGTATATCAACAGGAAGTCATTCACCTTGTCCCCAAGACAGCGCTGCATAAGTCTTTGGAAGGTGGCTGGGGCATTGCATAATCCAAAGGGCATGCGCTCAAACTCATAAAGGCCCATGGGCGTAGCAAAGGCGGTTTTCTCTCGATCGTCAGGGTGCACCTCCACCTGCCAGTACCCACTTGCCAGGTCAAGTGTAGAGTACCAGAGGGCCTCCTTCAATCCAGTGAGGGACTCCTCAATACGGGGCAGAGGGTATGCATCCTTGTGGGTCACCTCATTGAGCTTCCGATAGTCCACACAGAATCGCCACCCACCATCCTTTTTCCTGACCAGGACGACAGGGGCGGCCCAAGGGCTTGAACTCTCCCTAATTACTCCCCCCTCTAACATCCCACGAAGCAGCTCCCTCATCTCCGCATACAAACTAGGGGGGACAGGCCTATAGCGCTCTCGTATAGGGGCCGCCGCACCCGTTGGAATATGATGGTACACCGCATCGGTTCGGCCATGGTCATCCTCATCCCTTGCGAAGACCTGCTGCCACTTCTCCAATACCTGGCGCAGCTGACCTCTCTCTTCCGGTGTCAGGCCCTCACCCTGCTCCTCCAAGGGACTCAGATGCTGCGGTAAGGCATGGCTAACTGGTCGAACTTCTACCTCCACCACCTGCTCACCTTGAGACCGCAACACCAGCTCATTGGGCAGTTGTATGGCATCGAGCCCAACTTTCTCAATGCGTGCCAGGGGGCGGCGCGTAGGCAACTCTACTGGGAAGGAGTGGAGGTTGCAGATGCGGAGTGGCACTCGTCCGTCTCGCACTATTGCCAGAGCTCTGCCCACACACCATTCTTGCTGGCCACCACGGAAATCTTCGATCAGCACTTGGTCACCATCCCTCAGCTGTCCCAAAGGTACCTCAGCCCAGACCACGGCCTCAGACTGGGGCTGAAGTATTCGAGAACCTGAAGTCCGAAGACGGGCAGAAGGTGCCTCTCTTGGTACCTCCATGATTGTCTGCAGGCGCCGGCATACTGCAAAAGCCTGGCTCCACACTGTTCGGGCTGGCCTAGGGAGAGAGGATACAAACACAGAACGGTGAGTCCCCCCTTTTTGTTCCAGCAACTCCCAACAATGTCGGATGACATTCATTCCTAGGATCCCATGTGGAGCTGGCAGGTGCTGGTCTTCCACAATCACCACCCCGCGCCGGGGAACCACCACACCCGCCACTGTAAAGTCCATTACAGCATAGCCTATATATGGCAGATTCAGTCCATTCACAGCACGGAGGGTAAGCCATGGAACCTCCTCGGCACCCAGCATCTCCACCCCCTTCACATACCGTTCAAATACCGTGCGGCTGAAAAGAGTCACTTGGGAGCCCGTGTCTACCAAGCATGGCACTGGTCTCCCTGCAGCCAGGACCTGAATCTCAGGACTGTCCCCCACTAGGGCCTCTCGCAAGGTCGGCTCAATGTCCCCAGCCTCAACCTTTAATTGGACTTCCCGGGTTGCTGCAGAATATTCTCGGGTCGGGGCCCGCAGGTCGGGACACTCCCTCCGCATGTGTCCAGGTCGCTCGCAGTGCAGACAAATGGGCCGTCCTTGTTCATCCCATCGGGCGACCGCACCAGGAGCAGCACCCCGGCGTGACCGGCGTGATCTGGAAACTGGCGGGCCGGCCGAGTTACCCCCAGTGTCCGACCTCAGCTCACTCACCAGGGTCTCCCGAAGCTCCCTCACCTGTTCCCGCAGCTCTTTAAGTAGATCTTCCTTCAGGCTCACCTTTAAGGCCTCCAAGCTAGTTGGAAGATCACCTGGATGACCATCTTGGCTCGGTGAGGGCGGAAGGTAGGCCCGACGGGTCTCAGCTTCTCCGGAGCTCCCCCCAGGAACACCCTCTCGCTCCATTTCCCGAGCCTCTGCACAGACCTCCGAGAACGAGAGTGCTGGGGTCCGTCGGATCATGCGCTGAAGCTCCTGCTTGACTGTACCTCCTTGTAGACCAGCCACCAGCTGGCTCCTCAAAGCTTCATCATCACCGCCTTCGGTCGGTTCCTTCTGCCTCCACCTGTAGTGACACTCACGGAGACGCAGGATGAACGAGCCCACCCCCTCCCCTGAGTGCTGCCTGCAAGTAAAGAAAGCCCCCCGTAACTCTGCTAACCCTGCCTTGCGCCCATACAGCTTTGCTAGGAAGTCAAAAATTTTGTCTACTGTGTCCTTCTGATTCTCTGCAAGCAGTTCAACTTCTCTTTTAGGTTCCCCTTGTAAAGCCCCCATCACAAGATCAATTTTTTGGTTTTGGTCTAACGACAAAGCCCTCAAACACACCTCAAGGTTTTTCTGCCACTCATAAAACTGTTCAGATCCTTCCATGCCAAACTTAGGGATCCAGGGTCCCCCTAAAAACCAAGGGAAAGCCCCTGTTACCAGCCCACCTGTGGCTTCTGCAGGCTGCTGCTGTTGTTCCATGTTGCTGTGGTAAAAGGGATCCTGCCGAACAACGCCAAAAATTTACAGTGTCGTGACCCGGGCCCACTCCCTTATTAGGTCCTTATTGGATCCCCGGCCACCAGCAACATGAATCAAACAGGATGTAATTTAACCGTTTATTTGGCCCCCCCTCTTGGTACACTCGTCAGACCATCACAAACAGCAGACACACTAGCCAGGCAGTTCTAACAGTCTATAGAAAACACACGTGAGTAAAAAGGTTTCAGAGCATTTGCATTACAGTGGCACCGCACACACAATTCATAACCACACAGTAAAGTCACCGCAACCCACACTATGCTGCTGGCAGTGTGCTGTAACCACCTGTACACCCGTAACCAGAAGGGGGGGGGGAAACCCACACACAGATGGACAGACAGACAGATAGACAAACAAATTAAATAACTAGCTCCGTCTGGGGGGACTGGCGGCTCGCCCCTGGCCGCCCACGAGGCCCACTCCCCCAGCGGAGCAAACAAAAAGAACACAAACCCCAACCAGTCCAGTTTCCCCTACTTGGGCACCCCAAGTCCGTCCAGGGCTGCTCCTGGTGAGGCCTAATGTCCTCCCTGCATGTGCGTCATTCCAGCAGACGTCCTTGGCTCACAATAAGCAGTTCCTATATCAGCAGTGTGGGCCCTCAGGCTGTTCCCCTCACTCAGCCAATTGCGCCTCTCGCCCAGGGGCGGTGAAAGGGGCAGCCGGACCCTCAGTGCGTGGCCCAGAACTCCCACTCTCCTGCATCTCCCCGTCTTCCTGGGTCAGAACCGGTTCTAGACAGTGACACACAGACACACACAACACCGACAGGGGGAGAAAGGAGGAGAGGGAACGGGGGAGAGACCAAGAAGGAAAAGCAGTATGTAGGCAGCCAACGAACACACACGGCCCAGAGGCACCAGTCCCTCTCCGCTGCCGTCCTGGTTCTGGTCACTCCACCTGTGCTCTGCTCTCCTCTGTTCTGCTCTGCTCTCTCTGCTCGAGTGCCAGAGTGTCTCCTCCCTTTGTCCTGCTCAGCAGCCAGCCAAAATCCTCCGCAGCTGGCTACTGATTGCCAATTAATGGGCAGGGCTGCAGGCAAGCACACACCCTTCCCCCTCATCACCCTCTGTGGACACAACCAAAACACGACAACAACACACATCCCTGGCTGGGATGTGACAGTTACAGCTCTAGCAGACTGAACACTAGCCTGTGCTGCAGACATGCTGCTAATCACTGATGTCTGTAAAACACCCACTAATGTGCTTCATGGCTGTTGATGGTCCTTTCTTCCTTCATGGCTGACAGACTAATCCTGTTGGTGCAATAAGATTCAGCTGCAGCCTCTTTTCATATGTTACACAGTGGAATGTGTCAATTAATGCAGTTTAACACATTGATTGGTATGAACCTGTGATAGATATCAAAAATACTCCTTATTTTAAGGAGAAATGCATCACTCTACTCTCTGTTATTTCAAAGACTACTAATTATAATACTTCTAATCATATAATAACTATCTAATAATAATTACACACATCAATTCAAACAGAAAGGCTACACAGTAGATAGTTTTTTTTTTAGTAATAATATGTTTTAATTTGAACTGGACTCATGAAAATCCACTTCCCTCCTCAGGTTTCTGCGCTTCCTCTCCAGGCGTCTACCACTTTGTGAAAGAGAAGATGACTTGGCGTGACGCAGCTGAGTACTGTGAGTCTGAGCACATCGCTCTGGCACAGATAGACGACGAGGAAAACTTCAACACAATGATGAACATTCCAACCGGAGGATACAGAGACAAGGCCTGGATAGGACTGTACGAGAACGCTTCAAGATGGATGTGGCTGGATGGACAAATAGCCACATTTTTGAAGTGGAAACAGGGTCAGCCAGACAACGTGAATGCCTCTGAGTTCTGTGTGAACATGAGTGACGATGGAACGTGGAACGACGCCAACTGCTCAGAAGAGAAACGTGCTGTTTGTGCTGAAGGTGGGTATGAACCCAGATTTTTCCTCTAAGACAACTCCACTTCCTCACAGTTTCTACATTTGGGAGGGAAATGTACTTTTTACTCCACTAGATCTATCTGACAGTTGTATTTTGCAGATTAAAAACATGCAATGTGCTCACAAAACATCACCATCAGTAGCAAGTTAGTTAGTTTTTTGCACAGCTAATTTTTCACAACATGTCCTCCAGCTACTAAACTGTTTAGTTTAAATCACTGAGATGAATGAAAGTTTATTCAGGAGAATGAAACACTGACTGGAACCAAAGTGTTACTTGAGTCTCAGTGTGTCGGTGCTACTACACAAACACTCAGTCCACTGATGATTGTACAGGGGCCTTACTGAGTGGAATATCTTCCCTCATCAATGATCTCTGACAGCTACAGACACAAGTGTCACTTCGGTCTGTCATCAAGTTACTCGGACAATTACCTCCATAGCGACAGCTGTTTGTCTCTTACAGGACAGCACAACTAAGACTTTACTCTGCTGCTCATACCTGTGGTCTGCATGCATGTGCTGATGCTACATTATAAACCCATGTTAACTATCTCCTCCACTTCTGTTCAGATACAGATAGAGATAGAAGCAAAGAAGAGGCCAATTACGTCGTGTCTGACAGCCAAATGAGTTGGAAAGACGCCACAACCTTCTGTGAAGACAAAGGTTTGATCCTGGCCCCCATCCCCGATAAGAATACATATAAAAACATAGAGGATGTGGTGAAGAAATTAGACGTGTGGATCGGCCTCAGCAGACCTAACATCTGGTTGTGGTCAGAGAGCGGAAGAGGTGATACATTCAAGAACTGGCAACCTGGACAGCCTGACAACCTGGGCGGGAAAGAAACGTGTGCAGCCGTAGTGGTGGAGGATGGAACGTGGACCGATGAGACATGCGAGACAGCGTTCCCTTTCTACTGCAGTGGACGTATGAATCACACACACATTTCCTTTTTCTTAAAGCTTGTTACTGTTTGTGCACCTGTCAGTCACACATCTTTCATTTTCTCTTTGTCTCTGTGTCTTTTTCTTTTTCTGATAAACCAGTGTTTACCTAGCAAAGTTAGTTCGCTGGCCAAACGTAGAGCTGCAACTAACAATTCTCATCAGTATCGATGAATTTGCACACTAATCGATTAAGTAATCGATTTATCATTAACAGCCTAGTGATTGTTCTACCTGCTAAACATTCAGACTCTATAAGCAGCTTCATTTAATTGTGAAAGGCTTAAGGGGATTTTACTTTACATGTCCCTCGTATGTTATGATCAAACATTACTTGTCGTTTCTAGAAAACACACATCTCTTGTGTGTGTGTCTTTTGTTCTGAAATGTTTGCTTGTTGTTTGTGACTGTGAGCAGTTCATATGTTGTGGAAAACAGTGGTGAGGATCAAGATCCAGTCCAGCGCAAACATGGAGGATCCAGCCTGCAGCGCTGACCTGCAGCGGCAGGTACACTGTGTGTGTGTGTGTGTGTGTGTGTGTGTGTGTGTGTAGTAGTCCCCAGCATCAATCATGACCTTTCAGGGTAAAGACTTTACTTAAGCTTAGGGTAAAGCTGGGGGGGGGAAGGTTAGGGAAGGTTAGGGTTTGGAGTAGTGGGTATGGTTAGTGTAGGATAAGTGAGGACATTCATGTTCATCACTGTGATGTCACCTGTCATGTTCCCAAAAGTCACCGTAGTGAAGCAGCCTGATGCTTAGAGGACGAAGGTCCTCCACATTTACCTCATTCACCACTGATGATGTCGTATTAAACACAGATGTGTACAAGATCCTCCGTCCTCACAGTGGCCCCTCACTCACTCTTTGTCCTGAACATTAATATGAGTTTTTCTTTTTTAAACATTTGATCACTGTTTTGTACATATTAGGTGTTTGTCTGCTGAAACAGGAAAATCAAAGAAAAACAGGATCTATTTCACATCTATTGCAATTAAATAACACGAAGACAAAAAGCAGTGCATTAATGAGCCGACATCACACACAGACAAAATCTTTAAGCTGCCCAGTGATGAAATACAGCCTTAAACTATCACAGCAGTCAGCCAGCAAGCAAGAAACTGTTTTATAACAGAATCACCGTTAAAATGGAGCTACGACTTGACCAAATCTCTCCAAACTGAAAAAGTTGTAGTGGTGCTGGGAAGGTTCACTTTGACCTATTTATATTTTTACTTTGTGTTTGAAGTTTATTCTTATTCTTTTGGAGCTGTGTGTAACAAAAAGCAATTTCCTCCTGGGGATTATCAAAGGAATTCTGATTCTGATTCTGGTGAATGATTTTGAGAATATGAATACATCTGAAATTAGATGAAATTGGGTGTGTGTGTGTGTGTGTGTGTGTGTGTGTGTGTGCATGTTTCTCCTTCATTAGCTGCGAGCAGCACTTGCTAATCAGGGTGTGACTGACTTCAATCTGACCTGGAAGAAGCTGCCAGTCAGAGAGACACAAGAGAGCACTGACGATTAAAGGTACACTCACTAATACACACACACACACACACACACACACACACACACACACACACACACACACACACACACACAGTGAATCTCCTCTGAATACCAAAATGATTTTGCTTTTCAGATGCTGGCTGACCCAGTGAGAGGAACTCCCAGTAGAAACTCAGAAATATTTCATGATATCAATTGTGATAACATCCAATAATACTGAGTGTTGCTGTCATTATTATTCTCAGTAGCTTCCACTGCTGTTTCTCTATATCCTCATAAAGATGTAGTCGTAAAGGGATTCATAAAAAATGACAGAAAACAGCCAATAAATGGTAAAAGTGTGGATGAAGTCTTTCATTAATCTCTGTTTTCATTGTCTGCTGAAATATCAATGAATGAAACGCTTTAGTTACTAGATCCTCCATGACTTGTTTGACTTGTAGTGTTTTTGCTTGTTTATTAAAAATAGACCTAAAATAAAAGGATTAGCACGTAAAGTCTTTGTTCTAGTGTTTCTCCAGTGGTGAAGAAATGATTGTCCTTTTCCTGACTGCTGAGGCAGCATTTTAAAATGGTACCAACTGAAACTTTATAACGTTGTAAGAGAAGCTCACTGACAGCAGGGTCACCATTTCACCATTTCAGCATCCTCAGATCATTATTGTGCTCCGTATGAGAGATCAGTGGAGTTTACAGTGAACACTGTTTCAGTCCCTCCCAGCAGTATAGAACAATAAATCCTCATGATAGAGTTCATGGAAGCGAACGCCACCTGGACCCGGATCGGCAGCATAAAATGGATGGATCCATGAAAAACCATCAGTTCATTTAGATTCACTTAAGTTTTTGCTAAAAGTGACACTTTTTCTCACCATTGTGAGACGATGAGCCTCCTGATGAGTTTGCAAGTGTGTGACGTCTCCTGACAGCCTGCAGTCAGATCCAGAAATATTACACAAATAACATTACTGAAGACTTTTTAATATCCTCTAAGGCCCTTTTTTTTCAGGAAACTGAATTTGATGCATTTTAAGCAGAAATGTCACAGCTACAGTCAGAGGTTGGTCAAATCTGTTTATTTCGCTGTAATGTTGCTAATTGGTGCTTGTGGTTGTTTGCTCTGTAGCACTGAAGCCGTGAGTCAGATGCAAAGTGTGAATACAAAGGGTCAAAAGTAGGAGTCACAGCTACTGACACACACGTGCATCATTTGATTATCTGATATCACACAGCCTGACAGCAGCAGGGAGCTTAACTTGTGCTAAAAGTCAAATGCAGCCGTAGGTCCTGGTTTGAATAAGAAATCACCTCTTCAGGATTTGGTTGCTCGTTTCCTGTCTTTTTCTTCTTTTTCCACATACTTTTTTGTACTTAATGACACAGCAGACAGTTTTAGGTTAATAATGTTCTTCCAGCTTTGTGAGTGAAATGTTTGAGGGAGACCGTTTCCTGTGTCACCGTGACAATGTCCCTGTGCACAGGTAATACAGAAATCTCTCCCCAGTTCGGCATGGAAGAGCTTGACTGGCTTCATCCCTATCCTACACCTTTGGGATGAGCTGGAATGCCGCCTGTGAGCGAACATCAGACGCTGTTGTGGCAGAATGGATGCAAAACCTTAAGTCTTGTGTCTTTGCTGCAGAAAGTATTCACAGAGGAGTGGAGGCTGTAACAGCAGCAGATTAACACCCGTGCTTCTGGAGATATTCTGGTTGGGAAACTCATCTTCATAAAACTGTTGGTTAAATAATAATTTGAGATATGCCTGCCTACAACGTAAAATTAGAAAAACTATGAATATGGTGCCGACTTTGAGATTTTGAGTTGTTACACCAAAATGAAGCTAAAGCTGGACTTCTACATATAAATAATCATCACACTTTAGGCCAGGGGTGTCCAAACTTTTTTCACTGAGGGCCACATACAGAAAAACATCCAAAGGGCTGGAACACTCACTAGAAGTGAGCTAGATAGCTAACTTTAATCCACTAGAGGTGATGTATATCTCCTCACCTCTAGTGGATTAAATTGGCAAAATCAATCAAATGGAGGTAAATTCTGCTTGATAACTGAATATGATTCAAGAAAAAAGAAAAAAAACAGCCTTTCCATTAGTGGGCTTTCATTTATTAGTTGTGGTCCAAGCTGGTCTTTGCCTTGTAGGCTCTTGTTCAGGTGATCAGTGAGATCCACTAAAAATGCCAACCAGAGAGGATCACTGAGCTCATGAAGGGGTCCTTCTCTCTTCTAAACTGGTCCATTTCTGATCTCAGGGAATAAAACCGCTGCAGCACAGAGCCAAGATTTAGCCAGCGCACATGAGAATGGTAGAGCAGCGCACCCCCAACACCAGCATCAGCATCAGCATCAGAGAGGGAAGCTTGAAATAATCTGTGCTAGAGCCCTGGTGCTCGAATTAACATCCTTACCTAGACTTTCTTGCTCCTCGGCGGACACCGTAGATTCCTTTCCACTCGCCTGTCCCAGCTGGAGCTCCATCCGTCGTACCTCCACACAGCTCGTCCCATTTAAGTCCCATCATGCTAACTGCATCTGGCACAGCTTCAAAAACATCCTCACCCATCGTGGTGCTCTTTAGCCTGCTAACATCAAGCAGCTCCTCCTTAATGTAAAAGTGATCTTCATTAGTTATCAGCTGTGCTCTCATCGCACACCACGTCTCAAACTTTCTACACTCACTTGCTCTCTTATGTTTCCTTAATTCTGCCATTTTGGGTCACCTGTAGCACATTTCTTCTTCTATTACTCATTTTATAGAGAAGCTGCCTCGTTCAAGACAGTTACTCCACCTAGCGGTGAGACTAAGAAGTACAACACAGTCCAGCGCAGGTTCCATGTGTGGGCCGTGTTCCAATACATTTTTAGAACTTCCTGCAAGCCAATGAAAATTAGACCACGGTCCGCAGTTGGCCCACGGGCCGTAGTTTGGACACCCCTGCTTTAGGCCCTTAAGCCCTCACTGAATGAGTTCACAAACTGCTGATTTAATCTGTCAATTCCAGGTAAATATGATATTATATTACATTACATTACATTACATTACATTACATTACATTACGTTATGTTACATTATATTATATTATATTATATTACACTGTTGCCCATAAAGTTGGAATAATTGTTCAATACCCCCAATTTAGTTAAAGCCTGAATACACAGTTTGCAAAGGTTAATTGTGGTTCACTGTGATATGTTTGGAAGAGTTTGATCGATAAAGTTGAGAAGATATACACTTTATTTAACAAGAATAAATCACATTGTCACAATCATTTCATGAGAAGAGGTAAAAAAACATTTTATTCCAACTTTATGGGCAACAGTGTATATAATATAAAAGCAACAGATTGAGTCTTGCTGGATGACAGATAGCACAGTGTCATTGAGCCAGCTCTCTGGGGAGGTCTGACAGTAAGACAACATGATATTATCGATGTTTTTTATCATAACAATGTATCAAATGATGCTTATAGTGACGAACATACAGAGAATTATCAGCTGAATCTGCAGCTTCATTGATTCACTGACTGATCCGCAACTTTAAGCACCACATATCTGGAACAAACTTCCACAAAGCAACCGTCAGTTCCTTTAAAACTTTTGAGTTTGTTACGGCCTTTTGTTCAATTAAATTCTGGAATATTTATTCATATCTTGAACTGTGCTGTAATCATGCATTTTTTGTGTGTTTTGTTCTGCTTGAATCTATTCTTCCTTTATATTTTATTTTACTATTTTGAATCCTACTCAGTTGTGTTTACTATTTACTATTTACTATTTGCAGGAGAAAGCCAGATGGTTGGAAAACCATTGCACCTTTACAGAAAACAAGCACTTACTGAGGAGCTGTCAGAGGGTGACAGCTGCACACTGATCAGGTTTTAAGTGCACACTGAAGTGGCGGTGAAAACTGTGTTGTATAGACTTGCAGTCACAGGAGCATCATGGGTAGGTATTAACCATGTGAGTTCAGTTACAATGGCCGTGATGTTATGTTAACACACAAAATATGTTCTGGATTTTGCTCTTATTCTGAAAAACACACAGCCTTCCGCTTTCATTCCCTCTACCACCCTCTTTAAAACATTTTGCTATTTGCAAAAGTGGATGTGTTTCTCCTTCTAACCAGAAATGTGAGCTTGTCTCTCCATCTCAGCCTTGTTTACCGTGCACAGAGCTGACCATGACCAGGCGGGAGGCCACGTCACAAACTGTGAGAAAACCCCCCGACTGAGATGCACATTCTGAATGCACTGTATACATGTCCACAGAATCCCCTTAAGACCTGAGTAATATCAGCAGATTCCACATGTCCTACTTAGAAAATGCTACATTTGGAACGAGGCCTAGTTTGGAAAATCAGAGCTGTTTACCTGACCCCCTAGCAAATATGGAATATTGTTATATTCGGAATGAAAGTGGAACATCTATGTGCATATAAACGAAATCAGTTTAATCAGTTTATTTGTTTGTCACAAATAATCCAGGCTACCAAGAGATGATGTTACTGTTATTTGTTATTTGGATTCACTCATAGACTGCATTTAAGAAGTAGAGTGAATATATAAGTAGTATTAGTCATCCATTGGTATGTCGACTACCATTTTGAAGCCTCACATCTGGGATTTTGGCCATTTTCATCTTTACTTTTCAAAGCCACAAGTGATGCTTGATTATTTTTTTTACCCCAGACACATTCTGATTGGTTAGTCACAAGGTAGCCCCGCCTTCAAGCATTCCCCATCTGTTGTACTCTAAAGGGGACAAAATGATGATCATTCTGTACTGAGACCATGAACTCATTAGGAAAATGATCACTGAGGTAATAAATCTAGTGAGAAGTGGGATTCTTTTCTTCGAGTCTTCCTCACAATCAGACTTGTTTCTAGAGCCAGTGGAGTCGCCCCCTGCTGGACATTAGAAAGAAGACTTAAGGCACTCTGTTGCCTCGTCCACTTCTCTCAGTCAGCCTGTGCTGGGTGAGAAGTCAAGGGATCATCAAAGTCATAAGGATTCAACCTCAGAGAGAAAGTAAATGTCATTTCAAAATTTCAAGGCAGTTCATGTAAAGGTTGTTGACTGGACCACGGTGGTGGACCAGACACACTGACACTGGGATGATCCCAAAGGCCCTGCGTACCTACTAAGAAAATGTCTTTGAGGGTAGCAGGAGGCTTTGGGAGGCTGGTAAATGGAAATGGTAAAAAATTAGAATTTAGTGTCTACATTTTCCCACATCGGCCCCCACAGTGATGATCCAGCATCAAAGTGAAGTAATAGTAGACAAAGCCTGTATAAATGTAGCGTACATACAGGATATATCTATACACACATCTGATTCAGCTACTTGTTAATACACTGATCATATATTCTGAGGGCTGAACCAACAGACATCCAAACATCTGGACTAAAATGGTGTGAGTTTAATTGATTTGAAATAAATGCAAGTACTTTAGAAAGTTGTTCGTCCGGTTACTCTTTGATCGACGGGCTCTAAACTTATTGATATTCTGCAACAAACTGGCAAAACGAGGGTTTAAAGTGACAAAGTGACATTTCCAGGTTTAAAATAGAGGCCGTGTACAAATAGCTCCACCTAGTGGTGAATGACTGTCACTGGTCAGTAGTAATATCAATAAAAACACAAACTCCAGAGTATTCTTCACTTGTATTTATTCATACTATATCATATTTATATTCTATTTTCATCCGATATTTATATATTTTATATATATATTTATATAGTTATGTACAAATGGCAGTGCTGCCAGTCAAAGAAACAGATATTTCAACAAAATGGATAACAAAAACAAGTCAAATTCAGTGCTATGTTAAAAGCACACAAATCAAATTGAAAAAGAAATTGTGTCATAAAAACTGGAAAGTGGGAGAACAGCAAAAAACACATGTAGCCTTTACGTGATGCCGTGTTTGTGGATTTTTCAGTCACTTGGCTTTTCTGCTCCAGCACGTGTGCATGTGAATGTAGTGTTGCTGAAAATGGCGTTGTCGACTCCCCCAGAGACCACCAGGCAGTGTACAGGCAGCTTACATCAACATCAACACGTAACAGAAAAGAAAGAAAGAAAGAAAGAAAAAATACAACACTGTACACACCCAAACTGTGAACTGATGCTTTCCGAGGCTCGGGGAGAAGATCCAAGTAATAGTTGTTCGCAGTAAGTACAGCCATGCATTAGCAGCCATCGTCACACTTCCTCTGATGCATGTTCTGGTAGCTTGCCTTCCTCGCTGACGTGACATCAGTCAAAAATATTGGACCAGACAAACATGCGGTACGTAAGGTATACATCGTCTCTCACATTCACCCGCCCGTCTGAGAGTACACTTTGGAATTAAATGGCCTTTGGACTAACTAACTGGTTTCTACTCTCTAATTTCATAAAGCCAGTGAAGTACTCTTCTACCTCTCAAAACAGAAAAGCGCCTCCAACTCTGCAGAGCTAAGAACTCTGACACACGTGCGTGTGTTTGTGTGCAACAAGCGTAAGCCATCTCTTCTATAAATACAGTACTTTTTTTAACTCTCCTCTCTTCAGACACCACGTGGTCTGCTTAACAAAAATAGATTAGAAAATAACTTTGAATACATTCTAGAAACAAACACGCAACTGGGTTGGTCGAACACAGGGGGGGTGGGGGGGTCGGGGGGGGAGTAAGAGGCAGGTCCTGGTGTAGGTGTGTGGATAAGGTGGAGGGCACTGGCTGTCCCCCCTTAGGAAGCTTTCATGGGTGCACTTTGAAGGAGAGCAGCTCCTCCGAGTGCATGTTGTTGAGCGAACGCAGCTCGGGGAGCTTGAGCAGCAGCTTGGTGAAGGTGGTGGCTGCCTCGTCGCCGTGGTTCTGCATCACCTGGTTTCGCAGGGCCCGGATCAGTTTGTCCTGCAGGGCCTCAACAGAGTCCAAGTCCTGGATCCCTGAGCGGTCTGAGAGCAGGCAGAGAGAAAGGGTTAAGTCTGGAGGGCATTTGGACATTTTGCTCTTAAGTACGTGGTGCTGCTTGTTTTAAATTGTATATAGGTTTGGTTTAAAGGGACATCTGGAGTCACCAAATTCACTTTGAGCCTTGAAAAACATCCACATATCTGGACTGAAGGGTTCTTACCGGCTGAGACGAGCACCACGGCCGTGAAGAGGCTCATTTCCTCGGAGTCGAGCCTCAGCGCCGCCAGCTTCTCGCTGAACTCGCACATGGAGTTGAGCAGCTCGCCGGCGCCCAGCGACCGCAGCGTGTCGAGGCTGTAGCGCTTGCCGCTCAGGAAGGTCACCGTCCGCTCGACCACGTTGAACAGAGAGGCGAACCGGACCATCAGCACCTGGGGGGGCGGAGAGAGAGAGCGGGGAGGGATTTTTAGTCAGTTCAAGTCGGAGCTTAGGAACGGGGCAGAACGTGAATGGGCAACTTTGACACCACGCTGATAAAGCACACGGGAACTAAGGGTGTGCTCAAGCAGAAAAGCTGCAAATTTGTGAAGTCTCTTTCATTTCCATTCCAACTATTATCAGAGCAAATATTAGTCAGCGCACACAGCCGAGGGCGGGCTCTGTTTGGGAAAGCCACAGTGGATCCTATATTCAGAGAATCTGAGGAGCCCGCTTCAAAGCGAGCACAAAATAACATGAAGTGTTTATGTTTCGCTTGTTTGCCTTCTTACCTCGAAAGTCCCGGCTTTCAGCAGGCCGACCTGGTCGTGCTCGGGGAGGTCGCGGAAGCCCGGGATCCTCTTGGCAAAGTCGACCACCTCCCGCACAGCTGGGGTGAAGCTCATGGAGAACTCCTCCCAGATCTCCTGGCTCGGCTTGTGGGGGTCCACGTAGGGTGACGTGTTCATCGGACAGACCTGGAAAAAACACGCAGACAGACGGTCAGCCGGGGGTGAAGAGCCTCGATTCAGTTTCAGCTACTTTTCAATACTAGTGATGTGACTTTGGAGAGAGGACCGAGTCATTTACTCACCAGGTGTGCTCTGCTGTTCACACAGCTGACGGGTCTGCTGTAACCACTTGAGGCGGTGTGAGTGTTCAACTCAAGCTGTCTTTGGCTGTCTTCTGAGGCTTCACAGCTGGGGGTGCTGTTGAGCTGCTGAGGCTGCTGCTGGTAAACCCCACTGTCCTCCCTGTAAGCAGTGTTGCTGATGTGTTGGCCGTTACTGTAGGAACCGTGCTGGTAAGCTCCCACAACCACGTTGTTGTTCCAGGAGTTCCAGCTCTCCTGTTGCTCCTCCATGTGGCTGTCGCTCCCCGTCTCCGGGCGGGCGCTGGCCGACGAGGGCGAGGCCTGGCCCCTCCTCGGCGACCTCTGCTGGCTGAATGCGAAGGCCTCTTGGTGCTTTCTGTTCACCGAGACGACAGCCTCGTCCTCGCCGCTGTCGGACGCGCAGGAGGAGGCAGAGCTGGAGTTGGTGTCCATGGAAACCACAGACTCTGAGTCCTGGGGGCACTGCGGGGAGGAGGGGTTGGAGCACGATGGGGAGTTGGAAGCAGAGGAGGAAGAGGAGGACGAGGAGCTGGCGTCGCTGCTCATGGCCTCCATGGGCAGCGAGGGGCTCTGGTGGCCGTGCAGCATGCTGTGCAGCTGGCTGTTGTTGCTCATCATGTTGTTCATGGCGTTCTGCATCTCCAGCAGCATCCTCTGCTTTTCCCGTTTTGGGATGCGGCCGAATCGCACAGCTGAGAGTAAAGAAATGACGGTGTGTTTTAAAAACGGTGACGATAAAGTGGACAGACAGCTGAGTGACACTAATCTTAATGTGCTGCTCACCATCTCTGGACATGCCGACGGCCAGACACTTCTTGAACCGACACTGCTGGCAGCGGTTCCTGTTGATCCTCATGATGGTGCAGTTCTCCATCTTAAGACATTTCTTGTACTGGATGTTCTGCTGGATGCTTCTCCTGAAGAAGCCCTAAGGAAGCACATGAGGAGCGTTAGCCATGTGGACGGGTGCAGTCAGCCACAGGATCTGAGTCTACCTTGCAGAGAGGCAACACGTCACTGCAGGAACTTGTCTCACCTTGCAGCCCTCACAGGCATGAACGCCATAGTGGAAGCCCGAGGCGACATCCCCACACACCTTGCACAGCAGCACCATGCCGTTGATTTCTGCAAAAACAAAGATAAGCGGTGATTCATGTGCACCAGATGTGATATGCAACATTTTTCTCAACACCATTGTATTTCAGTAATGTCGAGACTTGGATGTTGTGCTCACTGGTGATGCTGCTCTTGGCGGACGTGGAGGAGCGCCCGGCCTTCTCCACGCCGTGGCTGCGCTGGTGGCCGTTCCTGGCCGGCGGAGACATATCCACCACCATGCCCACGGCCCTGCTGGGCAGCGAGGGGCGGGGCAGAGTCGGGGATGTCGACAGGTACCCGCTGCTGGGGCTGGTGCTCATGCACGACTCTGGGCTGGAGGCAGAGCCAGAGGAGATATAGGCAATGACCCCTCCTGTGGAGAAGGAGACACGGTGCCATGTTAGAACAGTTACTTCCAGGAGAAGATTTGACCTTTTCTTTAAATGTAATTACTTTACAAATGAACCACTGCCTAAAGCAAACATGTCAAATGTGCCATCTCGGGACATGTGACGCCTTGTTTTCATACAGAAACATTGCTGAGAAACAAAACACACAAAGGCAACCACATCATGTTATCAAATATTTTTCTTAATTCTACTATGCACTGAGCTTGCCAAAGCTAATAGGAGCCAGCGGTTAAAGTGTAATCTGCAGCAATAAAAAAGGCAGTGTGCCAAATAAACAAACTCTTGGCAGTACAGTAAGAACAAGAGCCTCTGACACGCCTGTGTGTGTGTGTGTGTGTGTGTGTTTCTCAGTCGCTTTATTCGCTGCTGTGATTGACCTGTTTTATCACCTCCACCCAGTGCTTGCTGGTTGGATAACACGTTACATAACATGCCTGGGACCCTATGGTATGGGAGTGTGCTCCGCTGACTGGTGGCAAGGCGAGGTCAATGAAACACTAGAGCAACAAAACAGTTGTGGGAACAAAGGGATGCAGAAGGTAAACATCCCCCGCTGGATTATGTAAAGACATATTTGAACTAATGTGGTGGCTGATTTGTGGAATGAATTTGGAATTAAAAGTCTGGTGGCAGCCTGCAGTCCTTCTACAAAAAAAAATGAGGAAGTGTTTTCTAAAATGCCACCAAGAGATGGGATATGCAAAGTGATGAATGTTTTTTGCTTTCAAAGTAAGACGCTATGGCGATTTAATCATTTCAAATAAATTAGCAGCGCTTTAAATTCTGTTATCCAAGGCTTTACACCTTCATACCCAAGTGCCCCAGTGACTAGACTGTGCAATGTGTGGAAATGAGTCACTTTAAGTGGGGCGGTGCAGTTTTAAAATAGCAAACATGCTTAGTCGATTTCCATTTCAAAATAAAAGGTTTCCATCTGTCTTTACTGGAACGCTCGGGGTAAAAGCTGAAGTGTGTTTTTCTTCATTAGCTCTAAAAGCCTGTACACTTCACGGCCACAGCACATGATTACCTAACCCCGGCCATGACTGTTCTCTTTCACGGCCCACCCACACGTGGACCTGTCATGAATTTCTGTGAAAGCGAAGCTCGAGGAGGAGAAACAAATCTGGGTCACTAGCTGCTGTCTCCCTCCGCCTCACGTGTATCCTGCAGCCCAGCCTCGCGCCGGCAGCGCTGCGTACACTGCGGATTATACAATGCCTGCGTCACGGGCTTCCCTCCGGCCAATGGGAAGAGAGTCCTGCTGAAGCGTGCTCGCGGAGAGGAACGCCCCTCGACCAATCAGAGGCGTGTTCTCGAGCGCGTGTGCACACACAGGCACATGGCTAGGCTACTCTGTCCATGTGAGCGGGACGGGAACATAAACACTGTTGTTGTGTCAAATGTGAATGTAGCGCCGACGCAGCGCCGCACTGACTCTCCTAACCCCGTTTTAAAACACGGTTTCGGGGCGAGAAAGGCGTCTTTACTGCAGTTTAAGCGCACGACGACGAGCTCAAATAACTGCTAAAAATACAGCAACATTTTCTGGCACAGAGTCCACCATTACGAGGCACTCCGACAGAAAAACATCGGTTTCAACTTAGGGACCTCATTCATTTCTACTCTGCCCTTGTGAAGAAAGACTCCTACTTCCTGGCTCGTTTTAAACACACTCATTATGGAGCATTCGGTCATTTCAAGCCACGACTGTATTTTTAGAGCAGTTTATGGCTCACATGACTTCATAGTAGGTTTCTTCTCCATTACCAATACAGACACGGAGGAGAAACTTGATGTGCTGTGTGTGCGACAGAGAAGTATTACGGCTTAATTACAGCGGTATGGATGACATCTCTGACTTACTACATGTTAACACCACCACTGCAGCAAATCTAACTGTGCAAGGAAGCATCCCGCAAACACACCACAGCCTCACTTTCTTTGAAATCATTTATATATAAGTATATATGTGCGTGTGTGTGAAATATTGCTGTCTTACCAGGCTTGGCTGTCCCAATGTCCTCAGGCATCTCCGTTTGACAAAAAGGACAAAAATCTCCCAACAGATATTCAGCGAACTGAACTGTCACGAAAGAGCACGGTGATAAAAAAAAAAGTTAGCGAGCGCGTGTGAGCTGGAGGACGGTGCCGAGGCTCGAGTCAGGGTTCAGTCTGAGGGGACGAGCTGCGGCTCCGGCAGTCAGAGAAGAGACGCTGTTGTGAATCGGAGGAACTCCCCCCTTGTTGTGAGTGACTGCGGGTTAGTAAAGAACTAAATGTTCTCCTCGCCCATGTGACCCATTTGTCGGCCCCGCCCCTCCGCTCGAGCCACTTTAACCCAGTGACACACTTTCAGGACACCAGGGGGGGGGGCGGAGCCAAACGCGCTCTGCCGACGTAACAGCGGAGCGGTAACACGGCGGTCACGTTGCTCGGCACAACGTGAAGGGTGAAGCCCGAACAGAGCGCTACGGTCCGGCCGCGTGCGCTCGCGCCCCGCCGGGGCAGGACCAAGTTCTTCCAGTTTGAGGACATTTACACGAGGGTGTGTGTGTGTTTTTCCCCCAGAAGTTAGATAATAACAAGCTGCGGCAGGCACTTACTCACCTTTTAAATACACACTGGGGTTTAAATGTCACACGTGCATATCTGAATGGATACATGCACTTACTGTGCACACCCACTTCCTGTGTATGAAGTTATTTATTACATCATAAACAATGCAATGTACATATTCTGCTGCAGCATTCGTATTTATTCACAGTTTACAGACACTGGACTTGTGTGTATGTTGATCATTGTTGCAGCAGTCTAACAAAAGAGAAAAATCCTGAATAAATGAGCAGAGGAACCACTGACTGCATCATTTTTTTTTTATTGTATTGGTAATATTTATACAGTCTGTGGGAGAGCTTCCACACAGGTGGACCACACGGTACAGCTGATCCACTGACATCCAGCCATGCTGTGTGACATGTATAACATGCCGAGCAGGCACAGTACATTCTGATATTATGTCAATGTGGCAAGAGGAAAAGATCCAAGCGACTTTGAAAGAGGGTTCATTGATGGCAGGAGCTTCAATCACAGAGACATCTCACTGGCCAGTGTTTCCATAGGAGCGGTGACTAAAATGGCCTGATCTATATTTAAAGCTATGGCAAAGACGGCAGGAAAAAAGGGTGGAAAATGTGGTTGACGGCACACATTTGATGATCGTGATGCTTGTGCGTTACCAGAGTATGGACGAAAACACAGAAGAGCAAGTCTCCCTGAGGTGGCTGAGAGTGTCGGTGTGCAGGACGTGATCAGACTGTCGGTGAGAACAGTCTGTCCACAGTTACACGGTTTGTGCAGAGCATAAACATTTCAGAGATGAATGCACATTTCAAAGTACAGCTGTCGGCACTGGTCTGTAGATCGTCCACGGGACAAGAGCATGTGCGGCCAAGAGGACGGCGCAGGCCCCACTGCTTGAGAAGGAAACAGATAGTGATCACTTTTATCCTGTGATGACACCTTGTGAGATGTGTTTGTTGCCTCTGAATCTGGCTCGGTGACCAATTTGCTGAGCTTTATTGTGACGTCTGGTTTTAATTACAAACAAATCTCTCCTGTGGGAGACAATAACATAACCTTAACATATTGTTTCACCTTCGTATATGCAAATGATAATTCTATGCTTACGTTTCGTTCACCTTCGTTGGCCCTGTGCTTCGTGTGCACACACACATTTGGCCAATAAAGCTGATTCTAAAATAGGAGCGCTGCAAAGTATATTTACTGAAGTATTGCTTTGAGGTTTCTGCACTTGAATGCTTTCGTTTTATGCTCTGCCCTACTACAGACGGGAATGTTTTACTTTGTACTCCACTGCATATATTTGACATGTATGGCTACTAGTGACATTACAGATAGATGGGGGGGGGGGGGGGGGTATTCTGCATACTAGTAAAAGAGTTGTCTTAAGTACGTATGTTTAGAGAATTAAAGGTGAGGATGGTTTAAAATGTCACTATGTAATGTGTATCATGTTAGCTCAACACTATGCTAGCATGTGTGTGTGTGTGTGTGTGTGTGTGTGTGTGTACTACATGAGGTGTATCATGTTAGTTGCTGCCGTTACATAAAGGTTGAATGTTATCTAGATTGCACTGGATCAGTGGACGAGAATGACCGATTGAAACTGAGATACAGTGATCTAAGACTTAAAGTGAAGTGGGGCCAGGGGCATTAAGTGGGAGTGCTAATGCCCCCCTTCCCTACTTCCTGCGCCCGTGATCAGACCACGCCCATCTCCGAAGTGGGCCTTCACTGTGATCTCAGCTACACAGCTGTAAAGTTTCATGACTTGGCTGCGGCGCTATGATGGTGTTGACAGCATCTGTGACAGACATTCAAATTAACACACACACACACACACACACACACACACACGCACACACAGTGAAAACAAAACCAGCTGGTAAATCAAGTATATAGACAAGTACAGAGCACTTAAGCTGCTTGATACCTGCATTTGTACAAACATGTGCATGCTATTATGGGTTGTTAGGAGTGGGTAAGTATTATACATTAACTTATCTCTGCCCCCCCCCCACTGTGGAGCTTTATTATTCCTCTCAGGCTGCTGACATTAGCTGACCACATGTTTATTTTTCCACATCTAACGACTACCTGGAAAGATACTGTATGTCCGAGCTTTTCCTGATAAAGTCAACGAGTGAGTGAATGAGTAAATAGTAAGCTCACATATAATCAAAGATTGAACTTTGTGTTGTGTTGGTGTGTTTGACTTCTCAGTCGAGCCAATCAGAGCGCATCATCTGACCGCGCTTTAATGACGAGACCCTCGTGGATCCGCGGGTGTCTATAGATGACGCCTCTGCAGAATTCTAGGCCTTCGAAAGACACTGATCTGGACAAAAACAGTCTCCTCTGTACAGCCGTTAGGTCGATCACCGAGAAATGAAAGTGAAATTGCACTACAGTCATTTTGTGGAGCCCCCATGGAAGTCCCCAAAGTCCCCCAGAAGTCAAAGACTAGGGCACTCACAGGTGGAAACACATAATGCTGTTGCATACACATGAACGCTGTCAGTGTCTGACCATGGCTCTGTGTGGACCTGCCCAGAGACTGCAGATTGAAATGAGCTAATAACTCTTGTCATTGTCCTCGACTAATCATGACGACAGATGATAATAATTGCCACAGATAATAATTTGGCACAGACATTCTCGTTCCCTTTCAGTGATCCTTTACTACTGGTTTAAACTCTGGTTTAAACACAATTACTGAGACCTCCATTACATTAACCTTGATGTCTAAAAAAACATTGTTAATTTTACTTTTGGCATCTTTTGACTTGCCAGAGACCAAACTGTTGTTACTGGATGATTCGATGTATTATCAGAACAAGGCTAACCACAGGTATTGTACCCTAAAGTCATCTATTGCTGGTAGAATATGCAGCTAATGAGGTAGGTGGTTAGAACACTACATCCATGGCACTGACTGTCATTTGAATTGCTTGTGATAAATTGATGTTTATAATGCTTTCTGTATCATTAATGACTCTACTCTCTTGGATATTGTAAATACCACAGGCTTAACTCTGTACACTGTAACTAACATGTGGATGATTAACATTTACACTCGCTGACCAAAGGAAACAGGCTTTGTTACTGCACATGTACAAAACCGGCTGTGTTTTGGAAATTAGTAGACTATTAACTTTGGCTTTCTGGAAAAGACCATCTCATGAGATTTATTAAAAGAAATAAAGAGCCAAAAATGCCATTATTACTTTCGAAGCCAAGTGTACCAGCAACACTTGTACAGTGGGAGAGTGCGCTGTATTTATTTACCAGACTCAGCTGTCTGGCCACAGTTCAGGCCTCTGTGGAATGGTTCACTCTTGGCAGGACATAAGATCATCCAGTGCTTTCAGCCAGAAGTATTTTAAGAGCTGGACACAGAGTTTTAGAGGATTTGCGCTGTAACTCTGTGTACGACAGAGGCCTCAACATGCCAGGTTCTACATATGAAATGTTTTATTTGTGTTGGAAAAAAGCTCGACAGATATGACTCAACTTCAATAAAGTCACTGCAGGGAATATAAGTCCTACATTATGTTCTGGTCGCCCTCTGCTTTAACAGAAACTCTCTCGTTTCAGTCTGTGCTGTTTTATGCTGCTGTTAAATAAAAGAATTCTTTAAAAGGTTATTTTGGTGATATTCTGTATTTCTGTTGCCTTTTGCAGTACGTTTACTTTTTGCCTTCAACGTACAATTAGAACTTCTACGATGGCATGTTTGATAGAATTACAGCTGTGTTTTACTTCATCATTTATGATCCGTTTTTACAGCAGCCTCTGTTTATGGGTGCCCACAGGAGGAGTTATACAGTAACTGATAGATAAATAAACACTTCATCTGCTTAGAGCTACATTAAGTCACATATAACAAGTCAGGAACTGAATGTTAAATTGGGGCAGGGGGGGGGTCGTATACTGTCTAACATTCATCCTACAGTGTGGTGTCCACGTGTTGGTTCGTGGTAATCTCTCCTGCAGGTTTATATGTGGAATCCACCCCCCCCCCCAATCAACAATGTGAAAACAAAAAGGAGGCGGACAAGACTTCCGTTCCATTGTGTTCCTTTATTACCATATTTGCGGAGATAACTTAATCAGGAAGCAAAAAATATACCAGACAATAAAGTACTAAAAATCTGAGATACAAATAACCCCCCAACACAAACCACCCAGAGCCCCCCCCCCGAACCCCTCCTCCTCCTCCTCCTCCCCCCACTGGCGCCCTCTGTGGGTTTATGTGGCGTATCGCTTTGTCCACTGTTTGGCTGTTCGGTCATGTTCCGCTCTGTTAGTCGTGTACTGCGTGGCGATGCTTCCCACCAGGGGATCGGCTGGACGGAAAAAAATACAGTTCTTAAGTTAAGTTTATCTGCACACGAGAGAACAGAATGATCAACACAGACCGAGAGCTAAGAAGACACTGCAGGGCTCATGCATGTGTCTCATGCCTTTAGCAGGCGTCATCGTGGTTTGGAGGAATTAACATCTGGCTCTTTTCATTCGTCCCCATTTATAAACAAAAAAGAAACTCAGGTGCAAAAGCAAGAACAAGTGAAGATTTTGTCCTGATTAAGAATGTTTTAGTATGTTTTTGTCTTTTAAGAGAGCCTTTTTGGCGGATTCATTCATAGAAAAGAATAGGATGTCCAGGTGCCACTGCGTTTCCTGTCGAGGTACCAGCACTGACATAATTTACCAGCATTTACACACGAGTTTCAGATGCCTGTTGTTTTGTAAAACCTTGGAACACCTGTTTATGCTGCAGTTTATGAGCTCGAAAGGTGATTCAAATCATGAAACTGCCTCAGTTTTTCCCCTACGTCTGTCTCTCCTGCTGGACATGACGTGACGCAAACAGTGCAAAAAGTAGAGCGGAAATTGGCGAGATCTGAAGAGAGCCAGTGAGACAGAGAATGAAAAAAAAAAAAAAGCTTCCTTTTAGAAAGTCACTATTTCCTGCTGCAAACAGGCGGTGCATTTTAATAAGCAAGCGAATAACAGAGTGACAGTGAACAACCCATCGGCCTGCGGTTTCAGACCGTCTTTGATTGAGCAGGGCGCTCTGAGTCTTACCTGGGTTACAGTCTGTGAGCAGGGAGCAGATGGACAGCAGCACCTTGGAGATGGTGAGGGCGGGGCTCCAGTTGTCCTTCAGGATGTCCAGACAGATCACCCCCTGGCTGTTGATGTTGCAGTGATAGATCCTCGTACGAAACGTTACCTGCAGACACACAAACAGCGCAGCTCACGGTTGGGGTGCAAAAACATGTCCTGCTCCATCTTTCAGTAAGTGTGTGTGAAAACACTTCTTTTATGATGTCATGAGGGGAAGTGTTGAGCATGTGACCTCTCCAGCCCGTCAGCACGCCGACTGTCCCCACTCACTGAAGGCCTCCTGAAGCCACCTCGCTTTCTGCCAATGCTTTCTCCTTAACAATGCCAGCTCACAGTAACACAAGGATGTCCAAGGCGAGAGCAAAGCCTGCTGATTGTTCAGTTCTTCTAAAGCAAAGTGTGTGAATGAAAATGTGTTTTCTCAAGTTTTCTCTTTAGGATAGAGAGACAAAAACTATTCTGATTTTGGCTTTTTCATGGGATTTCTCAGTTCTAAGTGTTGCATTAAGGCTGGACTGTAGTTTCATGGAACAGAACCATTAACCTTAGACCTGCAGCACTAAACCTGCAGCCACTGTTTTGCTTCTATTTTTGATCTGCGGGAGAGGAAGCCCTCTGGTGGTTGAAATGAGGTACTACTGAACGCCAGGAAACAACAGCTAGAAAGGAATCTTATGCTTTCATGAAAACATTGCAAAGAACGGGCAGCTTCTCATTAATGTATCAGGACACTGACCCCCTGTGACAAGAGGCGATGATATAATCAATATCATTTACAACAAATGCTCTGATGAAACAAAAACACAACTGTTTTGGAACAAGTGAGCTGTGGGAAACCTGGGCTGGTGTTCTGACGTTTTTACATGTCAGCGTAGGTCCGCAGCAAATCTGGCATCGGTTGGCGCCTTCAGTACGAATAACTTTTGACATGTAGCTTTGATTCTCAGACAACAGCAGCTTTCAAGGTTTAATATTAGCTTCACCTTTGCCTTTTTAACTTCACGAGGATACTTCCTGCTGATGTTTACACAGTAAGCCAAACTTTCCACTCTCCCACCAACAGGACAAATACTGTTGAAAAGTTCAAGTACTGTGCCTGGAAATGAGCTTTAGTAAAAACAAAGAAAACTATGTTTTTACCACCTGGATAGACAGTGTTATTGCCATCATAATGACCATATTTGTTAGACAAAGGAGCTTAATTGGTCCTGATAATCCCGTGGGGACAGACAAATGAGTCCCTATCCACTTATTTCTGTGTACAGACTGTGGAAATCCAGTGAACTGGATGTCATGGGTCCATAAAATACAGATAAAGCAACGGTGAGCTGAAAAAATGAGAAAGCTTCTATTGTGACGGAGTTAATCACAGACATCAATAAGCAAATATTAACTATACTGATGTCTGATCAGCGACTTAATTTCTTATCTTTTGTATGCTTGGAACAAATGCTAGAAAATGTTCGTCCACACTTTTGTGAAACGAAACTAGCTGCTGCAAAAACATCAGGACCAACACCATTCCACACTTTTCATTATTCACATACTGTAGTCGAGAATTCAAATCTGTGTATGAACTGCAAAAAGTAGCTTTTCCAGAAACTCCTGCACTGTTGATGTGACCACTCTGAGCTCTGCACGTATATGTGCTGGTGTACTGCTGGTGCGCCGGAGCAGGAGGAGCTGTGTCTCACTGAACACACAGTAGGCACTTTGTTTCTGCTCCAACACTTCAGACTAAAGCTCTCTGTGAAGCTCAGAGCTCAGAGCAAGTGCTCTGGCAGAAGAACTTTGGCCGTTATTCCTTTCTGTTTTGAGTCTGGTGATGCTCTATAGTTTCTATGATGCTCTATAGGTTTTTACAGAAAATAACCCCAATTAAGGCGCAGAACCAGCGGTGGTTTGTTGTAATTGTTGAGCCACACTGTTCAGTGTGCTGGAATTTATTTCGAATCCATCTTTCGTTCACCGTCCAGCTGCTGGAAACACCCACTGGATTTTAGCCAAATCTGTGGCTTAAAATAGTCCCCAACAAATACACTTCACTTCTGTTTGAGTAACATTCAATTAAAACTACAGTGCCCGGATGATTTTGGAAATTACTTAGCCACTCAAAAAAATGTGAATATATTTTAGATAAACTTTTTTAAGGAGGATTTAGACCTTCATTAGGAAGCAACGGGCTCCAGGCTGAATGCCAAAGACACGGTAGGGAAGTCAGAAAGTCTTTAGGATAGAGAGACAAAAACTATTCTGGTTTTGGCTTTTTTGTGGGATTTGATATAAACTTACCAGAAACACCAGACTCATCCTTTAAGTAACCTTTTCAAAGACTGAACATAACTGAAAAATATAAAAAAAACCCATCTGTGACAGCAGAGCAAAACCTTCCAGTAAGATGTCAACTTTCGTATACAGCATACTGAGTCAGGAAATGTGTCAGCTTTATGCAGTTTAGTGCCGTCGGGTTAAAGGGCTTCTGTGTGTAATTTAGCTCAATAGAAATCTCTGGTGTCAACGTTCAGCTGTGAAATGTGTGTTATCATCATTCATTATAGATGACAGGAAACGGTATCCTTAGTAAGGGTCATTGTTGGCGGGCTGCATTTAGAGTGAAGGTTAGTATGTGTACACAACTTAAAGGTGTATACGATCAGATCAGACAGGTAGAACTAATATCAGCACCTTGGGGGGTTTGAAGGGGTAGTCTGGGGTGAAGGCGATGTCCAGGAAGAAGACGCCTCCCTCGTACACCGAGCCGGGGGGTCCCAGGATGGTCGACCTCCACTCATAGATGTTGTCTCCTTTTGGGCCAGCGCTGCGAAGACAAAAAAAATACTTTCATTATTATACACCAGGTAAACTTCAAAGAGTGGGACTCACGGAGGAGAGCTAAAGGTGTCCAAAAGGAAGCAGGCGCTCCTCCTCACTTATTGTGGGACTGGTCTTTTGCTTCTCTCTTTCTGGAAACCAGCAGGGAAAAGTATTGAAGAGCTGCTGCTGTAGACGGCTTCCAGAATCTCCCCAGTTGAGCTCATTAGGAGACAGATCTCTGCTCACACCAGGTACATCCAAACCAAAGTTTGGACTGAAGGGTAAAAATGAAGTGCAGACATTCCACCTTTTCAATCTTTAATCACAAGAAGTAATCATTACCAAAGGTGTTATGTGTGTAAAAATCAAACATCACAGAATGAAGGATTCCTGCCTTTATTCATGAAAATGTGCTTCTTCTCCTTTTTTCCCCTTATTTTACTCATGTTAACTGACATTTGTCCAGATGTGTTTGCGTTACTACCTGCACTTCCTGGGATGCTGTACTGGTTGCACGATGTTGTTTATCTCTTTAAAAAAAAAAACCAGATTGCATAAAACTGATTAATGAATTTTAGGTTTAATCTGTTTTCGTGTTTGAAATTTTAGAGAATCAATGTTTGTTCTTATCTTTCTTGGTCAACAGTGCAGAGCGCACCGTCTCATCAGTAATGCTGAGGAAGGAAAAACACTCAGCCAAGTAAATCTTGTCCTCAAACACAGATTAAACAGGGTGATAAATAAATAAAGATGCCCTCACATTGGAGAAGAGTGTCAATACATCAGTGCAGACGTGTGTGTGTGTGTGTGTGTGTTGCTTCAAACAGATGCAGTGCAGAGTGTACTACAGTGTGAAAGTCACATGTTCAGTGATTCATCAGGTTCTACACACAGGACATGAATGAATAACCAGGAAAATGGGTGCTGTGGATTCTTTCTTCAGTACGGAGTTGAACTACAACAGACTGACTGCCGCTTTCCATTGTGATCTGCACGACAAGCGTCATTAAAAGGGAATTTCCAAAGTTAACACTCATTCTGCAGGAGTAGATGCTGTATAAAGCATTTCCAGTATTGTTGAAGCTCAAAAAGGAACAAGGGAAAAGCATCATGGGAAATCTTGTAACTGCACCGCCTTTGATGGATGAAAGCAAATGCGTGAAAAATGTGGCGCGTCACATTTCCTGTACCCTAATTAATAATTACAATTTGGATAGAAAATGCAACGCTAATGCATTTCTGCTAAGTGCTTTCTGCAGATTAACGGCCATGAAAAATGCAGTATTTACTTTAAACGTGGAGCGATGAAAGTTGCTTTTCCCTTGTGCCTCATTCAGCAGAAGCCTCAGTTCAAAGCAAATCCCCAGTGATGTGTCTATGCGTCAAGATCTGTAATCTGTATCGATTTTTCCACAAAGCAGCCCCGCCTTTATCCTTCTGACATGCAGAACATGTGGTCTTGAACCCCTCGGGGTCACGAGTACAAGACATAATAGTATTGATCCAAAACTCTTCTGAGGGGATGGGGAGCGTGGGGGAGGCAGACACTGTGCTCTGTGGTGCTTTTTTTTTGATCAACGTGAACATGGATGTCTGGCAGAGTTTCAGTCCCGGCTATGTCTCAAAGATATGACTGGAAACGTGGCAGATGAAAACTTCCTCTAAATGAAAGGCTTTGACTTCCAAGCGGGTGATTTTAATAATCTGAACACATTCCTTTAAAAAGTACACTGCCACTCAGCCTCAAAATACCAATTCACTCATTTCTGCCTTCGTGAGAAATTAAGGGATGAATCTGACACAGGATCAGCTCATTTTGATGCCATATAAGATATGTTGTTATGAAAACTGGCACAAACAAACCTTCTCCAGTCAAAGTAATGTGGTGCGTATTCTTAACGCAACTGGGCGGCAGCAATGCCTGCACTGTGAAGCGTGCTCAAGATGGAGACTTCAAACAGTACACTGTCAGATAAAACCTCAAAGTAGAAAAAGCTCTCAGAGATAGTAACTCCATGTAAGTGTTTGTATTTAATGAGATGGGTTCATTTCATAGGGAGCAGAAATGATTAGTTGTTTGGTCGACTGATAGAAAATTAATGAGAAACTAGAATTACCGCCTCATGGTTGTGTGCCTCAGCCAACCAGCCGAGACGCAGTCTGTCCAGACCCACAGATCCTAATATATGTGGTGAAGACTTTGAAGGGGTTCTTCTTCATCTGAGCCGAGGGTCTAAGGACAGAGGAAGCCGTTGCCGTGCAGATAGTGAAGCCCCCCGAGGCAACCGTTTGATTTGTGGTGCAGGGATTCATATAAAACTGATCTGACATGATTTTGTTAAGCCTTGCTATCGTTGCCTGTTAGTGTGCGAGTTCTCTGGAACGTGTTCACACGATTCTGAAAGGACACCAAGTTGCAGCCATGACGGTGGACAAGACTTATAAATACAGTTACAGTACAAATATCAGTGTTGCTGTAAAGAAGCTACAAATTCTAAAATGTGGATCACACACACACACACACACACACACACACACACACACACACACACACACACACACACACACACACAGAGACACACACACACACACACACACACACACACACACACACACACACACACACACACACACACACACACACACACACACACACACACACACACACACACACACACACACACACACACACACACACACACCTCTCTTTGTCCTGGCAGCACAGAGGGTCTCAACACTGTTTCAACACCCAAGGTTAGAGTCACCAATGCAGTAAGTCACCAAATGGGAAATACGGTCATAATGTCCTGAGTTATGGCACTGAAGAAGGGCCAGTTAAGTGTTTTTGTAGAACATAATGACGTCACTGTGAGGATGACATTTGACCTTTTGGATATAAAAGGAATAAAAGGTAAATATTTCAAACAAAATATATGCCATTAGACATTTGTGTGGACTTTTGTCACAATCAGCCTATGAATTCTTGAGTAATGGCCAAAAACCTTTGTTGGAGGCCACGGTGACCGTTGACCTCCAAAATCTAATCATTTCAGCCTCGATTCCAGTTGGATGGTTGTGCCAAATTTGAAGAAATTCCTTGAAGGTGTTAAAGAGAGCTCATGTTCATAAGAATGGGACGGACGGACAAGTAACCCGAAGACATAATGCCTCTGGCCTTGGCTGCCACCAGCGCAGAGACATCTATAATAACAGAGTAACTGATGACAAAAATAACTGTTCATCACAGCCCTAATTTCATAGACCAAATATACCAAGCAATAAATAAATAGTCTCCACCGTACCTCGGCGCTACCAGCAGTGTTGCTGGGACTCAACAATGGCTGATTTAAATCAATTGGTACAATAAATATATAGACAAGTCCCTGATGCAAAACCAGAAAGAAACACACAACTCATGACTTCAGTTGCATCAACTTCCCCTTCAGTAACAACTTAAGCTTGAGTGCATTTGCACATTTTCATTTTACAAAACACATCATCATAAAATACAAGCTCCTCAATTAAACGTGGCTTTTAATCCATCATGTGCTGGGGCAGGTTGTATTTTAAGCTGTCACACTTCAATGTTGTAATTAGGGAGTCCATTAGGAATTTGACTAAATGACACAAGCCTGTTGCTGAAACCTGTTACTGCTTTTGTCCCTTTGTCAGAACTTTCAGCATCAGCAGTCATCCATCCTTAATCCACAAATTAAGGCGTTCATTTAACCTAGAGCATCATCACAGTGTAGTCATGATACAGTCAGAGACCCAAATCACCTTCTGGAGGTCTCTCGGGACTGAAGAACACTAGCTAAGCTTTTCACCGGGCTAACTAAGCACTGCGTGTTTGTCGTTTCCATCTCCTGCCTTGCAAGAAGTGGAGGGTGCAAACTATCAATATATAGAAGTTGTAGAAATTAGGAACTTGAAGCTATTTCAAAGTAATGGAAAATTTAAAATATAAATTCATAGATTTAAGTAATTGCTGGCTAATACAAAGCAGACTGACTGGTTGCCTGTGAGTTGGAGGGTAGATCATAAACAATCAGCCTGAGGAGCTGTTCATTGATACGCAAGAAAAAGTCTGAAGAAAAGAGACAGCGGCAACAACAATAACTCAAAGTAGAGACAGCACGCTTTTATGGCCAGTTAGCACCAACTATCCAGACGGTGTTCATTTTTGAGATGGTCTGTGGCCTGAGGTAGAGCGTTTGATCTACAGAGCCGTGATTCCTCTGTTTTTCTTCTCCACTTTCACAGGGGAGGTCAGAGGTCGGCCTGAGCTGCAGAACAGCAGCCTGGGGCGGGGGGGGGCGGCCGCAGAGGTTTGCCTCAGGACAGTGCAGCGGGGAGGACACCTGCTGCGAGGGGAGCGTGAACCCAATCAACCAGTTTTAAGGACAGGCTTCGACCCTGCAGCTGGGTTTACTGTACTGTGGTGATGTCAGTCATCCTTGAGTCTTCACGCTAAATATCATATACATTTAGGGCTGTAACATCATCAATAAATCAACCTATTGTTTTTTAAACTATGTTTAAAGACGGCCATCACTGTTTCACAGGACACAAAGTGACATATTGGCTGGTGGCTGACCAACGGTCCAAACCCCAAAAACATTCAGTTTATTATCATATGAGACCTTATTTGAGAAGCTGGAGCCAGCAATGTTTCCTGAGAAGTGTTTTCTGTAGATTCTTCAACTGAAAAAGTGAATTTAGGATTTCAAAACCTTCTATTCCTAAAAGAGACAAGGAATCACAGTGTACAAATGCCAAACACATAAGTGGGGTAATATGGAAACATTGTTTCCGATACACATCAGAGACACAAACATTTTTTCAACTGGATAATGCCCCTTCAGTGTATATCTATGCAGCCCCCCTCCTGTCAACAATGTGTTCAGCTTAATGTTACTTCACTTGGACGTTTGACTGTGGCGGTGCACAGTGAGGTATGTGCACAGTGTGACCGCAGAAGGCCGTTTTCACATTCAGCTGCTGAACAGGGAAAGTTTCCTCATGCTCACACGGCCGTGATGTGGACACACAAAGCCTGCAGTGCACGGCCACTGGGAACGGGCTTTTAAGAGACATCAGAGCCCGTTTTGAGTCCAGCAATTAAACTTTTGAAATAAGAAATATCTCCATATTCAGAGATTCTCCATTTCTAAATGAGAGAGGAGGAATAGAGGTAATCTTAACCAATTTAAACCAGTAATTCTTGTGGAGAAACTATCAGGCACAAATTACTATTAGCAGAGCTTTTTCATATCTTTAAAAAAAAATTTGCCTGAAAAGGATCTTTAATGCAATAGCTTAACAGATCATTATCATCAAGAGAGCTTGTTGTGTTCGCTGGTTCACTGTTAAGTGTTTCCCACAGAATTGGATTCTATTTCTGGTGGGAGCTGACTGGGGTGTTGGAGGGGGATACTGGGGGGAGGGTGAGTCACAACTCATTCAACAAGTCCCAGAACCACCATTTCATGGTTATTTAAATCAGGCACGCACACAGAGGCTACTGAGCCAACATGAGACTATTTGGTAGACTAGTGCATGCTGCAGTTTGGACACACCTTCTCATTCAATGCCTTTTCTTTATTTTTATTAGTTTCTACATCGTAGATTCATATTGAAGACATCAAAACTATGAAGGAACACATGGAATTATGTAGTAAATAAAAAAAGAAAAAGAAAAAGTGCTGAACAAACCATAATAGGTTTTATATTTTACAGCTTTCACACTCTTGGTATTCTCACAGTCGGCTTCATGAGGTCGTCACCTGGAACGGTTTTCATTTTACACGTGTTCCTTATCAAGAGTTCATTTGTGGAATGTGCTTGAGACCCTCAGTTGTGTTGTGCTGAGGTCGGGTTGGTACACAGTTCTATACAGTGATTACAGCTATTCAGCCACTGTTCTAATCCATATTATGACAAGAGCCACTCAACTAAGTAAAGAGTAACAACAGTGTATCATTACTTTAAGACATGGATGTCAGTCAATGGGGAACATTTCCAGAGCTTTGAGCAGCACCTCTGATTAGAGCCACAGAAAAGCTTCATGTAGCAGACACAGCTCAGCAGCAACTGTTCAGAGGAGACTGTGTGAACCAGGCCTTCATGGTGGAACTGCTGCAAAGAAGCCACTACTGAGGAAGAACAAGAAGAAGAAGAGAGCTGCCTGAACCAAGAACCACAAGTAATGGACATCAGACCAGTGGAAATCTGTACTTTGGTCTGGTGAGTCCAAATTTGGGATTTTTGGTTCCACCCTCCACGTCTTTGTGAGACAAATGTGGAGTTTCTGCAGCAACATGCCATCCCGTCTGGTTTGTGCTTATTGGGACCACCATTTGTTCTTAACAGGACAATGAGCCCGAACACACCTCCGGGCTGTGTGAGGGCTGTCTGACCAAGAAGCAGAGTGATGGAGTGCTGCAGCAGATGACCTGACCTCCACAATCAGCTGACCTAACCCAACTGATATGGTTTGGGAGGAGTTGGACCTCAGAGTGAAGGAAAAGCAGCCAACAAGTGCTCAGCACCTCTGGGAGCTCCTTGAAGACTGTTCAAACCACATCATGAAGCGAACTGAGAGAAAACCAAGAGTGTGTGAAGCTGTCATTAAAGCAAGAGGAGGCTACTTTGAAGAATCCGAAATAGAAAACATGCTATGGTTTGTTTAACACTTTTTTGTTTACTACATAATTCCATATGTGCATCGTATTGTGATTACACCCCTGGGAGGGGCTATTCACAGACGGGTCCATTGTTGATGTGTTTTTAAGAGAGAGAGAGAGAACGGAGGGCAGGGGAGGGGCTGGTTTGTAGCCTAAAGCCTGCGTCAGTCTGGCTCTGCTGCCCTTTCAGTTCACCATTTCTGAGTTAGAAGGAAATACAGCATTCCTTTGTACAACTGCCAGTGAGTACAAGCGACGCACAGTCTGAGAGAACATCCTCACTTAACAGATCAGGAATCATGTTAACTTACACACTGAAGAACAACTCCAATCAGTGAGAACAGAGTGGTAGGATTTAGAGTATCTGAGTTTAGGTATTACTGCGACGACACCACATGACAGACGCTAAGCAACGACGGACGGGAACCCACCTGCAGTTGGGCGGGGGGTCCAGTGTGATATCGGCCAGCTCTTTCTGAATCCTGCACACACAAGGAACCAAAAATCAGTCACTCAACAAAAACCCTGAATAAATACAACACGATCATAACATGACATACACTTATAACCACGACAGAACATAATCAATGACACTTCCAAAGACACAAATTCTGTCACTTCTTATGAGATGTGATTTACATTTTGGATTACTTTCTCCATCAACCTCATTTTCCTCATCAGGTTTGTGAGTAATATCACTTCTGCGACTGGTTTCTTTCGGAAACAGAAAGCAACAGAGACCGTGACAGAAAGCTACAATGAGACCACGAGTCGGTGACGGTTCTTTGTTTTGTTTTTACAGAGGAGAAAAAGGAAGCTTTGACTCCAAACACTGCGTATCTCCTGACTGTGTACATTATGGTCTGTTGAAGCTGCTGAGAGCAGAAATTAGCACGTGTTCCTCTTCTGTAATGGATTTCTTCCTATAGGAAGGCCTGCTGAAGGTGGAAGCGCTAGAAAACGCTGCTCGTTCTTCTGAAATTTACTGTTGATTCTTCTTCTTTTTTTTTTCTTGCTATCCAACCTCATTGCGGCTGCACTGGAAGTATCTCAAAGCATTATCACGTTTACCTACTTTTAATCAACTCACGAAATCCCAAAGTACCATCCGATTTTAGAGAAATATTGGGAGGAAATAACTGTGAGATCCATCCTGAGTCAGAACATTACAGATTTGTCTTTTTAAACCTGGGGTTTTATTTGTACCTTTTGGCGCTGGTAGAAAGCAGCTTGGAGGTCTTGCTCATGCTGGCTTTGCTCTCCCGTTTCTTTTTGAAAAGCGTGTCCCTCTGTCTCGTTTGGCTGGAAGAAGGCGGCGAGGAAGAGGAGCTGGTGCTGGCACGGGAATCCTCATCCGACATACCGGTTCGGTTTGAGAGAAGAGCCGGGACCTGGAGGAGGGGGGAAGACAAGTGACCCCACGGTTGCACGAGGTGGAGAAAAATTTCTAGCCCGAAGCAGATGTGGTTCCATAATTCACAAGCCACTTTCACTATTTATTAACAGGCATTTGCATGTGCTCACGTGACTCTGCTGCTCACCTGTGACAGCAGCAGGTACAGTGGAAATCCTGACAAACAGGAGTGGCTCCTGTCACAGAGCACTGGGGAATGTCTATGGTGATGAATAACTCTGGGTCAGTAGATGCACATCTAAAGTCAGTACTTGTACATGGCCTGGGGGTGTGTGTGTGTGTGTGTGTGTGTGTGTGTGTGTGTGTGTGTGTACACAGACAAAGCTGTTAGCTCGTGCGCTCGGTCTTCCTCATATTTAACGTTAGCTAACGTTTCCGTGACGGTGAACGATCCGCCGTTAGCCGCCGTTAGCTAGCTAAGTGCACAGTTCACCGCCGCAACTTAACCGTTTCACAGCCGTAAACTCCAGCTAAGACTGACATGTAGTCATTTAATGGTAATAAATTGGGGTGTTTGGTTAGTTTACCGTGGTGCCCCCCGCCCTCTCACAACCCCCCCATACAAAGCTTGTGCTACCTGTAAAAGGGTTGCCCCCCCACACACACACACACACCTTTTCTTCCCTCCCCAACTCCAACTGGCAACAAACACTCAGGCCCAACGACTTCAGGGGTGGGGCTACTTCTTGGAACAGCGTAGGGGAAAGCTGCTTGCTAAGCATCCTTTACAAGTGAACCGACAGCCCGGTGACCGTGGTGTAAATTAAAGCGCCGGTCGTCTTGGTTGTAGCACACAACGTTGTGGCTGCATAAATATGAAAACGGACGTTCACAGACGCACTTCAAGGAGAAATGTGACAGCGAAACACAGAACGCGTCAGGCAGCAGCAGTCAGGAACAACTCAATTCCAGCACATAGCCGGAGCCCCTTTTCCGTGCGACCAACTAACCACGACCGTCTTGTTTGTTTGCTCGTCTTTTCGGCGTGTGTACCGACAAACTGACCTTCGACTTCACCGGGAAACACACACCGGCCGCAGGGCTGCTCGTACCCTTTGCCCGCTGGCTGGAATCTCGGCTTTAAAGCCCGTATTTCGCTCGCTATTAAAACTTACCCAGTCTATTGTGTCTGGACCTCCGCCACAGCGCTGGCTGCCTGCTGCCTGTCGCCCTCTGCGGAACGGAAGTAGCCTTCCGCGGCTGCAGCGGGCTGAACGGCCCCGGTCCTCCTCTGGAAACAACACGTCCTACAACACATCACCTTCCTGCACATTAACTCACCTGTGTGCGCCTCATTTGACTGACTGAACGGCACCTTAGGGACCACCTTTGCTCCGATGACAATCTGGCAGCAGTGTGGCTGCAACAGGAGGTCGAACTAGTGAACTTTGAGTTACAGGGCATCAATATTTCATCTGCATCCGATGGAAGTCCAAAGAGGAATAAATAATTGATAAATGATTGTGAACGCTACTGTATCAATATTTTGGCAGAAGCCTGAGCGCTCTTGGAGTTTAAAGAGAAGTTTCCACACTTCATCTGTCTGTTTCATCACCTCACTGAAGCCGTGTGATGCAAACACTGAGTGGGACTAGATGCACCGTTCACAGTGGGCTTAAACTCATCTGGCACAAAGGCCTCTCACTAGGAACCCTCAGGGTTCACATCATTGCTCAATAATCCTTTTCAAATCTCACATATCTGGTGTTGTTTAATGCAGGTGTGGAGGATTGGTAGTTTGGTAAAGCACCCTGCTGCCTGCAGGCCATAATGACCACTTTATTATCTATGCATAACATCAGCCAATTCAGAGCATCCAGCAGAATGTAGAGTAATTTTTCTGTGTTGCTGTTTGCACTGGGATCCTAACTGGAAGAAGAAAAAAAAAAACAAACAGAGCAAAGGATGGAGGAGAGTGCTGATTTGGTCGTTTGCCTGAAAGCTTTTGTTGTATGACTAATTTATAAAGCCAAATGACACACTGTCAGGACTTGTTGTGTGTGATCATTTCAGTCTGAATAAGTGAAACAACAAGGGCACACCATCACATGCAGCCCACACCTGACCTCGGACACCTGATCTACAGCGGCGGAGGAAGTAATCAGATCCTTTACTGGAGTAAAAGCACTGATTCCTCACTGTAAAATTGTTTGCTGAGCAGCTAAAAAGCTCGTCTTGATGGTTCAGCAGAGAAGCTCTAATTTCTCCTCCTCCAAGAACAAAACTTGCTGGCTGAATCTGGACTAATGTGTCGACCAGACCGATTCCCATCCACCTCTGGAAACATCAACAGACGAGGAGCTGGAGCGTCGGTGGCACAGCTGCTTTCTCTCACTGCCACGTCTGACAGTCCAACGGTCCCGTTCGGCTCCATGACGGTTTCCCTGCTGAGCCGCTATCTGACCATAAAGCATCATAAGACTCAGCCACGTTGGATCCGTCCCTTTAGCTCCTCAAGGAACTTGATTATTTTGCTCATTCCATCTCTAAATCCATTTCATCCAACCCGTTTTAAAGTCGGAGAGTCCTCAGGTGGAAGTTTTAAGTGGATCGCATTTTAAATTGGGAGTTTTGCTGCAACAGAATCAAATTTGATCTCTGTTCACAGTCTTCTGTTTAAAGACAGCTTTCAATCGAGTCTTTCTTCATTTAAAGCTTGTTTTCAAGTTTGGTGCAACATAGTTTAAAGTTAAACCAGAAACTAAACAGGTTTTTAAACGGTATTAATCATAAAAGTGCTCAAAACAGAAAAGTGTCCCCTGTGACTGTCTTAGTATTCCATATTCTTTCATCAGATTCTTGTGCCTCATCATTCTTATAGGTGAAGCTCATTTTCAACTATTTATTATTATTACAACAGAGACTGCAGCTGGTGATTATTTCCACTATGGATTGATCTGCTGATTACTCTCACCATTAATCCATTGATTGTTTGGCCTGTACAAAGTCTGAAAATAGAGAGAAATGGCATCCCAGTGTTACAACATATTACAGTTTAGGTACAAACATCGTTGATCATATGCCTTTTATTTGAATATGGACCTCAGGAAGGCAACGCGACACGGCCTCCCTGGTGATGAATCAGACGAAGATCTCTGTATGATGAAGGTGGTTGTCAGACAGCATAGCTGCCACAGACAAGTGAGACATCCCTCTGGGTAATATACAACTGCTATCAGTGCTGTAAACTACACAAAGAACCCATCATCAGGAAACCAGTTAAATGTGGTTTTCGTCCGCAGACCCTCTCTCGCCAAAGAGCATTATGCAGACGTGTTTCTAGAGATTTTGAGTTAAATGCTAACAGTATGCCAACACCAGGTATAATATCATGTTCATCACTTTAGAATTGCCAGTTATAAGTAAACACATTAGTTACACAGGTATCTTATCATAGACCAAAGCAGTGGACACATTGAAATTTTGACCTGATGGTGGCCATCAAGGGGATCCCCACAGTAATTCCCACGCCGCTTACATGACAAAAACAGGAAGAGTTAGCCCTTTAAATGAGCTTGAACACACATCACTTTGTTACATTCAATGAGTACAAGTTACTTCAGTTAGTACTGAACACAATCTCTTCTTCCTCTGCCCGGGGGTCTATCAACAGAATCTCACTGAGATCCACTCGTGGGTTTCTCAGATTTCCTGCAGGGGCTAACATTAAATCATCACACCGGCTCGATAGAGGTAATAAAAGTTACGAGATGTCGGGAGTCATAATGAGCTGCGCCCAACTAAAGCACATATCTGATAAGAACTTTATTTTTTTATAATCATAGTTTTATAATCAGGTGTGTGTCCCGAGATGAGAGCCGGGCTGATGCAGACATTTGCAGATGTAGAGTGGAAACACAAAACCCAGACGGAGCCGAGCGTTTTCTCACAAGCCAACCACAGTGTGTTTTATTGGGTGCTTCAGTAATACAAGTGCACAACAAACCACTCTGCAATTGCAGAGGTGGCGGGTAGCCAGTAAATATACAAGTCCTGCCTCTTTCACAGGCAGACCTATACTTTTGTGGTCTGCCTCAAAAGCCTTTGAAAAAATACATACAGTACAAACAAAATCAGAGGAAGTTAAAAAGCATGAAGGATCCATTGACGCAAACCTTCCCGTTCCATGCAGATAACATATTGATGACAAATACAAAAAATAACCAAAAAAACAAGGAAAACAAAGTAAAAGCATATATCTGCATGTTTGTTCCAGGTGCCACTAAGAAAATGAGAGTACATACTGTATAGCAGGAGGACAATGCGTATGATCATTATAGTATTCTGTTTTTTCTCCAATACAATACTTCCAACATTCAGATATTGGAAAATAAAAATCCCAATCTACTCTTTGTATAAAAAAGAAGCTTTCAAGTCAACAAGGAACAAAGGACATTTTTTTTGTCTTGTTTGATTTTAGTTTTTTTGTTTTTTGTTGGTTTTTTTTACACAGAAAAGGTAGATAAAATGTTGTGGAAGAGGAAGAGGAGGAGGGTGATAGGAGGGGGGCAGGTATACCGTTGCACTTAGTGAGTGTGCTTTGACAGACTAAGGGTGAGAGCGAGAGGTAGAGAGAGGTACAGTGGCGGGGGAGGGAGGTAACAGAGGGGGTGGTCTGCGGCGGGGAGTCTATGTGGCGTATCTCTTCGTCCATTGTTTGGCTATTCTGTCATGCTCTGTTCTGTTGGTCAGGTACTGTGTGGCGATGCTTCCCACCAGAGGGTCGGCTGAAAGGTGCAAAGACAGAGAGAGAAGATGGAGATCAGTGAGTGGAATCGCTCTCGCCTCGGCAGGGCAGGAGTCACAAACCATCTGAGAAGCAACAGTTTTCCTGTGAGGCCTGTTCGGTACATGTGTGTGTGAGGAACAATGACTTACATCACAACAAGGATCTAATTCCTACGGGGCCTATTGGAACATGCCAACAAGCACTTATGGACACACATCCAATTCTTTTAGCGAGGATAATTTGGAGATGACAGCCCCTCCTCCACCATCACATTATTGTAGTGCAAATCAGATCTTTGAAAACTGAAATTAAGAGGCCTGGTCTATCTTTTTTTTTTTACTGCATGTACTGCGTATGTAAAAGTGACTGTGCCTTGGAGGCCCTATTTAAACTTATTATAAATGTGATATGGGTGAATGATCACAATGGAACCAGATCAGCCAGACCACGTCTGGAGGGGGGACGGCTCAGCTGGCTGAAGCAAGCTCAGCAAAAACTACAAGCAGCAAGCAAGTCTTTCCTTGCAAAGAGCATGAATGTTGCCCTGAACATGACATTAACCACAGTTGATATAAATGCACATGTACCTTCAGGAGACTTCGCTACGAGTTAAGTCCCTATACCTGGTCGGCCCCCGTCGTGCTCACATTTATTGCATGAACTCAAAATTGCTAGATGGAAGACAGCGCAGAATGGCCATCTAACACCTTCAAAAGGTGGACCACGGACCCAATTATTCCTTCACTGGATCCTGAGTTTTCTTGCTTTTCTCCACTCTTTTTCCAGCCTGGACCCATTCCCCTGCCACCTATTCACACTTTCAACCGCTTTATGATGGAAGACAGTGCTGTAAGAGTTGTAGACATCATCGCTCTTGTGGTTTTTATGGTATCTTACAGGAGGATACTAGTTTTTCATTAAACCCTCATTGTACACAGCCTCTCTAAGCAGCTCACTCGCTCCTTTCTGCTGTGAAAATGAGGTTTCATTATTTACAACTTCAGGCCACCGACTGTGCCAAAGATGTGTCGGTTAGATGGCCTCGGTGAACAATGAGGGTTGGAATTGGTCATGGCTTACTTAACACACTGTTAATAGCCTGCAAACATCATTTTGAAAGTGTCAACTTGAAATTTAGCCTTGAGTAAAAAACAAACATTGCATTGAAAGTGGAGAGAGAACAACTACTCTCAGACCCTGAGGTGGATAAAGAGGGCACTTCATGCTACTCCAGCACCTACTTACCTCACACAAGTCTCAGGATGAATACCACTGAGCAAACGTCACATGGCCATGCTTTCAGATGTGGATCTTACCTGGGTTACAGTCTGTGAGCAGGGAGCAGATGGACAGCAGCACCTTGGAGATGGTGAGGGCGGGGCTCCAGTTGTCCTTCAGGATGTCCAGACAGATCACCCCCTGGCTGTTGATGTTGCAGTGATAGATCCTCGTACGAAACGTTACCTGCGGACACACAATTACTCCAGTTTAGCAAACAGGACTTTGCAAACGGTGACACTGTTGGTGTGAAGAGACGTCAACAAAATAGGAAGTGCGTGAAACGAAAAATCCAGATTGGAATGATGCTTACTCCCTTTTCTTACCCAAAGTTGGCTCAGAGGATCGTTACCTCTGTCATCAGTATGAAAACATTTTTTACACTTCATGGTTTGGAGGGATTAAAGGAACAAGATACCACGTGTTGAATTAGGGCGCTTTAGAGATGCTGGTAGGAGTCTTAATGTTGAGCTAAGTTAACCACTGTCTGGCTGTAGCTTAATATTTTTAAGGACAAACACAGGGGTGGTAGTGGAAAAAAAGGGAATAAGTGTTTTGCCTAAATGATGAACTATTCCTTTAAGTAGGATATGAAATAATGGGGAAAATCTCTTTGTGTTAGTCAAAGCTGCTGCTGAACATCCCCGCCATCAAAGGAAACACTACCTTTGATGTCACGGTTTACTCAAAATGACCATGAAATTGCTGCAGTCAAAGTTCAAGTTGCTTGAACTTTGGCTGGTTTCAAGAATGTGGCCTGTGATGTCATCAGCCAGCAATAAATGCTTTACCGACTTTCAATAACAGACCACTGTTTGATTGTTTCAGTGCACTGCAGTGATACACGTGTTACATTGCATTACCACACAGTAACATTCACTCGGGCTTAAAGTGATGAAATTAAACATTTGCCACAGTCAGTTTCCCGTGTTCTAACACAGATTCTCCAGCGAAGACACACAGAGCTCCAGCTAAATATAAAGCAGCTCCTTCCAGTCCGTCTGTCTGAAATCATCCAGGTGCCTCTTCCAACATTACAGCAATTTAGTTTTTACTTTAAAACCAAACTATTCCATCAGATAGTGATTTATATTTAAAACTTTGAAAAGCACTTGATCAAAAATTCAGGTGCTTTTCAAACCCTGAAAACAACTTATTAAAATTCAAGCACCTTTCAAGGTTTTACAGCACCCGTGCAAACCCTGCATAACATAGAATTTGGGTTTTTAGTTTCTTGAAAACAGCTTTTACTCCATCTTGCCAGTGTAACACCTCATGTAACAAGTCTCATGATGTTTTCCTACTTGACACTGACCAACAGAGGGCAGCATGGTGTAAAATCACAAGCATCACAAACTGTTTTGTTGTCCATTTGAATATTGGACTCCAGCACCAATGTTAAAAATCATTTCATTTGCTTTTCACAGAAAACAGAACGAAACACGTGAACTAATGTTACGCTGACTTTTGCTGAAATTGTGCTCATCTCAAACGCGTCAACAACAAAACAACCTGCCTACTCCCGTTTGTTCAGTGGGTCTCGGCGTGGATTTGAGCTTCACATCTGTTTTCAGGAGAAGGGCCAAACAGCGGTGTCAAGTGTCGGGACCAATCACCAACATCTGGCCCTCCTGACCCTCCAGAGGAAACCTCTAATGAGCCTTGGCATTCCCAAAAATCACACAGGGAAGGACGTTATAAATAACCAAGCCCTCCTCACCCTCTGCCTCTGCAGACACAGTGCTCCTCTCCTGGCCTCAGCTCACAGACAGAAACGCGTCCACCTGGCAAACTTGTCAGCTCTTGTTTCTCTTCTAGAGATTTAAAGAACGAGTCGGGTTCTAGATCCAAAATCTGAAAGCCTGAGGTCTGGGTGCATTCAGCAACTGAGCTTCACTGGAGCGTTTCTATAGTGAGGGAGGTGTATGGCAGCTAAGGCCGAAGGGTTTGGTGTGTGTGTGTGTGTGTGCAGGGGGCTTTGGCTGCAGATCACAGTGTGTCAGAGGGGTAGGAGGTATTGGAGGGGGTGGAAACACTCAAGTCCCTCTGGCAACAGAAAGCTGGGCCGGAGCCTGTGGATTTGTTAGAGTCTGCTGTCAAACACAGAGCTGGTGGTTACGCAGCACAAAGACGGAGAAGGAGGGAGAGAAGAGGGCGAGCGGGCATGGGGACGGGTGTGCGTAACAGAGAGAGGAGAGAAAATGAAGGCCAAGTGAAAGGGTAATGGGGTGCGCTGCAGACTAAAAGGAGATTGGCCCTGACGGTGTGCATGTTCCATAATTACATCCACTCAACATCCTTAAAGTACTCCGCAGACAACAGCACATAAAACAAGAGAAGCACTTCTTCAGACGCTGAGCACTGAACAGGTCAGGATTTGGCACGACCCAGATTTAGAGCTCCAAACATGATGAGTCTTCTTTAAAAAAAGAAGAAAAGTGCAAACAAAGCTGTAGAGAAACAGCATCAAAAAGCTGCAGCACTGATTCTGAGCAGCCTCCATGTGTGACATACTGGCTTATTATCATCGTCTCTTTGAACTGGCACTTCATTTTTCTCACATTACTCCCTCTCCAACATGTATAAAAGTCACACTGTATGAATCTATCTATCCATCCATTTTCTGCTGCTTATCTTGTGCAGCTGAGCTTCCTGCTGCCTGGGCCGTGGACTAATAAGGGTCATGGAATATTAGCTACCAGGCTGCCATGAAACACTATGATTCTGCATAAGAGCTGAATAATAATTAAACAACTTTACTGGCTAATGGAAGCTATTTTGTGGGAACCTCGAACCATCTTTACTGCCATTTCCTCATCACTCCCCGTCAACCCCACAACAACCACATACTGACTTTGACGGATAAAGTAAAAAAAAAAAAAAAAGAAAAAGTAGGTCATCACTGTCGGGGTAACCACACAATCATCACCACCTTTCAGCGTTCAGTACATGAAATCTGTGCCAGACACCCAAGTGTTGCTAAAACACATATCTGTAACTGTTACTTAGTAACCACAATGAAACACGGAACAGATACAACAGTGCTGTTTTTTTCTACAGTTTTTACTGTGACCACTAGATTAGGAGCAGAAATTCATTAAGAAAAAGGTGCTTTTTGAAGAACAGCAGTAGAGCTTTGGCATCAAGGCTTTGTGAGTGCTGGGAGGATGAGTGGAGTGATGTTTGGAACTAAATTTACATTTGTCAACAATATGTGAACCTGGAAACAAACTAACGAAAGGAATCAACTCAGGTCCCTGGACGGTGGAGCATTTAGCAGCTAAAAGAGCCATATGTTTCCCTCAGGAGCTAAAAGGAGACCTGCAAAAAAGGCAGAAGATGGGAAGATGGTGTGTGGTCATACAGTGCATGCACCACTACAGGCCTATCTGCATTCAACACTTGGCTTTTCTAGAACTTTTCCAGATCATTACTTGACTTACTGCATATCCTCTACACTTTTCCAGACTTTCCAAACCCTGTGCAGGAAGTTGATACTTTAGCTATTCAAACATCCAAATATTTTAACAGTTACGTTCACTGGCTGCTGACCTTGGGGGGTTTGAAGGGGTAGTCCGGCGTGAAGGCGATGTCCAGGAAGAAGACGCCCCCCTCGTACACGGAGCCGGGGGGTCCCAGGATGGTCGACCTCCACTCGTAGATGTTGTCTCCTTTGGGGCCGGCGCTGAAGAATTGAAACAAAAGATGTGTTAATATGTTAATCAGTGCGGCGCATTGGAATCGACAGCCTGGTGTTCAGACTGCCGGCGGGCTGACAGAGATTTCGGAGAAACAGCAGCTCAGGCAGTAAACGCGAGCTTCTGATGAGTTAATGATGGAGATTTGGAGAATGTGGAGCCGTGTTTAGTTCAAGGCTATTTTAGAAGGATTTAGATTATCTTGCAAAATTTTGATTAGAAGATTAGATTACGTGCTATTGGGAGTTGAGCGACCACACACACACACACACACACAAACACACACACACGTGCGAGCGCACACAGGTGAACCAGTTTGAGCACGTGGGTGAGTGTTCAGGAAAACCAAAGGTTGAAAGAAAGTCTTTACAGTACGGTATAAAAAGGTATTTATATACCAACCAGTGCAAAAAGATTTCATCTTCCAGCCAGTTTTCATGAGATGAGTATTTATGCTGAGTGGAAGCTGAAGGTCACATCTGTTGTATAGGCCTAGTAATTAATGCCATTTCCATATTAAACACCCCTCCCCCACTCTGGTCTGTCGTAAGACCCTGAGCTGGCACAAAGCCAGGAAGAGGCCGGGACAATGTCCAGATCACAAAGACCGGGACAATGAACAATCCCTCCGATTTCATGTAATTACCAGAGATGGTGTTTAGCGCCAACCCTTCGCTGCTGGCAGATGTGCTTACAAATGTGTGTATGCGCGCTGGCCGACACACAGGGCTCGCCTTCACTCAAGGCTGCTGAAGAGCTGTATTACTGCTCACTTTTATTCTCAGTTGGAGATTTCCTTAACGTGACTGTGTAATAACCTCACACAGCAAACTGCTAAAAGCAGCATCTGGCTCTAAGCATGCCCTTGAAAATAGATCATTCTCCATAAATAGAAATTAGACATTAGACATTTCCTTCCTCCTTCAGTGTCAACACATGCAAATTTCCACTAATCTACTTCGCCACTCTTTCACTCTGCCCCTCATTTAAGTCTTCTTTAATTAGCTAATTATGATTACTTCTCTGGGGAATTACTTCAAAATACACTGACAATAAGGACTCTGACAATATGGACTTGTGTTGATTCAGGAACAAAGAAAATCTTGAAATAAAAGAAAATGAAATAATCAAAGTAAATTCTGCAGAGGTACAATGCTGGACATCGTTGTCAGATAAGGCGAGAACACAGTGGCTACTGCGGTAATTGATAACTTGCCCCTGCTGTATAAAGCACACAGCTGCCAAACAAGGTGCTAAAGAACATGTTCACATTAAACATGTCAGGGAGGCTCCCTTTTCTAGTATTAACATTATTGGTTTGATTTGTTTTGCAATGCCGCCCCTTTAATACCAAATGGTACCACATAACCTGAAATTGCAGTTTTTTGTTTCTCCTCTAAACGAGCAGTGTTGCATTTTGGTCGGACGGAGAGCAATATCTGATCCAACTGCAGGAAATGACTTCAAAATACAGGGATTTATAGGCGCACACAGACAGATGATGACATCTGATAGCCAGCAGTTACTAGTGCTTGGAAAGCCTGTCATAACAATATGAAGTGAGGGCAAACCGCAGTACGAACTGGTGCTCATTCGCCTGTTGTTATAACAGAAGTTAAATGAGAGCAGAGGAATTCAATATTTCCATCATGCTTTGGCTGGAATTGGATGAGTTTTAAGATGTCAGGTTGCCAAAACTCTTAAATAAAAGACTTACTCGAAAAGCTGTGATTTAAGACCTGTTTAAAGGAGTTCTTTGACTATCCGATTAATCTGTCCAGTTGTTTCTTCAGTATTCATTGTCCCTCCGTAGATCTCTTGAGATCTGGTGCCCATCAAAGTGCTATAAATGTAACGACTTTTCATGAAATCGCTTTGAGTGGCCACTACAAGCAGACGGTCTTAATGTGTGCTTTAATCTGACGTGACCGCCCACTGCAGGGCAGGTAATGATTGTACAGAGGTGAGACAAAATTAAACAAAAAATTACTTCTGGCATATTTTGTATTTGCAAACAAGTGCAACACCATGAACGCCTTCAGGGAAAGATTGGTAACAAGTTTACGCTCTTATCCACATATTTGAATAAGAGCTTTGTCACGCCCCTCTCTTTGAGCGTGGCCGCTCAGAACGACTGTAAACACTTCAGACGAGGTTGGATGACATGTTGTATAAACTAGTTCAGTGGAGGCACATAACCAGAGGCGGCTGTGTGATTGTGAGTCTATGTGACTTGTGATACCAAGTCTGTTTAGCTTGTAATTAGGCAGTGTGAACCTGACAGACTGATTTATACATTGATAGAAATGTTGATAAAGCTTGTTGTGACCACTATCCAACTCTCCAAATATTACTTTCTATATTTCCTGGAGAACACAAACACAGCTTATTTTCCTTGCTAGAGGCAATCTGTCCTCTGTGAAACGTGTCCTTACATTTCTGCACTACACACACCTCAGGGTGGCACTTCCAATAGCCCTACACTATTCGAAAGCTTCCGTGACACCATACGGTGAAAGAGACGGCGGATTCCATTTCAAAACATCGCCAATAGAAGCAGATGCTCACTTCCTTTGAGACTGATGAGTTTGTAGCTGTTATAATAAGTTAGACATGATGGAGAGATAGAGATGAGCGGGCATGGCAGAGGTCCTCGTTCAGCAACGAGGTTGCTGTAGGGGATCTGACAACCACACAAGGGCTGTGGATAAAGGCTAAGTCAATAGCTGAATGAGCATGCCACCGCTGGCTGTTGCCTGGAGACCTCCTCCCCCCACCGGCTCGGGCGTTCCTGTGGTGCTTTGTTGCAGCTGGTTGAGGGCCAGCTCTTTCAGGATCTGACAGTCTCTCAGTTGGCCAATGAGTCACGTCACTGCACATTCGTAGCATCATTGAGTGTTTGCATTAGCTCTCACTGTCCATGCTTTAATTAATGCATGCTTAAAGGACCATCTCACCGATTTTCACCCATATCCTTGTTGATCTGAATTAGGAATATGGCGTGTAAAAAACGTCTGCAGTTGTTGCAGATGTTTGCTGTGTTTCTGGGGCACAGCTGCAAAAATTGTTATGGCACCAGTGTAATCATTTACATGACCAACTACATCGCTGTAACACAGCTTAGTTGGGGAAGGGAAGAACTATGGGCTGTTGTGCTTTGTGGTTTTCTGTTGAAAGGATGAAGCATTTGAGATGCCTTTCTAATTTTCTTGGATTCAGAACCACATTTGAAATGCCCACATCCACGAGCTGAGTGGGTTTTGGAAAGGTTTGGGGATTGGGTGTCAGAAGCTTGAACACAATGGTGCATGTAGGTACTGTTGACTTTGTCAGTCAATATGGCACAGACAGAGGTATTTACTGATTCAATTTACTACATTTACCATCAACACTGATTAGACATCCACATAAAACATGGCGAAATTTCCCTTTAATCTTAGGGGTTAAATGGCTGTCGATCCTGGTTCACCCTGGTTAATGATAGCTATGCAGAATATTGTGTTCTGCAACTGACATCACACATTCACAGTAATCACTGGGTAAACAAGGCATTGTATATTCTGCAATTCTGCGAGCGCAACTTTAAACCGATGGACTCAGATCTTCACACGTCAGGGTTCTGTGTTGTAACTCGCGGCTGCAAAGCGCTCATCGATGCTTTGACAAATCAGCATGTTTGAAGCAACGTGAAGTCACTGAAGGCGTTAAGAAGAACAAGCCCACAATAATGTCACACCAAGCCCTGAAACTGAGAGTGACAGTCAGAGAAATATCACGGGTCACTCCTGTCTTTTTTTCTCTCTCTCCGGAAAAACAATCGTCTCTTCAAGCAGACAGATCTGCTCAGCACAAATAAATTACACAGACGTTAACTGGTGTAGCAGGGCTGCTTATGGGCTTTGTTGCGGGCTGCACTAATAATAACGTCTGTGTAAGTAACACTACATCTGCGGCGCACTGTCAGCCTAATGCCTTGATTCATTGAGTATTTGGGTCATTTGTTTCAAGGGTCTGGGATACATTAGGGTGCGGGTGTCCGTGAGAATCTTGCCACTGCCCTGTCCTCCGAGATTACACTCATGTAGGGAACCCACTTTGACAGCTGGGCTGCTTCCTCCTCAACAGCTCCTAAAATAGTGTTCAACCACAGATTCACACTGCTCTCTTTCTGTGAGGTTTGTCCTTTTTCCCCCCTTACGGTTCACCTCTTTGTCATTATGATTAATACGATACGATATTCCTTTATTAGTCCCACGACGGGGGAAATTTTACAATTATGGCTAATAGAAACAACTGTTGAGATTCTTCACTTAATGCCAACACCAGCTTGTATTGTGAGAATAATTCAGGCATAAAGTGGCATTTGTGGCACCTGTGAGTGAGCGTGTCATTGCATCCTTGCGTTGACCTTGTTCAGTTCAGTTCAGTTCACCTCAACCAGGACTCATCACGGCACACAAGACTGAGAATGATTGGACAATCTGAAACCCAGAGGCTGCACGTACACCGTTCTCCCAGTAGGAGGAAGAAGAAAACTGTTTCTTCGTAGAATATAAAGGAACGCTTAACCACAGGCCTACTTTTTACCTTTCATTCTCAGTTCCTGAAAACGATCCAAGCTGCACCCCATAATCACAGACAGCAGTAATAATTTCCATATATATTGAATGACCTTTCCTTCCCATGATACAGTGCAGTATGTGAGACTCGGGTGTCTTTTGCCCATTTAATCATCCACATTTCCTTATTCCATAGCCAGGGTAATCTGAAGATCAGTGCCAATGCCAAAAGATAACCTTTATCTTGCGGCATGAGAGCCGGGCTAATCGCTAGCCTATCTCCTCACCCAGAGCCAATTCCCACAGACATCAGGGCTCAGGTTAAGTTGATGAAAGAGATGTAGTCATGAGATAGGCCTGTGCCAATCACAGGTGAATTCATAAGGGTGTGATCATATTTACAGGGAGAGAAAAAATAGTGATTGTGATAAAATGCACCAAATTGATTTCACTTTGGACATTTGGCCAACACTCCACAGCACACTGCAATGACAAACCAGAATCAACTCAAGTTCTTACATCAAAGACGAAACTACAAGCAACCACTATCAAAGACTGTAAGAGTCGAAACCACAGATGCAGGGAAGCCGCAGGGGCAGTCTTGAGCATCTAAAATGACTGTGTGTGGTAGCAATACAGTCGAACACAAACTGTCATTTAGACAAACAATATACAGCTGCCTGTCCACTGTCACAGAGCTCTGGTGAGGCTTCAAAGACTAGCTGTGCCTCTCTGGTAACCTGCTGTGTTAATGCCAAACTGCATGCACTGGCAGCAGTCAATTCACAGTAGGCTTCATCAATTGAAGACTATGCAGGGGATGTTCTTTTTTCCCCCCTCATTGTCCAGTTACATTCAAATGTATCATGTAACTCAAAGGCATGTTGTGGTGGTGTTGGGTAGTCTGTGAAATTCCTGGCCTTATTGGCAACTACAAAGTAAAAATGCCGTAAAATGATGCTTTTCAGCTGCTTCTCTCAAGAAACTGCAAAGAAATATTCACATCCTTTCAGAGAAATGTTTTTTCCACCTTTTGCAGCTGATAATGATATTGATTTCACAAACAGGAGAATCATACAAACTCAATTTCCACAGAGAGCGTGTGACAGATGCACCTAGTGGAAAGCAGAGTACTTAGTCGGATTTTCAAATGTTTGAAACGCACCGAGTGTATGAATAGACGGTGGCAAAGCGCTGCAGGACTGGTATAAAAAGTATTTAGAGATTCTGTTTGGCATCATAAAACTGCTCCTTGGAGGAATCCATTGTAACCAGCATGGATCTCAGCTGACCACAGCTCAGTGAAAGGAGAGACTGCACAGTTTTTACGGCCACATTTCAATTCTAAAGGGGGGTGAGCGTGTGATGTTATGAATATGTTACATTTGAAGGATCAAATAGCTTTAATGTCACTTCAACCTAACATCATAAAAAAGGTCAGAAAACAAATCACGCAGTCGTAATCAAACATGTTCCAGTACACGGTGACAACACTAAACACAGTGATAGCACCCGGCATGAAAGCGGTGTGTTCCTGAAGCAGCCTGTCACAGCGAGCTGTTTATGGCAGCAGGTAAATAGCTGTCTGAGCCAAGAACAGCACCAAGGGGCTGATAAATAAAACAGGAAAGTAAACCAGTAATTGAATGTGAATCAGTGTGTTTTGGAGCTAGTGAATACCACCATGCACAAATAAAGCCATTATCTGCATTATCTGCCATTCCAGTTCATTCCCCAGAGGCACTTTTTTTCCTAATGGCACTGTCATTCAGTTAAGATCTTCTTTTTCTATCAGTGTGGCTGCTGTGGTTATCAGAAGAGGAACTTTAATGAAGCAATCTTCTTTTCCCCCGACCGTGAAAGAAGCCCAAGACCAATTACTGTGCAGCTCAACAGCTGAGGTGACACCTCCTTCCTCTGTTCTCTTGTCTTTATTGTTTCAAATGACATGGTTTGTTTTTTTAATCAAGCCTTTTATTGTTCATCTGCACAATGAATACTGCAATTACTGAGCGGACGGTTTATCCAGCTACAAGGGAAATGGTTGAGTAGGTGGTTGCACGTTTTCCAAGTCGAAGGGAATAACACAATTTTATTCCCACAGGAGGGCAACCTGGCATGCTGGGCTGAATCAGTCTAAGCAGCAGTCAGTATTGAACTGAGGAAGAATACTCCAAAAGAGAGGTTTCAAGAACTGGCCTCTCACTCAGGGTGTTTGTCCTCACTAGGGTCACGTTAACAAAGCTGTAAATAAAGCAGGCGATCTCTTTATTATCCTCAACCTTCCTTTTTTATTCAGCGAGATACTTCTGAGGTAAAACAGAGATTTCGGCGCGGTAAGCATTTTTCTTCTCCGCATTTGAGCTGCTACATGCACCCAGTGTCTGATGCAGTGCAAATGTTTGCCTGTGGCTAAAAATGAATAATGCAGAGAATATATCATTACCATAATACACAGGCTTTGCATCTAGGAAACTGCACCACATCATGAGTCATAAAAATATCACTTAGCCAATAAAGCACTGCTGTGTACCAAGGGTGAAGGATGACAAAACAACTAGTAGTAAGAAAAGAATAAAAAAAAACAGTTCCATAACTGAGGACCTCGTGACCTGAAACCAAAGTTACACAATTTGGCAGAAAACAAAACCATTTGAAGGGCACAATGTCTGCAAGAACGCAAGTAAAATAAAGTAAGTAAAATATGTGTAAGTGTCTTGTCGAGGGGTAATTATAAACATTTGCTTTGCTTGAATAAAACAAGTTAGAATTTGTGCTGACATGCAGATCGGTTAGCTGGCCAGGGATTCACAGGAACGCAGCTCCAGGAACGGAAACTGCCTAAAACACAGATTTGCCTCCAAGACAAAATTGCAGCCTCTTGCAATTTATGAACTAAATTAGTCAAGAGTGCGATGTTAATATTCTTAATTTCACAGCCCTGCACCAAAAGTCTATTCAGTCATAATTAGGGACCGTCTCTTCGGCCTCCCTCCTCCCTCCACAAAAGCACTCTGGGCAGCCATTTAGCCCTGTGGCCGAGGCAACGGACTTATTACCAAAAGGTCAGTGATCAGGACAAGCTGAGCTGCCAGATCTGCTGTGGAGTCTGATACTCCCTTGATCTATTCCCTTGACACCATATTAGCCCGCAGGTTTGCAGGTAGAGAAATGTAACAGGATTCTAAAGTGGCGGGTTAAACAAATCAGTACAGAGAAAAAGGCATTCCTTTGAGATGTCATTCATGGGTTATTATTCATTTCACCACTTACAACAGAATGTTAAGAGCGTTAACATTTCTTCCCCCAGACCGCAAATATGCCATTAAAACGCTTAAAATCTTTTTGGCAGGAGCTATGCTTTGTGACTTCAGGGGAAATCTATTAGGTTTTGAGATCCCAGTCACAGGGGTAATGGGATCTTAGAGCAACTGTTTATTTGTGAGTTACCGTATTTGTTCGCTTGCCAAAAGATTCCTCTGTTTGCTTTGGTGTCAGCTTCAGATTACAGTCGTTCTCGGCGGCCTGAACTGCTTCTGTGAGAGCGGCGGTGTAATGGCAACACTCCACCGCAAAAGGTCCACATGCCGTGCTTCATGCTCGGCTTCCCCACAAACCCATTAATAACATTCTGGACGAATGTTTGCCAGAAAACTACCTCACAAATGAGGACATTGAGAATACAACGACACACATGAATCAAGGCAGGCCGTGTTCACTGTCAAACAAGTGCCGCAGCGGAAAACATTAAGGATAAATTAAACTCAGGCTGGTGTCAGAGTTTATTTCTTTTCTGCTCAAACATGTTGTGTGAGGAGGTAAATGATGAGGGCTGATTGGGTTGCTCGGAAAGAAAATGATTTTCCGCAGATGTTTCATAGGTGCACAAGGAGAATGGGTGCCATAACAAATCAGCAGAACCCAGTCTGGCACTGTCCATCTGTATGCTAACATCCTTCTGCTCATGTACCAGCCCTGACGCATTTGTTTATCTTTAGGTAAGGCTGTTTTCTTCCAGGTGGCATATTTCTCCTATATGATTCTCATCATATGATTATTTTTTGAGGACACTTTTGTTACTTAGATATAATACATTTACTGTAAATGTTACCATAAATAACACTTTGACGAACTAAGATCTAATGTCTTTTCAATTGCTGCAAACTAAGGGCCCTTCAGAAGAAGTGGTAGTGTTTCCCCTCGACTCTCGACCTGTCTTTCACTCATTCAGTGCTAAATTTTATAGAAGCAGAGAAAGGCTGTAAGAATTGAATCTCAAACCTACTTGACTGTAACTTGCTAAGTTCAGTCACTGAATATTTGCTGTTACTTTGGCCATCAACCAGAATTTCTGTTTGATTTTCCCTCTTTGAAATGTTCATTTCTGGTGGTGCAAGTTAGAAAACTTGATTTTGTTTTGTTTTTCTGTGAGGTTAATCAGACAGTTACAGAAAATGTCAAAAAACTGTGATCCAGGTGTCAACCACTCTAGATCAAGCTCTTCCACTGCCAGGATTTGCTTTTTTTATATTATTTGATACTAAATATCTTTGGGTTTTGAAATGTTGGTCAGATAAAACAAGACACTTAAAAGACTTCATTCAGAACTCTGAAATTTTGTAGACAAAAGGATTCTTTTCAATCTAAAAAATAATGGCTGGCCACAAGGGGTGTGCATCTCTCCCTTATGTGCCAATCTGATACAGATCTAGATGCACGGGCTCAGACACGATTCACAAAAAACAGAAATAATATATAAATAAATAATATAAATAAATATAAATAATGTATAAAATATGAGAAAATATGCAGCCATTTAAAATAGTTTGACGCCTAGTGATACTGATAGTGTCTCCGCACAACACAGTGAACTACACAGTTCACTGTGTTGTGTGGCGACAATAGCTGCTGCAGTGCTGACCACTCTTTCTGATGCCACACTGGCGGCTGGTATACGGAGATACTTTTTTGCAATAGACGACAGCAGTGGTAAGTCCACCTTTGCTTTCCACCATTGTTGTCACTCAGGGGCAAAGGAATCTGTTCTCTGTACCTCATGATCTCCTCACTGGCCATGTCCCTTGTAACCGGGAGTGGTGTGGTGAGCTGTGATAGTCACATAAGAATCGTGACGTGATTACCTTGGACCTTGCTGATTTGTGGCTCAGTTGTGGCAGTTTTTAAGAACCGCGTCTTTGTGTTGCGTGTTCTTGCTTATTCTAGCACTAGCATTCACATATTCCTCGCTGACCGCATAGGCGTCACCGTGCCATCTCAACAGGTGAGTGGTCAGATTTGTCATGCTACCGCTGTACTTAATCGCTGTTCTACACACTTCACAAATGGCCAGACTTTTGTCCAATTTTCCGTCCTTCTGAAAAAATCCAAATGTCTTCCAAACTCAAGATTTTAGATTTGATTCTGCACTGTAAACTTTATTTATGTTCAATTTCCGGTTCATACCCCCACTGTCCACTGTAAAATACCATATAATAGATCTAAATTTCAACTCTGCAAGCCACTATCAAGTGAAATCAAATTAATTCCAGATATAAAATCGTTTAAAACAAACATTAAGTGCTGGCTAAAAGCGAACCAGAGCTGTACCCAATTTCATTTATGATATGATACTGAAAGTTGTATATTTTAATTACACTGTACATGTAAAAGCCCAACTTGTGACAAGGGTTGAAAATTAGCAATAGCTTCAGCCTCAAATCAAACTGACAGATTAATCCATGACGAGAACCGAAAGTATTTTAGAGTCAAATATTTTAATGCTCTTGATTGTCTGGTATTTAAACATCTAATTTATGTACACAGTGGTGATTTACTTTGCTAATTAGAAATTCAGTTGCTTTTAAAATTCTCATAGCCTCCATTTATTAAGATACATGACACCTTAACAGAACAAATGTGACTGAGGTCAATTATCCTTATCCTTTGCAAGCACATTAGAAGGTTGATTTTGCCCAAACCTCCTTATTAGTCCCCAGCCCTGCATTGTTCCTATGCAAATGTGTGATATGGTCTAACACAAGCATCTCCAAGGAGACCCCTTTTTATTTATGCTGCCTGGTGAACAAGCAGCATACGGGCATTTCTGATTCTGAAGTCTTGGCTTCCAGAAGGTTCTTATAAATTGCAGTCAATGAACAAGACCTTCCGTGAAAGGTCAGGAACATGCCAGTGCTTGACACAGATGGGCGCCTATAATTCATCAATATTTATAAAGGTGGTGATTATGGAACAAGACATCGATTAGGGCTGATTCATCCAAGGTCAAATGTAGATGTCAGTGAAAAGCATTCACTTGTTTTACAGGCTTCAAGTTGACAACACATTGCAATGACCCTACCCACAATAATTCACTTAGGTTGCCATGCACAATACCGTGATCAGCTCAAATACCCAGGAGGTATTCCTGCAGCTCATCACCCCTTCTTGCCTCCAGTTCGTATCCCTCCACCCCCCTCATGAATATTGATAACCCTCCCTGCTGTGCTTAATGGTAACGCTGTGAAAAATGATGCTGGGTGTGTCACTCGCACATAATCCCCCCGAGGCATGGCACAAAACTAATATGCAGCTTTCAGAGACGTGAAGATGATCCCATCAGCTAGGAAAGAATTAGAGGTCAGCATCTACAATGAGGAGAGCCTCATTTCTTGGTGAGAGTTGATGATGATGATGGAGATACATATTCATGTGAAGGCTTCAAGCCAGTGAGCATGTGATGCAGTGACCAGCTGTGCGTGTTTTGTGAAAAGGCCGTTCCCTGCAGCTTGCATGATGTCATCAGGGAGTGACAGCTCTGTTTTGGGCATCATGGGGGCATTACATCACACTGGGAAAATTCAGGGAGCAAAAAAGGCTATTTGCTCCAAAGACCCACCATATATCACAGCTGTACTAATGGAGGAATGACATTTGAGGCAGTCAGCTGATGCGCCAATCAAGAAACAAACAACGTTAGCAATACAAAATAAGACTTGACAGCATGTTAAACTCCTCCCCCAAACAGTGACTGTCCAGCCATAGCAACCGTAAACAGATCTGTCAAGCTTTGGCTTTCACCACATGCTCAAACAGTGTACCAGGGACTATAGTAAGATTGATACTCTGGATATAAAGAGTTTGGAGGGTGGTGTTTTTAGTCCTCCAAAACCAAAAGTAGCTAAGCTGCCTGCATTAGCATGTCCACTAACTATCTTACTACCTTAGAATGTAAGATATCTTTGATTTTTCCCTCTTTTACTTAGAATACATGGACCAACCGGATCTACAAAGTAATACAAAGACACTGTTGTTTCTTTGTTTCCATGTCTCCTACATGAATCATCAGCTGGTGGGAATGCTCACCTTTTGCCATAGCGTCCGTCTTTCACTAGTGCATTTAAGCCCCCTTTTTACCAGTCTGGTTTTAAAAAGAGTCAGCTTGGCAGCCTTTTCAACCAGCTCATGGAGCTAACGTTGGTTTAATTAGCTAACTAGCTACAGCTGGTCATATCTGCCAGTGACAGTCATGTCAGCTGGCAAACATCCACTGTCCAGGCTGCAAATGAGAAGCTGCTTTTGTCTAATTCTGTCTGTAACTAAGGCCCCACTGTTTCAAAATTTGCTCAGAATTTCAAGTTGGCTTAAATAAAGATCCAATTCTGTATATTTAGACACTATCAAAGTGATCACAGTTTCTAATGTTCAAAGCAATACAAGAGCTTTCTGTGATTAAGTTTCGTAAATTACAACTCTCCCTCAACCTCATCTACTTCCTCTTCAGTTAGTGGTTTCTTACATTTCCCATAATGACTTGTGACAACCTGACAGAGGAGGGAGGTGAACCTGTTACTCAAAATGCACCACGGGTTACGGCTGCATTGCATTAAATCCATCTGAGCAGCCTCTGGAGGAGAAATTGGTATCTCTGCTTCTTCTGCAATGGATTATTGTGCAGTGATTGCTGAACATCACTGTACAATAGCGGCTTTAAAAAGCGGATTCTTTGAATGTGGATGGGTTGACACCAAAACCTGACATTTACTATTATGTTTTAGGCAGCTGAACATTATTCTGCTATCACTCCATTGTAGCTGCAATGAAAGCATCTATTTGGCCATCTGTGAGAAGAAGATAAATGCATCAAACAGCACAGTGGTCCAGAACCGCAAAGTACATCAGCAGTAGCTGTTATTTTAACAATGTCAAAGTGTCTTTTGTTGGGATTTCTGCTTGAAATGTCGGCGGTGGATCAACACAGAAGGAACAGTAACAGGCACAGCACCGCAATAACAAACATAGCTACAATTCCTGTGATACAGCAGCATACCAAGTGATAGGTATGGAAATATAATCTGACACCAGAAAGGGATATTTTTTATGACAGGAACATGCCGGATGTGGGAGCGATGGAATGTGATTCAGGCAGGAATGTGAGATAAAGCTGAATGATTCTTTCAGTGTAAGACCTACCACAATGTTTCTATGGACAGATAATAATTTAACCAATTCGACTTAAGTTCCAGCTCGTCTTAAGTCAGGTACAGCTGAAAAAAATAAACTACAACTATTCTTATACTTGTTTAATGTTATTCTATCTTGCAAAATCCCAAACATTAATTGGCTCAAGCTTGTAAAATTGAGGGTTCTCTGCTTTTTCTGATTTTCATATGATCGCCAATTTAACATCTTTGGACTGTTGGTCAGACATAACAAGCTGACAGACAAACTGTGACAGGCTTTTTGTCTGCCATTTTATAGACCAAACAATGGATTTATCAAGAGAACATTAGTTGCAGCCTTTATGTCAGAAATTAAAGGTAAAGCTTTTCCACAGAAGATTTACCAGAATGTTTGGTATTAAAACTGAAACAGCCTTTGTGGGTCACCAACCCTATTCTCCATCTCAAAGCAGCACAACGTGTTTATATGACAACAACACTAATGTGAGCTTTTTTGGCAGAGGAAATTCAGTAACAGCAACAAGCTTGTCATGTTTCTCTTTCAGTGTAATCAAAGTTTTATTCTCTCTGTATTATTGCAATGTTGGTGCAACTTGCAGGGGGGAAAACACTACTCCTTTCAGATGCTGCTTCATTTGCAACAATAGGTGTAAAAACACAAGCTGCGTGTAAAATACACTTGAAGTGTATGACAGTGAGAATAATTGCCATGTCAAATCCTCTTGGGCTTCAACGTGCTCTTGTTCGTTTGATGCATGACAACTGCCAAGGTGACGAGCGAGCTGTCACAATGCCGAGTGTGAGATAAAGCTTGGATTTAAATACTTGTTTGTGATTTCCAGGTAATGACATAGCACTAAAAGTGTTACAGTTTTGTTCACAATGTATGGAGACGGATTTTGTAAAAACAACTTCAGCATTAATTCTGCAGACTGGTTATTGTGACAACAGTTTGGGATATTGAAATGCAGCTGAGGGCTGACACAAGTAACCTTAGACGATTTCTAGAGGATAAGGCGCAGTGTTTTATTAGACTTATCAAACAGGCCTCAATCAAATCAAATCAAATCTCTCCCGCCACAGATGTTTGACTAAATTAGATCCTCAATACTTCCGAGGCATTAAATGTTAAATTGTGGCTCTTAGCACACATCTACACTGAAACACTGGAAGCCGAGCTCTCCATTTTGCAGAGAGAAATGCAGCGTGATCCCCTCCACCGCCCTGAAGGCGATGCTGAGGAGACTGTAGGTGATAGGAAGGAGACTGCAGATTTTAACTACATGATGAGGACGGCAAATTCTCTCTGACCAGGACAAAGTGCTGAGGGAGTCTGAGGGGCTCCTCAGCAGAGAAACAGATGAGATGACATACATCAACTGGCCCCCAGCGCCGCGTTTGTTGAATGTACCGAAGTGAATCTCTTTAACACAACTCTCTGTCCGCCCGCTGAAGGGGAGCCAACAGTCTGTGACTCCATTTGTCGTGGGGAATGAAATGAATAACCTTTCAGGCTAACCTGGCCGGGAGCGCGGAGCGTGTGGCATACAAATGACGACACTGGCTCCACCGTGTGCACTCAGTCATGCAAGAATGTAAATGGCGCTGTGATCGTTTGCATGAGAAATTTGGCGTTTGATGCATCTGAACCGCCGTCATTGTTAACAGAGGGCTAATCTATTTGGGTGCTACACAGAAAACACATTATTAGATTCTGGTATCGTTTTGAGTGTACAGAAAGGGAACACACACACAGAAAAGGATTATCTTGAAGAAGCTTAATTGTTTCCCAGGCAACTAGTTCCCCACTAAGACGGTGTCTGTGAAATTTCCGCTAGCGATTATTTTACTTTCAAATGACTTACTCATGTCCTCCAGCTAAATCCTTCATGTGAGCCAACCTAGTTTTTTTGGGGGGGGTGGGGGGTTGGGGGGAGAAATAGATTAGAGTCCTCAAGGAAAACAACGTCTCTTTTAGCCTCGAGTACAATAACAAAACTGGGCTGTGAGCTGGAATGAAAAGGTTAGCTCAATGTTTATCGTTAATGATGGTGAGGCTCTGACGAGACCCAGCAGGGGTGATTAATTCAAAGCAATAAACAAGTCTGTCTGGGGTGTAGTAATTCCAAATCACCAGATGAGTCATACAAAGCTTGACAAAGTTTTCCTTAATCATTTTAAGCAGGTGCCTGTGAATGAATACGGCCAATCCAACGTGGTCAGAAAACATCAGCATCTCCCACAAAGTGCCCTCAACCTCACGAGGACCAGCTTCCATTTTCTTTTTTAATTTGTCGTGGAGTGCTGATTCAGGGAGTAATTATTGAGCTGTAATAAACAGAGCCATAATCAATGTCACTTTGTGTTATTTAAGTTAATAAAATGGGGCTCCTGTGCTACATCCCAAAGGCATGCCTTTTGTCATGTCAGGAGACACTGATGCACATGTGGTCTGCCACTCGCTCGCGACCGTATCTCTTCCTCAAAGGGCTGAGAGCCGCAGCAGTAGCACACAATAACCATTGTCTGTGGTAAATCCCCAGCAGATATAGGGGGGTGGGAGGTAGGGAGGGGGGGGGGGGGACCACACGAGAGTGGAAACGGGTTTTAAAGTCACACTGCTGCGCATTTGCCACCATTTCAGTGCAGCCGTAACAGTATGATCTGAAAGGCTGCGTTTTCAACAGAGGTTGCAGTGTGTGTTATGATGCATCGACAATGCCAGAATGGGTTGCAGTCACTCTCATTCACCTGAGATTACCATCTCAAACAAAAAACACAAACAACAGCGCTACAGGAACAGAGACAAAAGCGGGTGCACTACAGCGCGGCCTTTCCTTTTCAAGAGACAAGAAGCCTTGAAAGAGGCACATCTCTGCCGTCTACATCCATTACAGCCTGAGCATCTGTACGTACGGCCTCATGAATCATTAGAGAAATGCTTTAAAAAGATCTTCTTACCTGCAGTTTGGAGGTGGGTCTAGTGTTATTTCTGCGAGCTCTTTCTGAATCCTGGAAGAGAAAGATTTTGTTTTAAAAAAAAAAAAAAAAAATCAATGTTGGGAGGGTGAATCTCCAGAGAACAAAAGCTGAGGGAACGGACAATCCTGTAGCACATGAAGTCAGCGCTGCGAGCTCGTGATGAGGTAAATGTTCAGCCATGTGGACCTACAGCTTCTCACAACCGTGTCCAACACTGACATCGCTGCTGAGAACATGTCATATATTCCAAAGATCACCATGCAGGTAGTAAACAGTGTCATTACTTCATCTGCTGTCCATATAGGGGGCCGTGTATTAAATAAAGCCTGAGGTCTCAGTTCACGACTGAAGGTTTTTGTTTTGTTATCTTTCTCATTACAGCCATTTGTCTGTGATGCACAAACAAAAATAAAAAGATCGCTACAGATGAGGACCAACACGAGAGTTTTGAGAGCTCATAATCGTGCATAATGATGATTCAGACTGTGAAGGGCAACTGAGTGCAAACGCTGCAGCTAAACTCATGTTAATATAAACACAGTACTTCAGACAGCAGTGAAGGCTCTCCATGCTGCAGCCCTATTGTTGCGCTGAAGGCCCTCATGGAGACTGCTTTTAAGTGAGGCACAGAAATACAAAAGGGAGATGATCATAACATCAGTCGCTGTTATAAAAAGACTCCGCGGCCTCAGCCAACCCTTTGCTCATGCGGTTGCGTAATTCTGTCATCGCCTGTCTTTTTTTGGGAATAAGTGCTTAGACTGGTGGAGGTAAAGTGTTGGTGGTGGTGTTGGCGGGGTTGGAGAGACAAGAGCGCTGCGGAGCACGAGGCAAATCTATTCAAACAAACAGGCTGGAATGGGAATATCTCTTTCAAATGACAGCGATGACACTCGAGTGCCGAGCCGCATGAGTTACCTCCTTTCTGTGGGTTTAGTGTCGCACTGAATAGCGTGGATGTTTGAAGTGACAATGCCTGTGGGACTATAGTCTTTTTATATAACTTCACACCCGTGGGGCACAAAGGGAGAGGCCTTTAGTTTAACAAACAACCCCTGTGTAAATGCTGATCTCCAGAGTCACATCTAGGCTGGGTTTTTCTTTTTTTGTTGTTTTCTTTTTAAAAACTTACCTCTTGGCACTAGTTGAAAGTTTAGCAGCGGTTTTACTGGAGATCTTGGTCTCCTTCTTTTTGGGCTGTGCTTGCTCTCGCTCCTGTTCAGGTGGTACCGTTTCCCTCTGTTCGATATCTGAGCTTCCCCCGCTGGTGCTGGGGCTGTCGTCCGGTCTCTGCACTTCGCTGGACATCGTGGGCCCTGACCACAAAAAAAAAAAAATAAAATAATAATAATAATGGATGGCAAGTAATGTGAGCAGGGAGAAGGAAGTTTCCACTCCGGGGGGCAATAAAGACGATATAATGTCAAGTTGCTCGCGTGTGCCATCTCAGCAAAAAACAAAATTGAGGGAGGATGGGAGGTTGTCGATGATGAGAGCTAAACCAGAGCACTGCAAAGAGTGTGCAAAGCTAATGAAAATGCATTTGTCAAAGCCTACAGAGCTGTGAATTACAGCTGTATAGTGCCCTTGTTGAAAGATTATAATAAGCCAGTCGCCTAATGATCTACTAGGGGTTTATATTACAGGCTAATTGTGTGGAAGACTTTATATGAGTGATTTTACTGGCCTAGATTAATAATAAAAAGAAAAAAAAACTGCTGCCATGTGTCATGTTTCCTCTTTTCTTTAGGCAAATTCTGGGTAATATTGTGGTCTGGGGTCAATGACGTGACCTCGCAGATGGATAACATTGCTCTTGATTGCCTTACGTGCTGATTGTGTCTCAGGAGCGGAGCACATCTCATCAGTGACAGATCAGAGGGGACACTTGAGACCACCCGTGAGGACGAGCGTTGGCTTAACATTAAATCAAGCCTCCTCTACAGGCGACAAAGACACGGTCGGAACAGAAATGTTGTACTTGAAAATGGGACATAAAAGCAGACCGATACGAGCTACCGGAGCGGCGGGAAGTTAATCAAAACGATGGAGTGAAGTGGCGGACTGCTCGCCTTTCCCGTGGGGGGCGTTTCACGGTGATGATGGGGACATCAGCGGCTAAAATGTACCCGCTTCAAGAGCCGGGGTCGACGCTGAGACACTACACCCCCCCATCCCCCTCACCCCCACCCACCCACCCCCTCCAAAAATAACAACGGACACAAGTTAAGATGTTTGAGTGCTATCAGCCATCACTTAATTACGTGGTCAGACCGGCTAGGTCAACATTTGTGGGGATGGAAAACACAATAGGGGTCGAGTGAAGCCGAAGCTACAGACGCGAGCGTGAACATTATTGGGAGCTAGCTAACATTAAGGTTACAGGGCCGGGGAGGAGGCGGAAAGTAGGGTGCGTTACGTTACCGCCGAGGAGTAATTTAAAAAGAAAAAAAGGGAAAAAGCAGAAGAGGCCTCGGTGTTTTAAAGTCAATGGAAATACGCAGAGAAGAAGGCGTTTCTGCCGGACTCGTCTGGAGCAGCCCGACGGCGGGGCTGATGGAGGACGGGCGGCGGAGGGCCGGCGGAGCGGCGGGAGAAACATGCGGATCCTCGCCGTTTCTAGAGTGTCCACATTGTGCGTTGAAGAGCAGTGACCCTGCCTCGGCACAAAGGGAGGCTCGTCCCACACATCCACCTCCCCCCTCTTTTCCTCCTCCTCCTCCTCCCCCTCCTTCTTCACTGGAAAACGACACTTTTCACGGGACATTTACTTACTTTTCGCGTATGTGAATGTGTGTGTCGGTGTTACCTGGCGGCTGGCCGTCGATGCTGCAAATTCCGCGTCGTAATCCCACGGTACCGAAAAAAGTATATCCTCACACGGCCGTCTGCTCGCTCCCGTGTCCTAGCTATTTAACTGGAGGTAGCAGCAGCAGAAAAGCGATTACAGAAAACTGAGGCAGCCCCGGACCGCCTCCACGCGCGCTCCAGTCTGCGCGCACTGCTCGTGCACGTGGGCTGCATCGGTAGCCTGCGCGAGGCCACGCTGTGTGTGTGTGTGTGTGTGTGTGTGTGTGTGTGTGTGTGTGTGTGTGTGTGTGTGTGTGTGCAGACTTTCATGAAGACGGTGGGAATGAAAGGCACGGATGTTGATGCTCTTTCATGGGAATCCTCTGTTAAACGTCCTCGTGCAGGGACGTAGCCAGACATGATGGGCTCCATGTGCAGGACAAGCTGCCCCCCCCCCACACACACACACCCTGCATTCTCTCAGGATGATATAAGATATAAGACTTTATTCGTCCCCAGGGAAATTATTGTGCAGCAGCTGCTGTGCAAAGTAGAAAATAGTGCAAATACAAAGAGTGCCAAGATAAGCGAAAAGAAAGGTAAATGTAAAGTGTGTCAGAGAGGTGCAAAGACCAATTTAAAGAATTCTAGGTTATCTGGAGTGATCAATCATCAATATCACTTCCAAACATACATCATCAGGCTAACATAAACAGGTTAACCAAAGATTCAGTCTGAAGTACAGCTAAGTGGTTCATTCCAGATGCCCAATGGTTACTGTCGCTTCATGTCATATCCCTATTAATAAAATTAGACCCGTGGTGTCCATAGGTCAGAGAGCATATCTTACAGTGGGGGGGGAGACGAGGGACATGTCCCCTGTGCTTTTTCAGACTGCTGAATCGGACCCCTCCACTCCACCTGCACTATATTCAAATGAACTTGAGAGGCTGCACTAGGACTACGCAGAAACAGAATCTCCAGAGAGGTTTCATCTGCACTTTTTCACTGCATTTAGCTGTAGGAGATGTTGCTACGACTATCCTTTTCATGAACTGGACATATATTTCTGCCTCGGGTAGGGGTATCTGAAAAAGTAGAGCCCTTTTGAGGATTTGCCCCCCCCCACCACCTGTAAAATCCAATCCACGCCTGAGCTGAATGATTGGATGATGATCTCGTCCCTTGTTGCAATGCAGCAAAGCAGCGGTAGATATCCAATATCCAATCACATCCACACACAGACCTGGACACATGCTCCTTCCTTAATGCACGTCTTGTCTTACTCCGACATTTTGGCGGATTACTGGAGCAATCCCCACCCTGGAGCAGCACAGAGGAGCCCTTTGCCTGACAGAATTGGATGGAACTGCTAAACCAACACGGGGCAGCAGACAGTTTCCATGACCAGAATGCAAATATTGGTTTGTTCAGCTCGGCTCCCATGACTTCAGCGAAATGGTCCAACAATGGCGAATGTCAAGTATGTCTGTGGTCAGGAGTCCTCCGTAACGTTACATTATAATCATCACATCACAAGTGTGTGCATCTGTGCATCTGTGCTGCAGTGCAGCGAATCAGACAGTTCGATAAGTGTTGTTATGCATATAAATACAGAACAACTTTGTAGCCTCCAGCATCATTAACTGTGTGCAAACATGTTTTAATTTGTTCTATCAACTGCTGCTTCAAATGTAAAGCTTCTAATCAGACTGAGGTATTGCCTCGCCGGCGTGGGTGAGTGGGGGGAAATCTGCACACTGGTCCAGCTCTAATGTCCCCTGTTGCGCACTTTTTTGCACAGACTTTGACGCACACTCCCACTAAATCTGTGAGGGCCCAGGGCTGTTTGAGTGCTCTGGTTAACGTTCTGAGCTCTTTATGCACGCTTTCCATTAAGGCTGCAAGTCTGCACACTTAGCTCAAGGCAATAACCCACAATGCATAGTGTTTTAACGTTACACCAGCAAAGACGGAGTAATCCCACACCATAAAAAAGAAGCTGGCAAGAGGAAATCTTCCTTGTAAGCATAAATACTCGTCGCTTACCATATGATATGTGTCTATTTGCTCATAAACAGGAGCTAACCAGAAACACTCCAGCTCATTAAGGTACATACAGTATGAAATATCAGCCTCACGCTGCAGCCTCCCGTCCACAGAAATGCCTGTCTGTTCAGGTAACATGATCTTTAAAGCGCTGTCCCATTCATCACACAGTGTCCCTCACACCCTCCTGTGCTGAGGCACAGCCACGCTCACCTCATATGAGATAGATGGAAGGAGACGGGATAGATTCTCAATGATGGACCAAAGGTGCTTGTAAAACTACAGAGTTGAGTGTGTGATGGTTACAGACGCTGTGCACTGACGATATAACGCTACAGCCATAACATTTGGGTTCAATCACCATGAATAATGGACTTTGGCGGATGTGATGAATTCATGTTTCTTAGTTTTCCGGCACTTCTCTATTATTAAGGATCAACTGGGCTACCGGTAATGACTTAGACTTAGACTTTTACTTTATTGATCCCCCATAGAGGGAAATTTACATGTTACAGCAGCAACATGGGCAGGGCAAGACAAGCAGTAATAGAAAAAAGAAATAAAGAAACAGTAAAAACAGTAGAAAATAAGCAATAGTAAATAAATATATATTGTAATGATAAATAAATATTTACACTATGAACATAAATGTACAGTATGGCCAGGGATATGAAATGAGCTGAGTGAAAAACAGTGCCAATTAGCAACCATGTAGTGACTGTGGACTGTTTCTCAGTGTATTAACATCGGCCAGTGATGCTGCTGTTGAAGAGTCTGATGGCTGATGGGAGAAATGACCATATTCATGGTAACCTTGATATGTCATTAATAATAATGACGGCACAGGTGGAATCAATTCAAGCCTGTGAAGTTTCACTTCTTGAGCCTTACGGTGGGACATTGGAACTGGAGCTGTAGTATGTGCACAGAGCCCTGAGTGTGTTTTCAGGCTGAGCATGACAAGAAAATAAGGATGCGAGCAAACCAACAATAACAGATTTGTCCTACATGGTGCCAATTCAGGGGAAAACGTGTCTGCAGGAGTTGAAAACGATTCAAATGGTACAGAGAATTAACACTTTAGTCCGAGCAGTACGGCTCCACTTTGTGATTTCACATGAGCAGCAGGAGGAAAAGCACAAGAGGGTCGTGAGGAAAACAACTGAAGTCAAGCCTAACAAAACCATCTAAGCTCCACAGTCCACTTACTAGCTTTCAGACGCAGGATTTAGTGAAGAAGACCATGATGCAGGCAGCTCTGAAAATATACTGAGCGGATCTTTGAGCTGAGATTATTTGATTACACACGCTGTTCACAAAAGTCAAGAATGAACTTCCATGTTTTGAAGTCACTCAGAGCCTGATCTGTCACACACACACATGTAGCTGTGGCTACAGGAAATGTAAGCTCCAGAAAAGCTTAGTAAGTGAGCCTTGAGTTAAGATGTTTTCCAAATTTTTATTGGTTTATCCTTTTTTTCCCCCCATTCATTATGGAGGAGACTTGACATATGAAAAACAAGTGATTGAAATATTATGTCGACACTTCAAACTACATCTACTTCTATTCAGAAAGGTAATCAAATATGCACTACAGATCTACTTACATTCATATTCAAGGACCTGGAATGAATCACAAAAATAAATACTGTGAATAATACAGAAAAAGAATGTATACCCAGGAGAACCCAAGATAAGCACAAACCAACACTTTGAAAAAAAATTCAATCATAATTTATTATAAATAAGTTTCCAACCTCCATCAGCCTCCAATGATCCTAATTAGAGCTGGACCGAGCAGAGTGAGCTGAAATGGATTCTTTTTCTGTCAATATGGTTATGAAAATGTGTTCTGTGTTAATTAAGAGCGATGCTTTGAGAAAAGCTGATTCGTTAGCACAGTGCACATGGTGAAAATGAGCGATTTACAATCTGTGCATCAGCTCATATTTGTAAATGCCGCTGCTCGCTCCCTGAGGAACTAAAACTCCAGCTCCGTTTGAAGTGATTCTTGAAATTCTTTTGAGGGGATGTGGGGAGTGAAACATATATAACATATACAATTGTAATGATCAGCTTCATAGCTGTCATGAGAACAACAAAAATCAACCAAAGCAAAGTGAAGGTGCAGTACGATCCCAGCAGGCATCACTCACAGGTAACTTTCCTATTTTAACCAGTTTGTGCAAATGTTGATGATATTACTATGAAGTCTGATGGTGGCTCAGGTTTACCTGCATTTCTTTTGACTGACTGGTTTGTGATATCTTCACTGCTCTCTGTTAATCCAAACAATAGCAGCAGCACTGACACAAAATACCATTTTCTGGTTTAGCGTAACAAGTGAGATCAGGGCCTGAGGAGCAGGCAGAACAACATTATTGACCAACTACAGGCTGCTGAGCTGAACGCCTACAAACCATGAAATAGCTCTGTGATTTTCTAGCTGTAGAGGAAAAATCAGAGCATGAATAAAATATTTTGTTCAACTACGGCTGCGCTTTCATGGAATATTTAAAGTAAGTTTAATCTCACCCTCTGTGAAACACCCCAGCACTAAAATGTGAAAATCTCAAACACAAGCTCTCATCTGCCCTTTGTGGTGCAATCACAAGGCAGACCATGTTTCAGGCCAAATGGTCAGGTGAAAACAGAAACCAGGGATGGATCCAGTTTGCAGCCGTTACTCTCACCATTAGCTGACTTTTGATAGCGTTGAACCAGCTCATAAGTGATGTGGATGTAATTACACTCTTCACAAAATCTGTGTCTGTCCTGTAATGTTGATCCAAACACACCCCCACGCGTCAATTTACAGGTGAATTACCTGACATATTTCTTGTTATGGAATTAAATGACAGCTTCGGGGTGTTGCCTTTATCGGTTTAATTGGCTGTCAAAGCCACATAAGGCCTAATAGCTTTCTTTGGAACAACAAGCTTGCTCATCACAGCTATGCTGATGACACGCACATTTCTTCTTTGGAGTCATTATGTAAATGCATTCTGCAAATACATATCTGTATGTCTCAAAATGTGTTCCACTTAAACGAAGAGAGAGCGGAGGTGATCAAATGTGAGGCTTGTGGTTGCTGCACCTATAAAGAACAAGGCACCAAAAACAAAAGAGCACATTGAGAACCTTGGTGTTCAGTCATGTAAACGCAATAACAAAATCTGGATTTCATCACCTTAAAAACACGTTAGCCAAAGCCAGGGATGTTATGACTGAACAAGATTTGGACAAAATGATCCATGCTTTCATGGTCTTCTGATGGAACTTCTTAAAAAGACCATCAGAAAGCTGCAGCTTATTCAGCTGCAAGAGCTTTGACCAAAACCAAAACAACCCCCAGCGCCCCAGTTCTTAATTCTCTACACTGGTGCAGCCAGAAGGGTGCAGGATTGATTTTAAAGATTTACCTCTAAATTATAAATCTCTACTCTGACTGATATGTGTGAGTAATACCATCCCAGTGAGACCTCTGAGATCACTGGCGATTGGACGATTATTGGTAGTTTCTAGAGCAGTCAAGAGTGAAATCTTGAAAAGGAGAAGCAGCTTTTGGTCATAATGCAGCGCTGGAACCAGCTCTCTGATGGTCTCAGGAAGACCCCGGCCACTGCAGTCCTGAAATCCAGACTGAAAACCTCACTGTTCTCAAGCGCTTTCAACTAAATTAAAATTCAAGGCCTCAATTTATATATCGTTTTTGAAATTATTAAAAAATCAAAATCATTTTTTAGTTTTGCTTTTTTAAATTGTATTGTTTTCACTCATATCTTAGGATATATTCCAATAAGTAACAATAAATAACAACAAACTTGCTTTTTTCAGTTTCTCTCTGCAGGAGCTGCAGTTTTGTAGATTGCTGCCAATACAGTGATCAAACATGAGCAATTTGAAATACAGTTACAATAAATTCAGGCATATGGCCCTGAACATTCAGCACCTGTACTCGATGATGATGTTGCCTCAGTCTATGTGAACAGGTCATAGTGCAGATTTACGTGCATGCTCACATTTTTCCAACTCTGTCTTGGAGAAAATACATTTTAAACACATCGTATAGTTTAAACACTACTGATTTCCCACTGCAACCATACTTTGAAAGAAACATTCTGCTGGAGGAGGAAATATTGTTAATCTGTCAAGCTGCAAAATGTTCATACAGAATGCATCTGGACATCCTCTCCTCCGATTCCATGTCCACCTGTAGCAGGTAAAGCATTAAAACCCTCCGAGCACTTGATTAGAGATAGATTAGGGGAAATTGTGTTATTTTTTACTGATGCTGAAACACTTGTTCATGCACATGTCCCATCTAGGCCTGACTACTTTATTAAAATCAACTATTAGCAAATTACTGCTTGTACAAAACACTGATGCTAGGATATTAAGCAGGACCAGAAAATATGATCACATTACTCCTGTTCCCATTTCATTACATTTGCTTCACGTACATGCTTGAGCTGACTTTAAGATTCTACTTTTATCTTTAAATATAGTTTAAAACATTACACGAACTTGCACCATCTTATCTCTAATCTCTCTAATCAGTCCTTATACACCTGCTGAGGCTTTTTCGATCACAAAATGCCAGCCCCCTGACTGTTCCAAAAATAACTAAAGCATCGGTAGGTCGCAGGGCTTTTTACTCTGACCAGGTCCCTACTCTCTTTTATCATCCTCTTATCCAAATTCGAGAGGCTAGCTTAGATGACTCTTTCAAAATTAAACTCAAAACGTATCTGTTTGCGCCAGCCTTCAAGCTCGTCCAGTCTGCCCTCAGTACTTAATTACAGTAACCCAGGTTGTACTCAATTTTATGTGCACGTGGTTAGAATCAGAATCAGAATCAGAATTCCTTTAATGATCCCCAGGGGGAAATTGCTTTTTGTTACACACAGCTCCAAAAGAATAAGAATAAACTTCAAACACAAAAGTAAATCAGGTGAGTCCAGAGTCCAGGGTCCTCTCCTCTCTGGTGAAACAGTTCACGTACTGGGTGAAGTTGGGCAGTGCCTTTGCCATGGCGACATGGTTGAAGACACCCGAGATAGCAATGAATGCACTCAGGTGTAGAGTCTGTACCCGGGCTATGGTGGAATGGATGACGTCACACGCCGAAGTTGGGTTGGCAGAAGGAGGAATGTAAAAAGTCACCATGACAACATGTGAAAACTCCCGTGGCAGATAACGTGGACGAAGACCGACAGCATACAGTTCAATGTCTGGGCTGCAGATGCGCTCCTTGATAGTAATATGTTATGTATATGTGCTGTGTGCATATATGTGTGCTTTCATCATATCCAGGCATGAATATACAGGAGTTTTATATTGCACATGGCTGTTTTGTTTATGTTTATAATGTTCTACATGCTTACCTCCTTCTTATACATTTTTGAATGTGAAATGTGAAAATGAAAACCAAAAAATAGACTTCCGCTTGAACTAGAAGGTGTGAAATGATACAAATCCAGTTCTGTGTATCTACCAACTTCAGTACTCTGAACTTGTACTCTAGTTGCGCTTGCTATATCAGGTTTGATGCCCAGTTCTGCCGCTGAAATGACCCGCAGGGGCCGAAGTTTCACCTGATCTGATCCAGAACATTTGTCTCAGCTTTTTGCTTTTATGCCAGCCTGATTTGCATGTAATGGTTCCCATGTCACAGGTGAGGAGTCCCACAAGCGATGTCTTGCCTTTATCTGCAGTTGAAAGGCCTCATTATGTTTAATACAAAACACATGACTGCCAGTTCCCATCACATCTTCAGTGCAGGAGCCAACTCAGTGCTAAGACAGGGGAATGTAGAAGCATTTAAATGGTTCAAAGATGACTTTTACTTTGGAAAGAAAAACCTTTCATGACAAAACATTTACTGAAAAAGCAATAACAATTTTGTTGAGATTATGAGTAGATTCTTTATGAAACCACTTTTTTAATTACCACCGCATTTTTGTGAATAGTTTATGCATTAATGACAGGGTACACAATTTGAGGTACTTAAGTATTTCTATTTCATGCTACTTTACGCTTAGAAATTACTTTTTGCTACACTACATTTATTTCACAATTTCAGTTACTTCATATCTTACATATAAAACACGTGATAAGCTTAAAAGATACCAAGTAAAAATAGTTGAAATTGTTCCCAGCTTGAACAACAAATGCTCCATATAGACTAATGCACTAGAAATAATAATCAAGCAATATTGATATTCTGTATGTATAAAACACACAGAAGCCATTGTTCTGAATATTAGTGCTTAGGGCCTTAAGGGACATTTTCAGTGCAGGACTACCAATGGTGTATGTTTATATTGCAGTATTTAAGGATCTGAATACCTCCACCACCACTGGTTAATAAGATATATAGTTACCACTGTTGCCCCAGATTATTACTTAAATAGTCCTCGAGTAAGAAAACCAACCCATTTTCCTGCACAATTGTTGTAACTCTCTCTGGAGCGTCAGCTAAAAGACCTCACTGTTAATGTAAAACATGGGTTGCTGAGAACTAAAGCCTTTATTGTCTGGATTAACAACCCCATAGTCAAAGGTAATGGCTCACTGGAAGCGCTGTTCTTTTCTTCTGCCTTCTCAAGAGTCAATCCACTGAGATCTGTAGGAATGCCTGAGGGGAAGCTCAGCCGTAAACTAGGAGGAATAAACTGTTCAATAACTGGCTCCAAACCAGCAGTCTATGCGAAACATACTTCTCCTGTGTGAAATGTCATTAAGTTAATTACACTTATGCACATTTTGGCAGAATTTCCTCAAATAAAGAAAAATAATAAATCATGATTATCCAATGTGCTTCATATCCCTGTGGGATGACTGTTCACGGATCAATAAAACATGTAAAGGCTCAGTGTGTGATTGCGCCACGCTATTCTTTATTTGTTTACTCAGAGATTTATTGGAGCATGCTGAAGATGCTTATTTTCACCATACAGCCTGAGAATCCGACAGTGTGCCACCATCAGGCTTTACAGTGTACTCTGAGGCTGTAAAAGTTGAGTTTGTATGTGTTTTCTCAATTTTCAGACCAAATCTATGTTTCCAAACACTCCTATAACTTTCCCTTTTCTCACTGTTCGAAAACATCAAACAGAATACATGTATATTTCTGTATCATCTTTAACGACGAGTCTAATAATTACACTTACTGCTTATTTTATTATTACCCTTATGGCTGCAGGATTACATCACATGGAATCTTATAGACTACAACAGCATCATTATAGGCACTCTGTAAAACTTTGGGCTCTAGATTAGAAAGAATAACTATGTTGCACAATAATAATGCCCCCACCAAATGATCTGCTGGCTGAGGAGGTTTAACTGCAACACTGACAGACATTAAGTCATAAAGAGCATCGTTGTTACTACCAGTTAAACAAGACTACAGGTCGTCAGCCATGCTACCAAGTACAGCTATGCCGTTAGTTTTGCAGGTATTTGATGATAAACCAAAGTGTCGGACAAATTGACCTGATGACGCACTCGCTGAAAGATTGGGGGGGTCAAAGTTATTACAGTTTTTCCTCTGGGGACCATAAATGTCTGTGCCAAATGTCACCGCAATCAATCTAACAGTTGTTAAGGTGTTTCAATAAAAAGCCAAAATAGCTACCCCATGGTGGCACTAGAGGAAAGGTCAGGAGATCACCAAAGACATAAGGATTCCTCCTCAGGGGACCATGAATGTCTGCACAATATCTCATGGCAATCCATCCTGTACTTGTAATGATGTTTCAGTGTGAACCAAAGTGGTGGATTAATCGACCGATATGTAATTTCTTGAAACAAAATCATATGGAGGACTGATCATTGTTCTGACGGCCCATCATTCTGAAACCCCAGTAGTGGTAAACGTCCCACTAGATCTTTCTCTAGCGTTCCACCCTGGCCAACCACTTGGCCCAAACCCCCAGGAAAAATTCCCCTACTTATGATGTCTGTCAAAGCAGAGTACCCCACACCTGGAGTTTTCATGTTGCCTTGGTTTGGTCCTGGGTCCACAGGGCCCCCCCACACACCCCAGTGCCTGGGTATGGTGGGCATCCATGCGATGGGACATATTTCAGATGGGACATATTTCAGGCCGTGTCGCACCATTACGAGACATGTAATCCGATCAGGTCTAAGGCAAACGTGTTTATGCCTTTTCCAAATGGTGCAACCCCCCCCAAAAAATACCAATCATAGCCTCGTCCTGGCTGCATCACCTCCATATTGTCTTTGTAGTCCTCATGCAATTCATTGCACAAACAGGAAATTATGCACATTTTTGGACAGTGTCTTCTCAAGGGCATTCATGGTGCTGCACTCAGTTGTACACACAGGAAGTATATACCTTCACATCTTCACACACCTGTGTAAAGGGTTCAGTGTGCTGAACTGAAGAGCATCTGGAAACCCCCTCTACCCACAATCAGACAATTTTTGTAACTTTAACCGAATGACTGGCCATGTGTGTGGAGGTGTGAAAGTAGACAGGATTTCAACCTCAACTTCTCTGTGTGTTTTTTTTCCAGCGTAGCTGGATGACAAAATGTACAAACTTGTATGTTTTCAAGCACCCTGGCCTTAAAGTGAGACAGGCTTTAAAGCATACTCAAAGCACACTGCGCCCCTTAGCCAGACAGCAGAGAATCCAAGACTGCAGTTTCAATGTTTTTGAAAGACTCAAAACAGAAAACAATTGAAATGTTTCCTTTTTTTGCCATTAAGTGCCATCTCATTTATAATCTACTGTTTATACATTCATAACACTGCTCTCACAACTGTTCCCACAGAGATATTTATCTTCTCTGCATTATTAGCTCACTTATCTATATAGACTTATCAGAAAAGTGGCCTTCCAGCAAACATCTCTGTGTGGCGCATGTTTCCTGTGTGGCACTGCTGCTTTCTGTCTGTGTGGGCAGTGTATTGATTGCTCTTTGTATCTCTGGAGGTATTTCAACCGTAAAGGAATTTCCCACAAAATAAATCAATTGATAAAGTATAAAAAGCAAAAAAGGTTGTGCTATTTCTGCTGTCTTTGAAGCTCACCCAAGTTGGCAGGTATGGCGTCCAGTGTCAGTTCAGATCTGGCTGAATGCGTAACATGCCACCCTCATTCTAATGAAGGTCTTTTGGATTACCCTCCACAGTCATTAGATCAGCATAATAAAGGGACTGTGGCCGGTGTAAGAGGAGGAGGAGTTGGGGTGAGGGTCGGGTACTCGGTGTGATAGACAGCGACCTATAAGGCCTACACGTGAATGGGGGACGCTTCATTGAATTCACTTCCTCAGTTTGTCCCTGGCAGGCCCCAAGGTCACGTCTGCTTGCTGCTGAGGAGGCTTTTGTGATGGAAATCCTGTGGATAAAGTTTAACCCCGAGAACAATCCAAAACCTGGTCCTCCATGTTCGCTAGTCCCCCGGTCACCCTGGCTCCAATCCAGAAGCAATAGGCTGCGAGTCCCGTGGCAGACCCTTGTTATTGGAGCTGCCTGCAGATTGGATGGATAAGTGTTAAGTACGCTTGAGTGGGGTGACATTGTATTCTTTAGATTTGACACAGATGTTGGAGGGAGCGGAGGAGAGAATCAGAGAGAGCAAATGAAATCCATCTGAAATAATACGCATGAGTGATCGATTCATGTGCAATTGAGTTTAGTGCTGAAATTAAGCCAAAAATTAGAAAAAACACACATGAAATTTGGAAGATGGAATCTTCTCAGGGCCAAGATGACTCACTTAAAAGTACAAGTCAGGCTAAAATCAGGCTCATACTGTCCCACAGTGGTACATACAAAGAAAGCTTAAAAGAATTTGGGACCAACCAGCCCTAAGTTTCCTGGGAGGGGAAAGCTACATATGGTCACTCCACAGTCTCCTCTGAGCTCAGCTTGTTTTATGCTTGCAGGAGGAGAAAAAACAGTGTAGACATCTAACATACAACTGTACACACTCAATACTTCTCACTATTCACATAAAAGTAACTCTGTTCCACGCCAGTTGGCTGACTTTAATGCTTTCCATGCCAAGAGCATGATTCATCTGTTCTGCTGTACTGCTGATTCACCACGATCTCATCCTCTGTTCTGCGCAGCGGCGTGCAATCACATTTCCAGACTGTTATCTGCAAAACTGAAGACTGTTTACCGTTTAATGGCACATTCAAAAACTGAGAACATGACCTGCTTCAGAAGCAGGGAGTAGAAAGCAAGACTAAGAGGCTACAGCCATGTGAGCCCAACTGTGCTTTGAGCAAAATGCCAATGTCAGTATGCCAACATGCTCACAATGACAGTGTTAAAGGAGCTCCATCAGTTTTACACATCAAAGTCTGTTAACTGCTCTTTGGGAGGACATATACCAGTATAAAAGCATAACAGTTGTAAAAGGCCTCTTGCTGCTCCAACGGGAGCTACATGAAGTCTGAGAAATTACCTCAAGTGATGTCACCTGAAGACTACTTGTTTGAAAATGAAAAAAATGGAGGTTGAGGAGTTAGAAACAAGTGTGCTTGTTAGACCTCTGTCGCTCGCTCCTCATCTCTGTTTGAGGCTGGGATAGCCGCTATTAACATAACCCACCCGAATCGGCATCTGGGCTGTTGGTGGCTGGGTTGCATTGTGGGTAATGTAGGCACCAGTTTAGATGAGTAAAAAGAATATGTCAAATAAAAAAAGACCCCTTCTGCTGCATTGGTTTTGATCCTTTTTAAAAACGTTTTAAAAGTCCATCGTGAGTCTGACAATGTTTTAACATGGTGGTAATACTTTCAACGGACAGAGAATTTACTGAAGGGGAAGGCTGAGAACAGTACAGTCTGCTCCAGAAGTCAAAACCATTCAACCAGGCAGAGAGACATGTCAGAGAACAGGCACAGGTCAGAAATCCAGATGATCAATCAAACAGACAGGCAGTCAGCCAGGATATGAAGCAGGTGAAACACAAACAAGGATCTGTCAAAGGACTAGACAACAGAGGGATAACTAGCTGATGAGCAACAGGTGAGTGGCAGAATGAGCAGGCTGACAGCTGATTGGCTGACAGATGATGCAGGGGGCGTGGCAGTGGGTGTGGATGGTGAACTGGAGGGAAAAAGCTGGCAGGTGCTGACTGGAGGATGAACAGAAGGGTGTGGGGTTTAGGAGCAGGAAGCTCCAGCAGTATCCATGACACCAAGTACAGCTGAGGATGATGGGAATGTATTTGTCATAAACCAAAAGTATTTGACTTCATGGCACTTCATCCAACATTTATTGGGATGTTTCAGTCTGGATCAAAGTGGTGGACCACAGACATCACAGCCATCTCTAGAACTATAAGTTCAGTGTGAAACAGTTGGAGCAGCTGTGACTCAGAGTGGCGGTAAAGCATGACAGTTACTTTGCACACTCTAACTTTAAATTCAATTCACTGCAGTTCAGTATGCTTCACTGGCTTGAATGATGAATGATTCTCCCTCCGAAATCTAAATTGCATAAAAATAAATAGCTTCAACTCAATAACAAGCATCTGTTCCAGTTTTATGAGTGTGCATGTGAGTGTGTGTGTGTGTGTGTTTGCATGAGTGTGTGTGATTCTACCACTTTGTAAAAGGCTGTGTTGCTGTGTATTCAACATCTGAATAATCAGTTTTTCTGACTGTCTCTCTCTGCACCCTTGTGTGTGTGTGTGTGTGTGCGTGCGCGTGAGTGTGTGTGTTTGTGTGTTTGTGTGTGTGTGTGTGTGTGTCACTTCCTGCCTTTGAACACAAGGTGGAGCTGTGAGACCTGTGCTAATCACCAAACCTTCCTCTCTTTTGTTATCTGATATCTCTGTGTACTTTTTTCACTGCTGTGGGTCTGCTGGTGCTGCTGTCATCCTGATGTCACAGCGGTGGAGTGAAGAAGGCGTGACCGGGGTGGGAGATGGTGTATGTGTATGTGTGTGTGTGTGTGTGTGTGTGTGTGTGTGTGTGTGTGCATCTGTCTGTGCCTGTGTGGATTCCTGGGGGTCTAGTTTTCCCTCTCAGACTCAGGGATGGCAGCACTGAGTCTGGGAGACATTGATCTGGACTGCCGGTGTGTGACGAGACAAACCACAGCCCGCCAAGGTCACTCAAACCCATCATCTTTCTATTCAAAGTAGGACGGGCTCTGTGGCGAAGCCTTGGGAGGACGGGCTCTGTAAAAGCTTCCCTTATAGTCTCTTAAGCATGGAAAAACGAACTCACGGCCCAGAATCGTTTGATACTCAATGATCCTTCAAGGCTTTAAATTGTTTCACCAGGTGTGATCGCCCTCCTGAAATGTCACAGAAAGGCATTTGGTCTTATGGGGCTTTTATAGCTTTTCTTTGAGTTGAGTATTAAGTCCTTAAATTTAGCTTTAACTTGGTATGAAAGTGGAGAAGAGAGGTTACACTTCTCAGGTAATGGACGGGCCGCGGAGCACGTCTCCGCAGTCAGATGAAAATCCTTGTATCGACAGAAAAAGAAAATCCAGTTTGTTGGAGGTTTCAAAAAAATCTTCCATGCTGACAACTCTGCATGTTTCACTTTGTCTTATCTCTAATTCTGACATTTCTGGCCCCAGAATACACACAAAGGTTGATTTGTCCCTTTAGAATAAAACATTTAAATAACTGAAAGTGGAGAGACGAGGTTTTTCCAGCCAAACAAACCTCATCCAACGGTGCAGCTGAGCTCTTTATGGCTGTCTTGTTCTATTTCAGGAGTAATCATGTGAAACTCACTGTTAAAGTTGAGCTGGACGCATTCCAATTTGCTTTGAGTCAGAGCTTAAGACTTTGTAGCAGTACAAAAATGAGAAAATACTTCCTTTATTGGAATTAAGGGGTTTGTGTTGCCATTATCACAACTGAGACACATGGTTTTTTAACTTTCCCCTCTTTCCCCCGAAGCCATCAGCAGAATAAATGATGCTTCTTCTGTGTTTCTTTACTTTAATGCATCCAAGGTGCAGGTTTATGGAGCGAGCATGCAGTTTTTTTCATCAGCAGCCTGATTCTTACTCATGTACTTAACACGCAACCACAACTGGGAGTTCCCCAGCACTGGTGGCCAGCGAGTATCTTCACTGGGGCAGCTGGGTGTTGGATTCAAACCAGTAACCCTGTCCTCTGCGTCCCAGTCCAGCAAAAACATCTGTTGTGTCACGTCACAGCCATTTAGTCGTATTTTCAGCCTTCAAAATGGGCTTTTCTTCAGACAAGCAAAACTTTTAATGAAAGTTCATCCAGGAAGAATACTTTTCATATGCATGCTCTTAACATATTTATGCATATTTCCTGTGCTGTCATCTGAGGATCAGCTTTGGTGTTCCCACTGCTCTAACCCATCTGATTTAACCATTATACTGCTGCTGTCAGACTTTAAAACTGCTCTTTACTGCTTTCAGCTGTCATTTCACTGTTTCCTTGACACACTCTACTTTCTCTGGCCTGGCCTGTTTTCTTCAGAGCCGGTTTCAAAATGTGACTCAGCTCAAAGTCCAGTCCAATCAGCTCGTCAGGAATCCCACTCCAGGTCACATTCAAGCGGTTATCTTCAGAGAGAGGTCTACTCTTTCTCCACCAGGCATGATGGAGGGGAAAGTCCCAGATCGCATTTCCAGATTGTCAAATAGCACCGCTTTGTCGTGTTATTGATGGACAAGGCACCCTGTGGTATCCGTATGAATTGGACACAGGACTTTGACCCGGGAGGCTGCCGTTCCCGGGCTTGTGGGGAATGTGGAGCGTTGTGGTGGATCTGGTAGACCACACACTCAGGGCTGGTGCATCTCACACCGACACTTAAGGGGCACCTTGTGTGTAGGTGTCGGACGCAAAAGGGCTTTGAGATGGAACGGAATGAGAGCGAGCTGAAAGTCCTCTACTGATGCTTTCTGGCCGGACGGCAGCAAAACGCTTCCAGCACCATAAACACTGAAGTCTGTCCTCTGAGTGATGTGATCTTGAAATGAAAAGCCCACACTGAACACTAACTACATGGTTCAGCCATATGGTCTGGTCTTGTTCAAATACCGCATTTTCATTGGTTCACTGTTTACCCGTAGTCCTCTTCAGCTGTTTCCACTCTCGCTTTGCGTCTCAGATTGTCTGTTGACATTGAACTGCCGTTAGGGTGAGATTATTTTTTCCTAATGTTTCAGGAAGCTTCTGGTCATGATTTGTTTGAATAAACAGTTGAAAGAAAATTACACATTTCATGAAAGCATCTGAAACAAGTTGAAAGCAAAGCGTATGACTGAAACGATGGTAAAGGTGGAGGCTGTGAGCACCACGGTGTCACGTCTGGTACAGCATGGTGCTTTCTCACTTCTCATTAAAAAGTCCAGCTTTGAAATGTATTTTAGATGGTGACTCTTGAGCTGAGTCCCCTCAGCGCTGTGGTCGGGCTAAACTTACGGCTTAAGTGTCTTTCTGGGAACACGTTCTTGTGTTTTTTTTTTTGTTTTTTTTTTATGCACGGCTTGGCTGCAGCAAGGCTACAATCAATCTGCGGCTATTCAAACACAATCAACCATGTTGTGCCACGGAACCACAGAAAAACGCCTCTCTAATTACCGACACAATCACATCTGATTGCTCATCGTGTTTGCATTGGTCAGTTTCCAGAAGGTTCCTGTGCTCGCTGGCTGTGTGGGAGCCTGATTTCCACTCCTTGACTCACAGAGGGATCTGATGAGATCACACACACTGTAAGGCTGCGACAATCAGCTGATTAATTGATTGGATGATTGACAGAAAACTAATTGGCTAGTTTGATAATCAACTGATCATTTAAGTCCTCTTTCAAGCAAAAATTCAAAAAATGGAATTGCTCCAGGTGGTCAAACGTGAGAATTTGCTGCTTTTCTTGGTTTTGCGTTCTTATAAATTGAATATTTTTGGGTTTATGACACTTCACGAGGATACCTTTGGCTCCAGGATATCGTGATGGACATTTTTCACAGTTTTCTAATGTTTTATAGAGCAAATGATTAATCAAGAAAAGAATCTGTGACAAACATAATCATTGGATGCGGCCCTAATACACTGTGTCATATTGTAAGACGCTTGTTTATGCTCTTTTAGCATCATCTTATTGTTTTACAGTTGCTACCAAATGTTTCTCTTTCACTCATTTATTACTTTTCCCTCTTTACACTCTGGCAACAAAGGTGATCTTACCGGCCAATAATAAAAGCTACAACTGTGACCATAATTGAAAGTGAGTGAGGCAGAGTGCTGCTGCTTTTTCTGGTTATTTATTCATTCACACAGGTTTCTAAACCACTTAACATCCAGACGCTGACTCCAGACGTCCCCTCTGTCTCTCTCTGTTCCCCACGGTAAAATATTAACAAACTGTTTTGTTTACTTGCTCTTTTTAAAGCACATACACTGCGGCCTTATCGTTTGCATCATCCTCAGAGCCTTAACTGCACAGTCGAAATGAGCAGGAGAAAGTATTTAGGAAATGCTTGCAGTGTGGGTTGTTTTTCTGCTCGGCAGGAGGAGATTAATGGTTTGTTTGCATTCCCTGCATGCTGTTCATCGTTGTGCTGTCCCAAGCAACACACTGCTGAACACATACAGAACATATAATGGAAGACAAATGCGCCCCCCCCCCTCCATCTCGTCCTGGGGGATTGCTGTGTGGATAGGAAGCAGTGTAAGAGGAATCGACTGTTAACAGATGAGATGCCGGGTCACTGAGATATCGTTTATGTTCATGTTACAGTTTATTTTCTTTCTCTGTGTTTAGTGTCGCACCTCTGGACAGTAGTGGAGACTTGTCACAGCTAAACTAACCGTCATGCTGTTATCTGTTGGTTACAGAGACTTACCGAGGCACAGGCAAATTAAGTGGCTGCTCGAGGGGTCAGCACTCTCCGTCAAAGCTGCTTGTCAGGTTGGTTGAATAGCTTCAGAAACCCCCTCCCCACCTTTTGTGATGTTGGATTTCAGGGGTTTGTGTGCATCCATCCTTTGGTGGACAGCGGTTGCACGAGCTCTCTGACACAGGCGATCTGACATTCACACCCATGACTTCCAGGAAAGACTGTCTGAGAATATGTGTCATTAATGCCATGTTTAAAGGTGGGGTCTGCAACACTGGAGAAACGAGCAAGAGTAGTTAAATTTCTAAGTATCCAACTGAAAATACCCCCCCTCCCTTCAGGCCTGTCTCCCAAACCCACAACACATGAATGTGTGCTGCCTGGCTCACATGGAGATCAGAAGACCGATATAACTGGGTCTCTCACTCGTTCTGGACACAACACAGCTGCTGACTGACAGCTTCTCTCTGCTTTCAGTCAATGAAATAAAGAAATGCCACAATCATATAAACATAATGTTACCTCCAGCTCACACTTACTGCTCACTCGGCTCAGAGGCTGTGCTTTGTGCTAACAGGTTAGCTCAATGGATGTATGCTTAGCTCGCTAACCGGCTGTCTGTCGCAGCGCACACATATGAGAAACATGGCCCTCTGTCTACCCTCAATGGGCTCATGGGCAGAGTGCATGTAGGTAGGCAGGTACAGAGGTAGACATGCAGGTCAGCAGGCTTATTGCATGCCTATAACATCCACAGACATCGGATTTTCTTCTTTTTCTGTCAAACCATTTGATTTATTCATTGCTGTCAGTCTGTTATAAGTTGCAGACCCTGCCTTTAAACAATATTGCACCTCTGCTCTGTCTCTTTTCCATCAGGGGGGTGTGCATGAATTCTTTCTGAATTCCTCTGTTTACTTTTTGTCAGAATTAAATGCTCAATTTTGCTTCCAAATCTAAAAGTTTGGCATTACATGATGTAACATTACGATAAAATTTGGTTGGCGCTTTTCTTGTTGAGATTTCAAGAGTGACAATAAAGCCTCGATGTTTTGGGGCGCTGAAGTTTCAGCGACAGCAGGACGCAGCTCCTACCAGCCTGTGCACCACAGACTGTCCACCTCGTGTGATCCCACTGCACAGCTAAATAGAGCACAGAGTTGTGCACATTCACCAGAGTGGCAGCTGCTGCCATCATGTTTACACTGAAAGCGAAAAAGGCAGCAGCAGAGGCCACCGCTCTGTCTGAAGTCACCCAGGAATACTGCACCTAATTATAAGATTTTGAAGTGTCATAAAATATTTCTGGGCTATGCTAAACTCTGGGTTTAGTGTTGTTGCTGGAAACACTTACTGTCTGACACTTAACTAAATATCCAGATTTGGATGAAGCTATAACAAATTTCATAGTGCAACACCAAACCATTAGATTTAAGGGCACAGTATAAAATACTTTAACACATTTTCTGGATGCTTTGAGGAATGCCAAAGCAATAATTTTGGGCTTCTATCTCATTTGTAGATCATAAAGTATAACAAATTTGAAGGATGGCATGCCGCACACTGGCTGGTTAAGCGGCAGTGAAACATTTTTTTCATGCTATAACAAAACTTTTCCCTAAATTCTTGGACTTTTGTTGGAATCGGGGCCCACAGTAGCTTGTCCTGGCCCTGGTAGGTGAGCCGAAGCTGCTTCAGCATCTTTGAAAGGATGTTATTTTTGTAGCCAAGCAAGATGTTTGGCAGGAGAAAATGTGGAAAATGTTTGTTTATTCATCTCTGAAAGCTGGTGGGTTTGCACATTAATCCCTTGAGGACAGACTGACGTCAGCCTTTGAAGTCCAACAGCATGATCATAATCCCCTTTTGAACTCAAACATAATTGCTATCAGTCGTTGAAAGGAGGCGATGAATGAAAAAATGACTGAAAAACAGGCCTTGGTGTGGCTTTACATGTTAATTATTCGGCTTATCTGTGTTATGAAACAGCAGATCACTGAATAAATGTGTTTGAAAAAGTGAAAGGTTTCATTCTTGCTTCAGTCAACTTATCAAAAGGAAATAATTATTTCATCATCAAACATCATTTAATTGGAGGCAAAGGTCTGAAGGAGATGATAAGTTGTAATTCATAATCTGCTTTAAATTCAAGCAGAGGAACAGCTGTAGCTTGTTTTGAACAGTGGATATAAAAGTTTGGAATAAAACTTATGTGATACAATCAGGTGCAATCAAAGCTTCTCAGCTTTACTGCCTGACAGACTTCATTCTTATCGAGTTATAGAAATATTATCTGCATATTAAACAATGTTTTCGAATTCACTGTCAAGAAAATGTGGTTCTGTCAGGACGGTGGATTCAGATGTGTTTCATCATCATCACAGTCATCATCGCTCAGCGGCAGCTGTCTGCTTCCAATCGAGTCAGTTACACATATTCAAATTTTGGAGCTGCTCAATAAAAACACGCTCCTGTTCTGTAACACAAGGAGAGCAGCTGGAAGTCAAACTATAACTCTTTCCATATTCCACCTGGACTGCATTTTCTTCTTTTTCCATCATATTAATTGAGTCACAGTCAGAATCTTCCTGCATGTTTCTTTCTAACTGCTTGAAAACTTCCTTTTTTTTTTTTCATTTTGTATCTTAACTGAAGGCGTACTTCCTGTTCCCTGCTATCAATTTGTTTGCTGGAAGGCCAGTCGGGCCTGCTAGGATTTTGCTGAGTTGTCATTAACAACCCACTGGATGTTATTTGCGGGAAGAGATCCATGCAAACATAATGCATGACAGAGGAGAAGATGTTTGTTCTATTTCAGCCCCATCTATTTTTAATGATGTTGACTTTTCCAGTCGAAGAAAAACAAATCAGGACGCAGTGAGGACGGCGTGTAGTGCTGTGTTTGCCCTGCAGGTGACAGCAGTAGCATATTTAAAATGCAAACATATACAGTACATGCACACACACATATAGAGCAAGAGCCCACAGAAGTACACAGGAAGGAGAGTCAGATCCTCCTCATTTTAACATCTTGTTAATTAGATATATTCCACAGTTATTCCATCCTTACACAAACAGATCTTTGATCAGCTGTTTTTCCGATTAATTCTTTCACAATTGCCCCCAGAAAGCACAACTTCATCACTACATCAGTCAGCTCATGTCTCTCTGGGCTTTGCTCTGTGCCCTTTTGCCAGAACGAGCAGGAAAACAAACCATCAGCACATCTGTACTTGTGTGGAAATAATCTAGCAGACAAATAAATCCACTTCGATCAGAGAAGGGGGCATTTCTTTCGCAGTCGTGCACAGTTCCAATAATGTCTTTTGAGAGTTGAAGTGCTGAGGGGAGCAACTCAAGCCCTGACTGCTTCTGTTCTCACCAGACTCCAGCTGTGTTTTTCCCACTTCGCCCACTAAAGGAAAGCAGCGGAATTGCTGACTTCCCCCTTGGGTTAAAAATGGTGACAAATAAAATGATTTTTCTCTGAACTCTGTGTATGCGCTTGGCCCTTGCTGTGACAGGTTCATTGGCTCAAAAAAAGAAAATCACATCTAACATTTGCATTGAGTTAATAGGATGCCACGGTAACTGCTCCCAGGCAGTTTTCCGACATTTGGGACAGTGGTTTTTGAAGACCGCAGCGTTCAAGGGCAGATAATCTGATTTAATTGGTAAAAACCTTCAGCACAGAACAACAAGGTTTCCGTCATGACTTTGCTCTGGGAAGCTGTGAGGTTTTATTAACCTTAATTCACCCAGCCAAGGCTTTTGCTGAGCATGCATGTTGTTTTCCAGCGACGGCCTGCTTCACATTCATACAATTGCGCACATTTTCAGCTGGAAGCTGCCCAGCTCCACCTCTGGAGCAGCTGGCTGTTATTTGCCTTTCTCCACAGCAACAGAAACGGCCACATAAGGTATCTCAGCAGACAAAGGGATTACTTACAGCAGCTCAATTTTCAGCTAAGAGCGGCTGAAGATCCTTTGAAAAGCCAAAGGCCACATGCATCACCCGTTTCAGTTTGCTTTTACTGGACTGGTCTGGGAAGTAAAAACCATCTCATAAAGTAAATTTATATGACTTGAAAGTACTCTGGACAAAGAGAGGAGGTCTGAGATTTGGCAAAACCTGAGCTGCCCTTAAAAGAAAGCCTCCCACAGAGATAATGAAGTGCGCTCGGCTGTGCAAAAATGCTAATCATCACCTAAGCGCACGCCCATGTATTAGATTTAACCTCATGTTAAATCCTGTGAGAATACACTCCCTGCTGCTGAGGATCAGAGCGGAAGTTTACCTTCTGCTGAATAACAGAGAAAACGTGCCGTAATAACCTTTATTAAGGACATCCTCTGTCCTCCTGGCTGGAGGAGGAGTTGTTTCCTGAGCAGCGAGGGGCTGAGGGAGGGCCTGTGTGTTTTGGGAGTTAGTGATGAGATGATGGCGAAGCTAAGAGGGGGAGACGTGAGTGAATTGTATTATGTGAAGAAAGAAGCAGCTGGCAGAGAAGCCTGCTTGTTTTGTTTCTCCGGCAGAAAGACGAGGAGGTCCAGTCATATTCTAGCAAAGAGGCTCTCGGTGAGTTTGTTCTGAGAGGAGCTGTAATAGTCAGATCACAGAGATTTCATACAGCAAAGATTCTCCTATAAAACTCTCATTTCTCTGTGTGTGTTCCACTTTCAGATAGCTGCAGAAAGGCCACACAGAGTACCCTGCGGTGCACACGGCGCCTTATCGCCAGTCGTGCTACAATAATGTGGCCGTTGTCAGCTACGCCGCTCGGCATTTATTTGCACTGCTTTGTAATCCCCAGTGCAAGATAAGTAGTAAAGGCGTTTAGGTGGAGCATTTTGTCACAGAGCGTACAGCGATGCTGAGATCCTCCTGCCCACGCAAGAACTGAAGCAGCTCGCAGATGCAGCACTGATGGCGAACACACACACACACACACACACACACACACACAGTAGGCACTCAGGGGCATACACATGCTTGCATACATATTCAGATGCACACTTGCATAATTTACACATCACTGCTGTCAGAGAGGAAACCTTGCATCTTCAACATGCTGTCTTGGTTTTAGTTTCTTCATCAGGGGCCAGGGGATGAGCTTTGGCGTATGGGAGTCACATTTCGCCTCTTTTAGTCGAGGCCAGCAGCCTCACACTGCAAGCTTGACATGTTCTGAAGCTGTTGGTCCACTGAAGACCAAACTGATATCAACCCTCATCTGACTCCTGATGATACAGCCAACAAGCCGCTTAAGTAACAGGTCACAGCAGTCAGTAACGTGATTACTGAATTTCTAACTGTAATCCCTTACTTGAATGATTACTGGAAAAAATCACATTACTGTCATGGAAACAAATGAAAACACTGGAAACGAAACATGCTGAAATTATTTCTGACCTCAAATTATTGCACAAACTGCACAAAATGAAAGCAGAGTGTGTTTGATTAAATGACTGATTATGTGATCTGAGGAGTTAGTGCAAGCTTATTCCCTGATCAGTGTCGTTCTATAAAATGATTATAGAAAGCTAAAAATGACATCATTTAGACAAACAATTAAATGAACAGATGAGCCTGAAGAGACTTTAGGATGTCGCAGTAAGATCATACAGTCTGGATTTTGTAATTGTAATTTCAAAATGATTTCACCAGGTGCCTTTTAGTTCACCAAAACAATTTTGGATTGAGGATCTTTGAAATCTTTCAGCTGGTGATTTTGTAATCCTTCAATTTCAGTGCAATTAAGAAAATCACAAGTTACAAGGTTTTGTTCTGACAATGAAATGTCTGACAAGGCTTTTCAAAGCCCCCCTCTCATTCCTCTTTGCATTCATTGCCATTCAGTTTACTGACTCGCATTTGTTTTGGGGGGTTTGCTCATTTGAGCAGATAAAGTGCATATTAATGGACAACTGCACTGCTTTTTTTCCTCCCTCCAGCTTTAATTGCAGTGAAAAGCAAGAGTAGAATTGTAAAACACATTTATCTGCCCCAGACAACTGTCTCCACTCTGAATAATTAATGCTTCAGGCTTTATGTGTCTTGCTGGTTTGTCCTTGGGATGTGTTGACTCGGGGCACCGAGAGTCCAGGTTGCTTGCGTGGCGACAAACGCCGTCATACATCGGGCCTCCAGAGCAGCTTTACATTCAGAAGATGTCGACTGACTGGACCAAACATCTCTTCAGTAACAGAAATGAATACTCGTATTAAAAGCCGCTGCAGCGAACGTAGTCTGAGCCACAGGAAGTAGGCTGTGGGCATCAGCCTGCCACTGGCCGACCGTCTCAGTAGGAATTCTCCTCCCCTTCTGTCCCCGCTGGTACGTAAAAAAAAATGACAAGCTCTGAGGTGGCAGCCTACATGCTGAAAATGGCTTTGGCGGGTGTTTGTTTTGTCACAACAACTTGTGAACACACCTTAGCAAAGCCCTGAGTCTGTCTCGCAAGATTCTTGGCCGATGTTGACCTGTTCTCTGACACAGCCGTTGTCAGTCGGAGTTGATTTGGCACATCTGTTAACCCTGGCAGTGGCATGCTCCACTGACATTGACTTGACTGATGCACCGATCCGTTCCACTTCACACGAGCTGCTGTGATGTCGGTTTAGCAACATTCTATAAGAGCCACATACAGATATTTAATCATCTGCGGTTTTAACGAACCCAGTGAGCTCCCCCACAGCTGAAGTATAGGCAGACTTCACCTCCAGGGAACCAAGGATCAGGATTTTTTTAATCAATTAAGGTCACATCACATGGTCGATATGCTGCACATCTTTAACTATTTTGTCTGGTGATTTCTTTTGTGGAGATTTAGCCATTTTACAGCCATGCAGCGTAGCCAGCTGTATGATAGGTTCAATAATTTTGCCCACTGTACGAGTCAATAATGCAAAAGTCCCATGATTTCTCAAAACCATGAAACCAGCTCATCACAGACACGCTCAGGGCACAAATCAGACCTGCTGACCTGAAAGCAGGTGGATGAACCACATTTACTGTGCAGCGCTCCTTGAAACATCAAGCCTCTTCCATAAAAGGACCCCTCCATCAGCATCTGGCTCACTGGCAGAGGGTGTAGCAATCAGGCAGGTGATTGCTACACCCTCTGCCAGTGAGCCAGTCTGAGGTGGAGCCTGACCTTTCACACTTACCTATGCTGTGTTCAGGTCAAACTGGTTTGACTTCACCAGTAAGCCCAGTTATTTATTTAACTAGCTTAACCTATCGCTTAACTGCTTTTATGACAAATATGAACAAGCTGTCCTGTTATTTAGTCATGTGACAGTAGGCTGTCACACTGATGGACTCATGGACACACACCTCAGTCCCAGCATCACAGCTGCCTCGAAAAAGAAAAACAACAAGATCCCATTTCCCATTTGGCAACGCTGATACCACGGTCACTTCCCCACATGCAATCATGGATTGCATGTGGGGACCGCTTTGCTGGGGCACCATCTCTGACCATATCCTGAGCGTAGCGCCACCCCAAGATGATTGTGATTGGTTTAGAGAAATACAAAGAAGCCCGAGTGGGTTTTCTACCAGAATGATGATACCTTCATCCAGAAACAAAGAGTGGAGACGGGTCTGGCTGTGTGTGACTGTGGCGGCTGAAAATAACTGGTGAAGTGATGCAGAAAGGAAAGTAATGAGTGTGTGAATGTGCCAGTAAATAAGTAATCATATCACCGTGATAAGAAACAGTACATACACTGTACGTATTAAACTGGTTAGAGTATAATTCAAAGCACGTTTTCCTGTTTAATTTTCACAGAAACTAATGTTGAAAAAAAAAAAAAACGAGACCTATAGCAAGTGGACAAGTTTCATATTATGGGTTATATCATGAAAGAGGGGGAACATTTCTTTAAGCTGGGTTTGTCCTCTTGGCCCCAAAACAGCCTGATCTGCCTGGAACAAAACTGAGCAACAGTTTGTCGTGTCATTGTGAGCGACAATTGATTTTGTATGTAGGACGCCTCATGAAGCCATGACCGTAAGAGTAGTATGTGAATATGTTTTTGCCTTTCCTGGCCTAGTTTGACAATATCTATCATGATTGTTGTCTGTCTCCACAAGACCACAAGCTAATGTTGGTTGGAGTTCAGTGAGTAGTCTGTGACCCCTTCAAATAAATAGATTTTGATCTCTACACTAGAATGACTTGAATGATTTGCCCTAAAATGACCAAAGTGGGTCAGTCTCTGAGATCTGGGCTCATGGCTACATGACTACAACACAGTTTAACTGGACAAGAAATGAGTCAAACATTCAGGCAATGAGGAGTGAAAACAAAGTAGAGCTCATCCATCTCATAAAGCAGTGGGTCCTAACTTAAGGGCTGGAAACCCTCCAAGGGGCACCAGGATAAGTCTGAAGGGTCACAGTGTTTAACAGGCCATCTAAAGCAATCCTTCGGAGGGAAAGCATAAGTGAGCGCACCCATAATAAAGGTTAGAGTTGCTTAGTGCATGAAAACAATTGTCTGTGTCTCACTTTCAAATGGGTTCAAAGGTTAGGGTTAAATAAAAAATCTTTCCTTTGCTTCCTTTCCTTTTGTAGCCTAAACTCATGTATTGTCACACCTTTGAGCCACAGTTCTCACAGCTTCTCGAACAGATAATTAACTGCTGATGTTCAGAAAAACCCAGAAGGTCATTTAAAAACACTTAAGGTTGTTCTGAAGATATTTCCAGATTCCCAAACGACTCTTCTAACCATCTGGGTGAGAAAATACTCACTCCAGTGAATGATGAAAAAGAACCTGTTTCTCAAATTGTGACTGAATCATATTATAAACATATCAGAGAGATTAAAACCTGATCAGAAAAGTGACCCCAGTAACACCTAACAGTGACGTAGTGTCGTATTTCCTTTGGTACAGCTTATCTTTAAGTAATATTGTACGTCCATTTGAGCGGTATATTCAGCGCTCTGCTGAGAAATTGAAAGTCCTTATTGTATTTAGGTCTGAGAGTGCAGTGAGAGACGTGCTGCATACGTGGAACAAGTTTAACTCCTTTCAGATTGACGGTGTCAAATGAGTCTCTCCCCCCCCTAAGGTCAAGTGTGTGCAGGAAGTCGAGGAACACCCCATCAGAGCTCCTTCCACACCAGGGCCGGCCGAGATAATCCTGCAGACGAGGAAACGCTGCTCTTCGGCTTCTCATTCCTCTCAGTTTTCACGTACAGCTCGAGAAACACAATGAAGCTTAATCCTCTGCTCAGTCGCCGGCAGCCACAGCTTTCACTTTCCCTCCTTCACAATTTCGATAATTGAAGGGGAAAAAAAAATGGCAGCATTGATTACTGGAGAGTGCGGATGTGAGGATTTAAGTCGAATTAAAACTCGCCGTCTAGCATCAGCCATCAGCACATTTACATCCTTGAAAGAGTTTATGTTGTTTATCCGATGTTCTTAGCTGTGAGGTGAGCTTATCGCCCTCAGGCATTCAGTTCATCTGGATTTTACTTTAGGAGCAACAGCACTGCTGAGTACAGAAGACAGACTTCTTTTTTATTGTGCAGTGTTGACACTTTCATTTGTTTCACTCATTTTCAGGATTGATTAACTGCTGGAGACCAGGTTTCTATTGCTGATTGATTCTATTGTTTTATTGTCAATTCTAATATTATTTAGTTTGGCTAAACGTGGCTGAGTTTTTCAGTATTTACCAAAGACAAATGCCGTCTTCCCCCAACCGTAGTGCAGTGCTGTGAGTGCTGAAATAATCATAAAAGACTTTGATAATCCTGTAGTTTCTGCCAGCAGATATGAATGAATGAATAATGGTGACAGTTAATGGTTTCCAGAGTTTTGCAGCTTGGTTCATTGAGAATGTTTCCTCAGAGTGTTACATAAAAAACAGATTTTCACTAGTGCATATGTCATCTCCAGGAGACAGCTTTGGACTTTTGGCCCATAAGCATGACAACTCTCTGCTGTAGATTCGTTCATTCCGACTTGCTTTGGGTGCTGGACTGTTGGCCAGTCGACACAGGCTGGCCAAAGGCTCAGTAAGTGACCAGAAGACAGGCAGGTTGGGTAAAGGTTCCCATTGACACGTTAAAAGGCTGGAACGGACAATAGACTAGAATGGGTAAAGATGGGTGTGTACTGTATACTGCAGGGCTGATGGGGGAGAGTGGGAACAGCTGAGCTGGTGGGCAGGCAGGGTCATGTGATGGGTTACTGCAGGGTGGGAGGGGGGAGGCTGATCGGAGCATGTGGCACAGAGAAACAGAGCAGACAAGAGAATGAAGGAGTTGGCTGGAGATGTGACAAAGCTGTTTGAACCTTGGCCTCTGGGGAATCTGCAGACTGCTTTTACAGAACTTTCTACTCAAAGATTGTTTTTTTTACTGCAGATGCAAATGAATCTACTTGTTGGAGTGTGTTTCATTCACATCGTGTATCTATATTTCAAGAATTGTTTTGCTATTAAAGCACAAAATCACCAAAGAGGCAGCTATATCTAATCCTAGCACACATTTCCCTCCAGAACACCAACAGCTGCTTCATGAATGAACCCACGACCTGTGCACACTTCTGTACACACACACCAGCCAGGCCATGCAAGTTTTAAGGTCAGGAAAGTACCAAACCATCGGAGCGCTGCTTGTGCGTTTGTTGCACCACCAAAAAAAAGAACCCCCATCTGAACAATTCTGACTTTTCTATGTTCAGATATTAGAAAGAAATGTATTTAAAAATGTTAGCACTGTCTTTTTCACTTCACCGCTTTGCCTTCTTTCCAGCTTTTGAGTAACGAATACAGAGGAATATCTCAAATCACCATAAACTTTAATAACACGAGCAGAGGTCAGTGTCTGTTTTTTAATGCTATCATCCTCTCTATTCTGTAACTGAAGAGATCTGCTGTGTGCAAGCGGACCTGTTCATTTAAAAAGTGCTGCTCACGTTTTAATGGAGGTTTTTCTTCATGAAAACAGTCTGTATGAATTTCCTCCTCATCCTTACTATTCCTCCCTTTCATTTTATGTAAATGTTTAACCTGCAGTCTGTCAGATTCCATCATTGTGAGGTTTCTTTTAAACGGGAAACCTTTTATATGCATCACCAAAGTCTATAAATATTTATACTCTCAATTGCCTTTTCATTCTTTTTCTTTAGCTCTTTGTTCCTTGCTGCCACCATGACCCAGTTTCCCCCCACGGGACTCAATTAAATGACTCTTATTATAGTGTATCATACCTTAACATTGTTTGTGCAGGTCTGTGCAAATGTGTCCTTAGGAGGGAACGACATGAACTTGTCTGTGTAAGAGAGTAATGGCAGACATCTCCTGCTCACAAGAATATTGACAGCGTGTTCCTTCCAACAAGTCCCCCCCCCTGGAAGATTTGAAGACGGGTGTACGCAGGAGGAAGAATAATTTGATGTGGCGGCATAACAAGAAGCATTTGAACAATGCAAGAAATGACAAAACATTTCCTTTTTCCTAACAAACCCCCAGGACTTATTCTGGTCTGTTTAGCTCCTGCTGACAGCCGGGGGGGGGGCATTGATTATCATTCCCAGAAGTGGCCTGTGAAGTAATCTGCACTCAGGGGCTTGCTGACGATAATTGACCTGCAGGTGTCCGAAGTTTTTACTCACTTTTAAGTGAAGCAGGAAGGTGAGACGGATGGGGGAGGGAGGATTCACAGGTGCTGCTGGACGAGAGGCTGCCTCTGCTCAGATATAATCAGGGCTCAGAGGCAGACAGGTTAGGGAAACATGTTTTTCTCTTTTTCGCTTTCTCGTCCAATCTGCCTGCACCTGCATCATCTGGTGGATTTCCCGGGAGGAAACTTTTTGCGCCGTATTTCCGGGGTCACGTGTGAGTTCAGAAAACGAAAAACGGCGACAGGGGACGTAGCCTGGAGGAACACAGAAAATTGCTGCTGCGGTTTTTGCTCGAAACAAAACTTTTGGCCTCATCGCATGCTGGTTTAGTGGGGCTGCTGTCAGAGGGGAAATTACAGTCTCTGCCTCCCTGTGATGGATTTCTGCCCGTATGATCGTTGAATGTTGGTACAAAATTGTAAGAATGAAAGAGGAGGCCATTGGTCTTTCACTGTAAGCAACTGACACCAAAAACCTGATACTTATGTTGATATTTCAGACTGCTGACAACTGCTCTGCTATTTCACTCTTAGCTGCTGAAAATACCATAAAAGTAGTGTGACAATTTGTATTATAATAATAATGATAATCCTTTATTGATCCCCATGGGGGAAATTCAGGTGTTGCAACAGCAAATGTACAACATTAAAGATACAAAATTAAAAATACAAAATTAAAAGCGCAATAGAGATTATCCTAGTGTTGTGTAGCAAACAGCTGATGTAGCATCTGGGGGCTGAAGTCCACCATAAATGTTCCATGTTGGCCCATAGGAGATTTGAGCTCTCTACCAATCACATCTGTATTATTTACGCAGCACCACCCGCCCTGAGCTTTAACGCTACAATTCAGTAGAACAGCAGTTCGTGAAATAGTCATGAAATCTGATCTCCAGGTTCGTGGTCATGGACACATTTTTTTCCATGACACTCTGCAGGACTTTCATACTCATGTATTTATTTGGAATCTCTTTCATGCCTGCGTTTTATTTTTTTTCTGTCAGACACGGGAACACAGAAAGCTGCATAGTTTTTCATCATTTGTCTTTTTTTTTTTTTTTTAATTATAAGCACTACATTACTCAACGTCCAATCAAAAGCTTTTATTCTTATTCTTATTTCTTTATTTTAACTCATCAGTCCGCTGAGGGCCTGCTGCCAGTCACTGTCCACAAACAACGGAAGTGTCCCTGATAACTCAACAACACAACTAATGACCATCCAGATGAATTACTTCTCCTTCAGTTCTGAGAAATCAGGATTTACTTGGTTAGTTTTTAATAGCAGAAGCGGCTCATCGACTGTTGCTATAGAGACAAAGAAAGTCCACTTTTCCTCACTGTCGCTGCTTTTTTTTTTTTTTTATTACGATATCTCTCTTAACAAGTCTGTTAGCCTTGAAGCAACGACCATTTCCAATTCCAGTATTATAGACCCGTCCAGGCCACGCTCTGCTTTGCATGCATATCCTCAATATGATTAGAAAGCACAAAAGGTCAAATTTCAAAACACAGGGGGAAAAAAATCTTTCAAATTAGACTGTGACGGTTATATTCCTCTTTTTGCCTTAAAACAGAACAAGGGGAGAAACACCCTCCAATGAAAGAGTGATTAGAGGAAAGCAAAATTAAACATTAATTGACGAAATTACTGCAAAGCATTAAATCATGACATCAAACCACGGAACCGCGAACAAATAAATTACCTCATCATTCGATTAAGTTCAGTTTCGAGGGCTTACATTCAGCGAAGTGTTGGTCAAATTGTGTGCAGAAGTGAAATACTGTGAGTGAAATGATGACAGTAATAATCTAGAGAGAGACTTGCCCACATGTAGGCTCCAGCTTATTGTACTGGAACCATCTTTGCAGCTGATGTGCTGCTGAATAGGTCCAAATACATGTCTGACTTTTCTTGCAGCAGAGTCTCTGATTATGACCTTGAAGTCAAGTCTTGTGAAAAGTTGCAGTGTGGATTATTTAATGCGCTGCAGTGAACTCTCCTGCACATCTGCCTCATCTTTTGAATATTTTCTCACCTATTTCCGACAAGATATCTTGATGTTTTTCTCTGGCTCTGCCAGTGTATTTAGTTGTAATAGGCACACATATTAGAGCCATTATCGTACCCCTGACCGTGTCAAGTCTGCGATACCAATTCAGTGTGTTCTCTCAGCTATTTCTTTTCCTGTCTTCCTCTGAAAGTCTTTGAATTTTGGGAAACTACTCCTAATGTTGTTTGTCTGCTCCTTATGAGACATGTCATGTGCAGCGTATTATGGAATAATATGTGTCCTCCCTCCTCTCCTTAAGAATGGCTTCTAACACGTGGGGCCCCACGTATATTAATGGATTAATTATGACAGTCAGCGGAGAGATTATGAGCCTGCTTGTTGGTGCTTTCTCACTTGCTGAAGATGCTCATTTAATATGATGTCATATTTCCCCAGTAGCTCCAGTGTGCCAAGGAAATGATTGCTGTTTAGGTCACCTACTCTGTTCGAGTCACCTCTAAAAGCCATGTTTCTGCGGGCCAAATGAGGTGTTACATCCAGCGGCCTCTCTAATAACACCCTGCTTTTGTCTAGCGCTGAGTGTGTTGGTTTCTTCTGCAGGCTGCAGTCTATCCCAGATGCTTTTAAAATAGAATTCTGAAGATTTTTCCATTTGCAGTAGCAATGCTGGTGGGCAAGGTCCCTCTGGAAACAGTCTGTACATTTTGTGCCACTTTATCTCTGACACTTTCATTCGTACCTTAGGATTAAGACTGCTGCGTGACTTGTTTTCAAGCTCAAAAGAAATAAAAACACGTGTAAACACAGCAAAACATTACCTTTTTACTGTCGCTCTAGGCCAGTCGCTCTCACTCACTTTTCTCTCACCTGTTTGCAGATTTAGAATGCAGCAATTTGGATTTGCCTTACTGTCTAGGACTTTTACACCCATTACACCCTCAGCAAAGAGGACCCTCCCTCCCAGGCCAGTCCGGAAAAAACAATTTCCTCCCTGTCAGTATCCTATATATTTTCTGACTATAGTCCAGCATTATCAGACCTCCTTGTGTATCATCCTGTGCCTTCTGCTCTTGTGCAGCTGTCTGCAGAAGAAGCTGAGGAAGTGGACCTGCTCCATGTGGGGAAGCTGGTCTCTCAACATTTTACTGATTGCAAGCATTAGTAATACCAGCGCATTGCAATACGATAGTCTTATGAGGGAACTGCAGCAGTGATTGTTTAAAGTGCACCAGTGATTGTCCAGTGAAGCGAATGTGCTAATGTTACTTAAAGGTTAAGCCAATTTAAGCTTAAAGGTTAGCTAAGTTGTGTTTGATTGTCTGTCTGCCGAGCTCCGCGTTTGTTTATGGCAAGAAAAAAATTCAGTTCAGTTCAGTTCAATTCAATCATTTTATTGTCACAGATAAAAACAAGTTTCTCTGTCTATACAGCTTATCCTTAAGGCTTGTGGGGGGAGCTGGAGCCAAACCGAGCTGACGTTGGGTGAGAGGTGGCGTACATCCTGGACTGGTCACCACTCAATAACAGGGCCAAGACATACAGACAACCACCCACATAAACACCTACAGGCAATTTAGAGTCACCAGTTAACCTAACCTGCATGTCTTTGGCCCTCACAGTGATCAACAATATCACCTAGTCTGATCTCAGCACTGGTTCCTTAATAAAACTGCCACAAATGTGCTCATACATCATGCATACATTGGTAACCTGTGTACATTAAGACATGACTAATAACTGTGGAATTTATTGTAGCTAAAATTGGCACTTGCAAACATTTCTATGTTGAGTACATGTGGAAAACCTTCTGTAGCTCTGAAATCCTCCACAGCTGCTCCCAGCATCATTTTATGAAGCTCAGACCAAATGATCTTTTCATACAAGTTTTACTTTGACTATTTATTATGTGATTTATTAAAGCTCACTGTCCCCTTTTCAACGTTGCTGAGACAATGTGAGGTTTTTACTCTTGTTTGCTCATTCATATGATCTGGATTCAGGTTTGTGCTGTTAGAGCACTGCTCCATTCTTTAGCCCGAGTTTCACCTCCACCACACAACAGCAGGCCAATCCATCAGCAGTCCTCTCCCTTGTTCGACCGCACGGCAAGTGTTTACTGAGGCAATAGCATTTAAGTGCTTTACTCAAGGACAGCTGCATTGTCCTCTTGAGGGAAAAACATTAATGCAACAATGATCTAACAGCCAAAATAACCAGCCCGCTCCCTGCTATGTACCTCAGCTAATGCACTGCATCTCTGCCTACTGCACGCTGATTAAAGCCTTAATGGTGCTTCTGTTACAGGTCCAAACTTTTACCTGGTGGTGCTTTCCTTTTTAGCTGTCGCACTGATATAACAAACAGGCATTTCTGGGACACAAAATACTCTATAAATATCCCTTTTGATTAAAATACCACAAGCTTTTTAAATGATGGTTTCATATTTCTTTCACAAATGATGGAGATTTAGAAACACAAACACTGGCAGTCGGACATAATCTGCAACACAAAAACAACATAATGTTTGTCAGAATTATGTCGGATTGTAAGTATTATCTAAGTAGATATGAGTCAGGAACTTCAGTTTGTTAATGAACTGGATTAAACCTTATAAAAATGTTTTAATAATAATAATTTTTAATAATACATTTGGCCACAGCACCCTCTGAACACACTGACCTGTAGTAAGATTACTGTAATTGTTTTTTTTGTTTTTTGGGTGTGTGTGTGTTAATAATCTGATCTTTTTGCTTACACATATTTTCCTTTTTCTAAACAGAAACCTAAATAAATAAAGTAGTGATAGTATTTTCCACCAGAATTATATACATAGTAACAAACCATGTGGGGAAATAATTCAGTAAACAAATAGAAATGTGGAATGTTGTCATTTTCTTAAATGCTCAGAAAATTGAACAGAGTTTGGTTGGTTGGTGTTACCTCAATTTGGTTGACCTTTTCTCTCTGAGAGTCTTTGAGCTCCGCTGATCACAAAAGGACCTTGTTGTACTGTAAATCATTTCAAAGCGACGTGCCCCTTTTTCAGTTCGGATCTGTAAGACTGTGAATGATGAACAGCACCGGCAATTTCTCAAAGTTGTCAAGTTGTAAAAATAAATCCAGCATTAATTGACGTCATATAGACAAAGCATATAGCAGGTGTGAATGAGAGGCTTTATTTTTAAGGCATTGGTTCTCACACTGCTGCTGTTTTATCTTTCCTGCCAGGTGGTTAATGGAAATTAATTGCCTTCACTTTGCATCCCGAGAGTAAAATAGACTCTGATTAAACAGCTAAAATGAAATCCGGCAGTGCTCTGGGCAGTGATGACCCGGCTGGAAAACGGCTGCTCCAAGAGGGACGGCATCACTGCTTGGTGGCTATATTGCCAATATAAAGACTTCCAGTACGAGCTTCATCTTCCTTCTCGCTCAGCCAGACAGCCGGTATAATTAGATATTGATAGAAGGGCAGTAATTAATGATGCGTCTGCCAGCAACATTATCTGTGCTGCAATTTCATCCACACGTCCTGTGGTGATTGGGCCGGTGGGTCACTGAGACACAGCCAATCATTTCTCAAGTTCTCTGACCTGAATCTGATGTAATGGGATGGAGACGAGCAATGATGGAAACCAACAAAATTCCCTGTACCTTCCACGGTCAATAGTTTCAAGATGGTGGCGAGCTGCAGGGCCTTTACGGGATGGATTATCCGTAATGATCATCAGAGTCCGTTTTTTTTTCTTTTTAAACCAATTTGCTCAAAAAAAAAACACCAAGATGTTTGAATTAAATCTTTTTATGAATAACAAAAATGAACTCTGGAGTCCTGGATCTATGCATTTTCGATAATAACAGCCCAAAATAATGATTTAATAATAACAAAAAAAAAGAAAAATAACAACTGCAAATGGTTTCTTTTTAAAAAAATTTGGATTTCAGCTTTTAACCATGGAACATTTTAATGTCATGATATTTTGCAAGGGTAATGAAAAATACAACACGTGAACGTCTTTAGTGAAAATATTCCCTCATGAGTTCGATCCCCTCCTCCATGCTTTCAAACCCAGATTAAAATCTGTGCAAGGACACCGCTGAGAGTATTTCACAACAGAATGTGGTGTTCCTTGAAATGTTGTGTTATTTTGTTGTGGTTGAACATTTAACAAGTAAAAATATAAATGTGTGTGTTTCTTGTGTTGTTTTGTGTTTTCCTGCTGAGACCTGCTCACGCATTTCGATCCATAATTTCACCCCAAAAGTTTTTGGGGCACATGAATAATTATATTGTTATATAATAATAACAAAAATAATATTAACATTATAATATATTATAATAATAATTATTTTGTTTGTGCTGACCTTTGAGCTGAAGACTGGTGAAGGAATGAGATGAGATGAACAGATAAAAGAGAGGAATGTATGTAACAGATGTGCAGGTCTATGAGAGAAACGAAGATAGAAAAACAGGGAACTGTTCATCTGTGGGAGGTGTGGCAGGAAGGTGAATCACAGGCGCTTTGTCCTCTCTGCCTGTGTGTGTGTGTGTGTGTGTTTGTGTGTGTGTGTGTGTGTCGGGGTGTGTGGCGTGTGTGTGAGTGATGGCTGTGTGTCTGAACCGGGGTTATGTGTGTGCACCGGTGCGTGTAATGAACGCCACCGTCAGGCCCCCCCCCCCATCTCCTCTCCTCAATCCCCCAGCCTGCCACACTGCATCCTGTACATAACCACTCCCATCAGCAACACACACAAACACACACACAAACACACACACACACACACAGATGGTAGCTGTGTACAGTATTTGCTCCTAATGATGCTCATGTTTAGAGACAATCACATCCAGATCAGATCAGTTCCAGTTTCTCCGCCGGCTCGCTGGGTTTGGACCCGCGGCCATTTGATCAGTGGCTCTGGGCTGCTCACACACATGGATGATAATTATAAAAATGATAAATTGGATTTTAAGGAGCCATCAGACTATCCAAGGACAGTGTGCTGTAGAACAGTTGCGGGACGGAGATGTGGTGGCTGCTGGAGGAGAAACGTGTGCAGAAATGTGGGACTCGTATCAGCTATGAAATCTGAGATGCTTTTAGGTGCCGAAAATGGTGCAGGAGAGGAGAGGAGTCACATGAGCTGCTGGCTTTTATGTGAGACGAGGTCGGCTTGCAGATTTGTGCAGTGAAATCAGTGGACGTCATGAGAAAAAAAAAAGCATGCACTCATGTCATATCATACCGGTAAACACCACCAGCCTCGTGCATGGCTGTGTGCAGGGGTGTAAGACTATGATATCGAGGCCCAAAAACTGGATATAATTTAAAACCACGTTAGCATGAAGGATCTGTCGAGCAGAAAAAACATGAGAATCAGCTTTAATGTTGCAACAAATGATCCACACTCCAGTCGCCTTTTTCTGTGTCTCTCTTTCCCAATACCTGCTTCCTCTTTCTCACGTCCTCTTCTCTCTCTGTTGTCAACATTACATCCTTCCTGTTCATTTCTCTCTCTACTCCTTTTTCTCTCACCCTCTGCATTCACCGCTCGTCCCTCCCTCTCTGATTCCTCGCTTGTCTCTGCGTATTATTAAAACGATTTAGTGAAATGATACGCGTCTTCTTCATTTCACTTCTTTGAGTTTGCGTCATTCTGTGTGCTCAAACTATACATGAACATAGGAAAATGTGTTAATACAATAATACTATATCGTTACACTGGAATGATGCTGGTGTTTGTGTTGTTGTTTTATTGAATTGTAAAGTGAGCACAGAGACATAAAGCTGAACGTGTCCCATGCATTACGAAATCTTTTTCTCGGTGACAGAAGCAAACACAGGATCAGCTGATGCTCTTGTGGAAATGTTTCCAGCCTCCAGCTGCTGTTTAACACAACGTGCCTACACAGGAGCTACTGGTCGGATGATGCCTGCAGATGAATGGCGTTGAACTACAAGCAGCCCACTAGCAAAGTTCTCCAGCTCCCTGCATCGCACTTCACATGGATTCAGCTGCCTGTCCGCTTCCCTCAAGTCGTTGCCATGTCCCACTTTCCGAAATCCTTTTAAGGTTTCAGCTTACTGGCCTTTTGTTTTGTCTGTGTACATCTTTTATAAGTTTGAAATCCTCCTCATCCCCATCATCGATTGGAATGAACCTTTAAGTAACCAGAGACTGGCCTTCAGTGGAAGTTGCTGCTGCACTATGAATTCAATTTACCAGTTGACCTTTTTTTATGGAGCCCTAGTGTGGCCATATAGACAGAGACGTATATGTATCTAGGCCACGGTTTGCTACGCTGAACACACTAAATGCTGTTTCGTTTGCACAAAATAAATTTTTTTTTGCCACATTTTGATTAATTCCACTTTCTGATGAATTTATGCACACGAGCTAAGTGTATGTACAGAGAGCCAGCACAACAGACCAGTTCTTCCCAGAACACAGTCTGGACCGGCAGGACGGGGACATGCATGCAGCTCACTCTCATTAGACCCTGAATGACCGTCAGAGAGGGCCAGTAAAGAGACATGGAGGAAAAAACTGTATGGATCTAATGCAGCGGCCCTCTGGGATTAGCCCCCTTTTGCCAGATGGTCAGTACGCTACGCCACTGGCGCGTTGAAGCGCTCTCCAGGGAAACCCATGGAGAGTTTGGCCCGAAAGGGCTGAGCAGAAGCCTCCAGAGAGCGCAATACACACAAGACGCTACGGGCCTAGTTTACAGTCTGAGCGACAGCTGAACAGGCTGCATTTTGTTATTCTGGCTCTCTGTGCATGCACTTATCTCATGGACACAAATGATATAATTCTAATTTTCCCATGAATATTATCAATGTAGTAAAATGTGCCCTTGTTATTTGTTTTTTTTTCTCTCTATGGCCGCTCTATGGACGCTGTCTGACTCACAGCCTGTCTTAAAACAATACTGACACACCTATATGCGCATTCAAGGCCTCATTGCTCTTTGGCATTGTTCTTCCAGTTCATGCTGGCTGCAAATAAACCTTATAATAAAAATCTGTTGGAAAGCGAAAATGAAGCTTCAGTCTGGCTTAATCGTAGCAGGTGGAGATCTTCCAAAGTTACTGTATAGTAGAAAAATGTCAATTTCTCTTCCCACAGACAGTGTTTTCTCAGCTGTGGAGGAGGGATAGTAATGCAGGAACTCTATACTTAAGGGGCTCTAACTCTGGAATATACCTGCTTGATTTGTCTTACTCTGACTCTGGAGGCTTCAAATTACCCTTGGCTGTAATGAATTTTTGTACAGAAATAGAAGCTTTATTGAAATGGTTTTAAGAAAGGATCTCTGTGCAGCAGGATGAAAATGATTCTATCTCTCCACAGTGAGGCACACACAGCTGCACAGATGTGTGGACATGAAGCTGCTGGTAGCCGAAACCAAAGTCTGTTTTCCAGGTGAGAGATGCACGAGTAAACACGGGGCTTTTCATGCAACACACCAGGCAGATGAAGCAGCCGTTTTCCAAATGAACCATTAGTTTTTGAGGCAGGTGGCCAAAGTAGGTCCAATGGTGGCCCGGTGCGCACTCGTCTTATTCATCTGAATAATTGATTGTGTACATCTCATGCCACTTCTAGAGAGATGTGCTGGTAAAATGTCAACACGTTTCCACCCAATTAGCCCATTCTACTGCGCATGAGCTCTTTTGAAGAGTTATAGCGCCACAAGGCTACGAGGTGGAAAGCAAACAGTGTCCTCTGTGCCAAACTAATGGTCACAGAGGAGCATGACATCAGAACAAGTCTGAATTTCTGTGCACCAGGTCTATAACATACCAAACTAACTAATACTAACCCTAACCCTAACCCTACCTCTTTAACATGGCGGTTATCTTTGTCTCTTGTTGGGGGTGCATGTAAATTTTCCCTCAAAGGCAAGAACACAACAAAAACACAGCGGCTCAAAACAAACGCTTAGCTCTGAGAATACAGCTTCAAGTCACTTGACATACTACAGATGTACCAGGGAAGCTCTCACCTGATTCCCAGTGGCTCCGGCACTAAAACAAGAGGTGGTCCATCAAAGCCCGTGTGCCCTGAAGCATGACAACCTGGCCGTGACCAACATTAACCCATTGAGGGAAACACTGGCCATGCATATGGATTCCATATGGGTCATTCTCTCGGGGTGTGACTGGCTGAGGTGATGGAAAGCCTCACTGTACCAACACTTCAAAACGCTCCCTCGCTGACCCGCTGCGACAAAGCCAGACTGTAACATGGGGCCAAACCACCAGTAATGCTCTGACTACGGGTCAGCTCTAATTGTTCAGGTTGAATAAATCTGGCATAGTGTTTCTAGCTTGGAACAATACAAAGAGAAAATGGTCCAACATTGATTTTTATAGCCTCGGGGCAAAAACCTGGAAAAATGGGCTAAATGACTGCAGGCATTTTTTGTTCCATGGTGTTTTGCTTTTTCATTTTAAGGGAGTGAGTTTTTCTGAAATGCTAAATTGCTGATGTTGTATAGATGCTGATAATTATCACATTCATTATTTTCATTTAAGGCAGTTTTTTGGAGTGTATGGGATGTCAGTGGTGAATTATTGCATGCGAGTTCTGGCCTGCAGCTCGACTTGACTTTCATGGCTTCCACTTGTTTTCAGGCAGTGCTACAGGGGCCAAAGGTACCCCCATTCATCAGCAGATGCACGCCATCCAATAAAGTGCTGCATATGGAGAAAAATGTGCAAGCAAGGCAAATCAAGAGTGGTAGAGGAGAAGGTACTCAAGCTGCAAACATGCTATGTGATCTACAATCAGTGGTGCTGTCAGAAATGTGATGATCAAAACAGATAGGATACCGAGTGCTTTCCAACCAGCAGCCGTGGAAACATTCATCTGTTGATGGTGAGGGATGGAGGGCATGGAGAGGGGAGGCATTTTCCTTCAGGGACGGTACATCTGCCCCGATTAGGTTTTACCTTCATCATTCAAATGTCTGTTTCACTTTCATGTTTCATGTTCAGATCTGAAAGATGCTCCAGAACAATGTTGATGTGTATTTTCCTACAAGGGAAAAAACATCTTGTTTTGATGTTTAATGCCGATCACAAACTCCCCCTGCAGAGTTTCCCAGGAAAACTTCGGAGATCACAGTTCATTTTTTTCTTAATTATTTCTAGGAGCTGTTGGTAAATAAACAACTTGATAGATGTTAAATTGTACAGATTTCAAACGAGAGTTGTGTATTTAACTAAAAGAACAACTATTTTGATTATTCTGACTATTTTGGACCCCCTGGTTCTGGAAGTAAGAGTCCCATTTATTTTCCCTTTGACAATGTTATGTGTCCTTCTATGGTCTGTGTGGGCTTGAAATCCTCCCACAGAACACTCCAGAAGAAGAAAATCTCTGGTTCTTCTACTAAGTTTTATGTGCACATAAAACATGTTGGGGGAGAAGTTAACTACGACTCCCAGTGTGCATTTTGGCAAGAAACATCCAATCACTAAGTTTACGTTTGTTTTGCAGCTTTGCTTTCAGCTTTTGGCAGAATTTTGGGTGAATCTAAATTGGAAAAAGGTGTATGATAAATGTAATGAAAACTGCAGTATGAGGAATAAAATAAATTCTGAGCTCAGGCATCCAAACTCAATCATCAAACTATATAAAACCTCAGTATGCAAAACAGACAAATCACAATTTATGTTATATTTTAGTAGAGAAGGGGAGAGAGACAGAGAGAGAGAGTAAGTATATATAATATATATCAGTCTTGATGTGGTGTTAATGTTCATATTATTGTTAATGTCAACTGTTCAAATGTTGAAATATTTGCATTGTGATGATTTGGCAACATTGTTCTTAAAATGGAGCCAATGAGGGGTTAATGCAGTTTGCCCCCCCTCACACTCTGCCACACACAAACGCCTGGGTCATTCGCAGAGGAAGCAACTCTATCTCCCCCTGTTCCCACTGTTAGGCACTGCATGTTTGACACGCCAGCATCTGTAAACCAGGTCAGAAGACATGGTTCTCCCCTAATTCCCCCCGACTCTGTCCTTACAGACCCCCCCTTCTCCCAAACTTCAACAACTCTACACGATGCATCATAAAAACTAACTATTTTGGATTCAAAATGGCAAATTTCACCTAAAGGTGACAAGTTTTCATACCTGTAAGTTGTGAGGGGAACCAATCAGCGAGCCCCCAGACCAGAGAGAGTCTCCCCCTTCACAACTCTATTGACCTCATGCAGCTCATGGAGCCCAAGCCATGGAAAACTGGACGGGTTGTAACAGTGTAACTAACCAAATGAGTCGCCACTGGGGCTGTTTTGGATGAAGAACTATGACATTAACACGCGTTTTGAACACCCACACAACTAATGTTATTATATCATATTACAAAAGACACCAACAGCGTAACTACCAACACATTCTGGGTCATGACTCTTTCTATATGAAATCAGGGTTGATGTTTGTCAGACTTTGTCAGAAAGTCTCTCATTTTCTCGTAGCTGCATCGCACAGGATAATCCTTAGACGTCTAACTGTGTACGGCATCTGTGGTCAAAAATATTTAAAACATCTCTGCTTGTTGCACACGCTGGTGAGTGAGAGGAGAGCGAGCAGTGTGCTACAAAGGTCCTGAGCCAGGCACAAAGCCTGGGTGGATCTGCTGTGCCCAGAGGTGCAGTAATTGTCTCTCTGAGGTGCAGAACGTAGAGAGAAAGTCAGGGGGATTTTTATGTTTTTTAAGGAGGAAAAAGATACTAAGAACAGAGGCAAAACAAAGCCATCTGGACTGGTCGGTGCACTACTTTCCACAACTTTTCCACTTCATCCTGATTGTTGCCATCCTTGTCAATTAGCTGAAAATATGGCTCATGGAACATGACTAATGATGGCACATTATGTAATCCTTAAAAAGAACAGATCATTGTCAGAGATTAGTCATGAGGCTTGAGGTGGAATCGACGGGTGTCTGCCTCTGTCTCTCTGTCTCGGGGCATTGCCTGTATCAAAGAGCACGATCTACTGACTCTAATGGATACTTGCTTCAGCTTCTGGGAAGTCTCCGAGCCTTTGATTGCTTTTGTCCTCATAAATACCCGCTCAAAATGAAATTATTGTGCTATGAGTCATGACACCCATTTGGGCGAGTTACTGTTGCCTGATTGCTATCCCTCCTTTGAGATTTATTTATTATTGCTGTAGTTTAATTAAATGGGTTTACATTTTAATTTTATCTGTGATTTAATCTCCTCAGACTGAAAAATGAAAGAAACAAATTTCCATTACAGACTTGTTGGAAAAAATGTACACTTACAAAGAAAGTTTTATGGTGATAATATATTCAATTTTGTCCTCGATTGTGTGTACTCATGCGTCCGTCCCTGCAACATAATGATTTGTTTATGTGTGTGTCAGTGCCTGCAGTGTGCTGACAGCTCGGGAATGCGCTGTCTGATATGAGGCACAGGCATTGCTCTTTCTTGTCAACATACTTTCTGATCAGGGCGAAAAGGAGAACAGGTACTTTCTTGTCTTGTCATAATGAAGAATGGCTTTCATTTTTGGTTGATAATAAGCTTCCAAAATCTTTATAAATCACTTGAGTTTTCACCTTCCAGAGGAGTCAAGTCGGTCTGTTTTATGTGAAACTGAGTTCCACGCAGTCCATCTGGGCTGATACACTCATAAAAATGATTTCCAGCCCTTCCTTGTACATTAGAAACAATCTTAGCCGTTAGAGTTCTTTTCTAACACCTAATACAGTAATGCCAATGGCTTTTTCTGATGATCTTAGTGATTAATCATCTTTACTTCATGATATAGCAAATAATCTTTATGATGCTCTTGTTAAAAGCAGTAAAATTATCTGCAGGAGCCGGTGCTTGTGGGGCAAAAGACATTAAATCAGAATCAGGCTTCTTGCCAAGTAGGTTTACACATACAAGAAATTTGTCCTGGTGTTTTAGTGCAGAACAATAAGTCTTAAATAAAATAAGGCAATAAGTATAAAAATATACAAAAACAATATGCACAATACAAAAGAAGAAAAAAGATATATAAACACAATTCAAGTTAAAGTCACAATTTACGAGTACACTTAATCTCACAATTAATCTTAAATGACTGGGCATCTACAGTATCAAGTAGCAGCACCACTCAAAGATAAAGATGTTCCTCCAACGCTGAGGGTTAAATACTATTAGCCTAGTAAGCAGTTTGTCTTAATGAACAGTTTCAGAAGTACTCTTTACACTTGCAAGCATATAAAAGGGTCTAAGGGCTACAGGCATGTAACTCTCTTCGGGTCTCGTTGGGGTCAAGTGAAGAAGGAGCAGACGAAACTCAACCTGTGGTCAAGGGCTTTGGGGACTGGTCAAAAGAATGAGATGACAGGTTGCCAAAACGAGTTTAGGGTAGAATTTAAGGAATTAAAGGAGTCAACTGAGGTACTTTAGGCATCTGATTATGATGCCTCTTCCTGGAGGTTTTCTGGGCATGACTCTGGGGAACACCCAGAGCACAGTGGAAGGATATGAAGGATATATCTGCTGACACAGCAGGAGAGATGAGCCTTATATTGCAATCCAGACCCAGATCAGGAAAATGGATGGATGGATACCACATGCTAAAAATGTTTTTTTCATTTGGAAGTACTTGCGGCAGAGGAACTTGATGACGAGATGGCAGATACACGTCCAAGATATATTATCATTTGTGCATGGAGAGTCGTGTTTCTATCGACCTGCAGAATGTGAGAGCACTATTCACTCTGATTTCTGCTCTGTTTTGGACTGAACAAACTCAGCTAGCTAGCTTGATCTGTCATTCGGTGCTTGATGGGTAGCGTACACTAGGTTAGTTGGAGCTTTTTAGCTGCAAACAGCTGCCTGCTGCTGAAAAAGGGTTAATACAAACAATGAACCACACAGCAAACCCCAAAACAATGAGATAAAAAGAGACAGAGTTGGGTGATAATTCTCTGCGACCAAGAGCTTTCACATTAAACAGAGTAATTGGATTAGTGAAGCTATGGACTGTCCAGTCCAGAACATAAATGCTTTTAGAGGACTGAAAATCGGCCATTAGGTGAAAAAATGTTATCAACTTCTCATCTTCATTCTTGTCCTAAATTGCAGAGTTATTCAGCTTAAACATCCAAAGGACAACGATGAAGACTCTCTATTGAAATCCTGCCATTTCCCATTGACTTTGCCATTACTCAACCTTCAGATAAGGATCGGCGGTCAGGATAAGGGCAGATAAAGATGGAGAACAACATTATTCAACAGTGTGAATAATTGAAGAGCCTGCAGTGAATTTCCGGAAAAGAAGAGGACGACTGTAGCGGTGACTATCCTTATCGGTGGCAGTGGCGTGGGTCTCCACCCTAGACACAGACATCTACCTCATTGCTGCGCTCATGCTGGGGGAAAGAGGACAGGTGGGGCGTCCATCAACCATGCAGAAAGGACAGAGGAACCTTTAAGTCAGCAGGATCTATTGTACAATGAAGGTCAGTGGTAAGGTGGAAATGAAATAGGGCGACACCATGGAGAGTGATAATAGCACATCATGGTGGAGGTTTGTGATTCTCTGCCATATACCTCACCATGACCTCTCAACGAGCACTACACTTCCTGCTTAAGACAAGGTGACACTGTTCAAAGCTGGCAGCGCATAGTCTCCGAAACCTAATCTAAAGGTTGCGGTAGTTGAATGAAAGCGACTTCACTTGCACCAGGAGGAAGATGAGCTGAACTGGAGTCATCAGAGTTGACGGTAAATGTACACACCCATCTATGCAAACCCTCCCCCCCACACCAAAACCTCCACACGCTGATTTTCCACCACGCTGCTTCAACGTCAAACTGCTGTTTCCAGTCTTCTCTGAGTCGGCCTGTGTGTTTGGGAGGTGCATCCTTTAATTTTCATCATTTGGATTAATATATAGGATTCATTTCAGTCAGTGAATATAACATAATAAGTCAATAAGTGAAGTTGCACAAAACACTTGGCGTTTTGGGGCAAATATGGGCATTCAACACACGTTAGGAATCACAAATGCTGTTAGTTCACTTTATACCAAATGGGTTTATAATCATTTCTTGCTGTGGTTTACAAATAGCAACATTTACTGCACATTACAAATGTAGTTTTAAGAGATAATATTGGAAGGACTGTTGTGGAAAAAATATTTATGGCTCATTTCACTACGTTTGAACGCATACCTGTGGCTTGATCCAACCACAATGCCATTTAAAATCATTTTTTCTGTGTATGACTAAAGCTGCAACTAGTGATTATTTTCATTATATATTCATCTCTGTCATTTTTCTACTTACCCACAAAATAGTGAAAATGCCCATCATAATATAAGAGTCCAACGTAATGTGAATTTGAGCTTTACATCCAAGTATAGGATGTGTCAATCAATCAATCAATCTTCATGTGTCGTTATTCTATCGTTTGTAATGTGTATTTAGAATAATTAGGAATGTTGCCAATAGACAGGCAGATTGCTTGCAGAGCTCCTTTTGTCAGCCTTTAGAGAATTAGAGTGAGGTTTATTGGATTGCCAAGCCAACAGAAATAAACAGGTAACAGGGCTAGTTAAATCACTAAGCCAGCCAGTAAATGCAGTTAGAGGTGTGATGTGTGGTTTTCAACCTGTTCAACAACTAAGATAATTGTGTAAATGTATTCATGGAGATGTGAAAATATGTCAGTTGTTGTATATTTTAAATGTGTTTCTTGTGCTTTTGTAAAAACAAACCTTTTTAGGTTTTAAAGTAGCCTACACATGTAAATGCATTCTATCATAATGTACTTACAAAATAACTGTCTGCACCAAGTGTTTCATTGTAAGCCTGTAACATATTAATATGAACAATTAATCATATTTGTCCCGTCCTGGGGATAACAACGATAGCAGCGGATGTGAGGAGCTGAAATAAGTCATGAAGAAGGTGTAAAAGGATCCTGTGTCACAAGCATTGCTTCATGTGTAACTGATTAAGTTACGTAAGGGTCATGGGTGAGGGTATGGTCAGCGTTAGGCAATCAAACACTTTCGGGGTTAGGGGGAAAGATCACGGTCACGGCCATTAGAAACAAAGAAGGTGCCCTCCTGACTGCACTGGCACTTGATCCGTCTTTTCTTCTGTTTTTTGATCCATGTTAAGCTTCATATTTTTGGACTGACTCACATGAGATGCAGCCCCCTTCCCCTCCCACTCAGCATGTTTGCAAAAATGTTGTCAGACTCCTTGTTGAGATGCTGAGATTCATGCAGATACAAGTATCTCAGTCCAAATCTTGCAAGCCAGTATTACAGTCTGCAAGCCAGAGTGAATATTTGCCACATTACAGTTGTCTCATTTTTGAATCTAACTCGCCTCCCCCAGTACTGCTAACCATCTCGGCTAAAGAATGACCCATTCACTGTTTCTCCGTCTTCGTTTATGCTTCAGAAAGCGTTTTTTCCCCCATGCTTTTGCAAGTTACTTGATTGGAAAAGTTTGCTGCAGGCTGCTGTGGGATTGTGCAGCAGCTGACATTTGTTTTTGTGCTGTGGTGCATTCAGGGCAGTGGGAACCTCTAACCTCCTGACGCTGATGATCAGCTGTCTTTTTTTTTTAGGAAGAGAGGCATGAATCCATGTAGACCTTTTCATGTTGTTTAGCTATTGTTTGACTTCTGGGCTTGGTTTTACACCAAAGCTTGTAAACGCAATGCTGTTCAGCAGCCAACACTTTAACTCATACTCTACCCAAAATCAATCTTTTGAATATAAACCATGAATCCCTGTAGGCTTCAAATGTGGCTGTAAAAAAAGCTGTAGTTTTATTTGTTATGGAGAACAGTGGTTCTGAACAACTGCAGTTATTTTGGATTCAGACAGCGACCAGCTCTTATGGTTAAAAATGTATCAAGACATCAATTAAAGCTTATCAAACCGCTCCTTCACCGTAACACACATCACTCTGTCCACCTGTAGGCTCAGAGCGCTCCAAACAATTGTGTTTTCACTTAAATATGACTTAATAGACTCCTTCTGTGTCGATTGTAGCTAAAGGGCAGGCATGTGTTAGTTTGCCCTAGTGAGGGTACAGACGTCACATCAGCCATGTTTTTGATAAAATTTCCCCAAACTTGACGTGGCAGTGCGCTTTAAATGAACCGCTTATAGACATTTGTCCAGCGTCAGCACTAGGGAGGGGGATCATGTCCTGCAACTTTATTGAAACGTTTAACCGAAATCTGACCTGCCACAGCAAGCCAGGAGATTAAGAATGGGAGGTGGAATGAAATTTCACAGGATGTAAGCCTAATGGGACTTTAAGCTGGGTTTATACTTGATGCAAGATTCACAGTAGTTCTGCTGTTAAGCGTGAGATTTCAAATTTTTGAACGCACCATCCACAACCCTGCATGGATGTATTCTACATAATCAGACGGTGTGCTGCTTTAATTATGTTCTCCACATAAATTGTGCTCACATTCTTTCATTTGCTTTGCGATACAAAGCAAAGGCAACCGACGCGTGTGCTGCAGAACTGGAGTTGCATTCAGGTGACTATTTCATCTCATCTTATTATTCAATAGGACAGAATGAAGTTTGCGGGAGGAACCTGCTGAGCTTTTCTTTAACTTTCTCAATGTCATCTTTGCAATCGCAAATCTCCACACACATGGGGAAACTTGCAGGGAGGTGTGGATGTGGCCTATGGTGTAGTGGCTACGTGTCTCGGCTCCAAAGCCACGCTGTAACCCCTTTGATGCACAGCTATAAATCTCTCTTTAGACACCCACCTCGTGCTCCTCTATTGGCCGAAACTGCTCAGCCCTTGCTCGCTCATTGGCTATCCTGAAATGCAGCTCCTGGGTAAATCGCAAATCAGACTCAGGTGGCAACAGGTAGTAATTCATAACCTGATCAAAATCTTTGCTTATTACTATTCATTAAATGTGTGAGCTTATCAAGATTATTCCAGTTTGTAATTTCTGTGTAAAGATCCGAGTGGCGTTCGCGGTTACTGGGACATACAGGAACCTCCAGATTCAGATCAAATCCCATATGATTAGAGGTCTCCGGTGTTTAACCCATTCACACGTTAAGATCATCTTGACACAGTCCAGGTCGGCTAGAAAAGCTGGTCCATAAATGATTTACTGTGACCTTGTCTTCATCAGCTGATGCTTGAAGTGATTAACTCAAGTGCGCTACAATGTAGCTGTAATTTTCCTGCCCTCCTTTCATTCTCATGTGAAGCAGGAGCTGGTACGAGGCTTGGATACGACTAAATACCACATGCTGTGAAGGGAACTAAAGTCCTAGTTTACACGCGCTGGCAAGTTTCCCAGGCAAAACACACCATTTGCTGCTGATGTTTTCTTGCTCCCAGTGTTCTTTGAGCTCTATTTCTTTTCTGATTAATACCTCCTTCCTGATTAAAACCTTATTTCTGCCTAATAAGCGGAGGAGATAAGTGAAAAGAGAATTTATGCCCGAAGAAAGCAATATCCTTCTGCATTTTCCAACAAGCAACTACTTGATCCCAAATAATAATTAGTTTCATATTCTTGGATGAGGAGAATATCAAAGCCCTTGTGTTTGCTATCAAGACCAATTATTTTAATAGGAAATGACATCATCTGAGGTCCAAGGTGGGCCAGTAAAGCAAGAGAACAATCCTCCCCTACCTACTATCCCCGCTGCTCCAACAATGGCCAAAAAACGATTATTGTGGGACTAGCGCAGACACAGCTGGATGGTTACGGGGGAAAAAGAAAACAAATGAGTAGAATTCCCCAGAAAGAAGCCTGTTATTAATTACAAAAGGCTGATGGGATGGTTTGAATCGACTGAGCCTCGGAAAGCAGCGGGATCAAAGAAGAAATGAGGGATGACAAATAACCTGCGGCCCGAGTCTGCTGGAATTCAAATAGCGAGATGATAGGAACCTGGTGAGAGGGGGAGGAAAATACATCTAACGTGCACTGGATAGCTGAGTGGACGGGCAGCTCCGTAGAGAGGGATTTCAGACGCATTTTGTTCAATCTGGGTCTTGTTTTTAGCAGGTATAAAGCACCCTGACATCAAGAAAAATTAACTTTTAAATGAAAGAAAATGACAATAAATGAGTGGAACTGTTGAGCTGCAGACCAGGTTTGCATTTCTCTCACAGTTACAGCAGCCAAACAAGTAATTGCTCACAAGTCTCTCACCCAGCTATTTTCTACTGAATTTTAATGGCATCGCTGACAAGGGACAACTGGGGCAGCCTATTTTTCAGTCTCTGTTATTATTCGCCCCGGTCCAATGTGTCACTAGTGTGCTGTCAATGGAGCTGTCACTCTGACAAGCTCGGGGCCTTGGTGAATGGAGTGTTGGTTAGAAACAGGAAATAGCGCTCCCTCCCCCCTGCCACCGCCACCACTGGCTTCATTTCTAAACATGTGATCTCCACTGGCTTTGGGAAGCTTCCCAGCTCCAGACACAGCGTGATGCCCGACCACCATTTACGCCATTTACCACGAGCACGGCTGGCGATATGTGCTCCATCATTGGTCTTTTAAGAGGTTTTTTTTTTATATTAAAGAAAAAACACACAGCCACCATCATGAGAAAACATTAAATTCCTATCCTTTGAAGAGACGTGCTTCTTTTCGCTTCACGTTTGTTACATTGATATCTCAGATATCACGAATCTGGAACAAAGCTCTTCATGCGCAGATCCAAGCGAAATCAAAAGAAACTGTCAGCGCTGTGACAAGCAATGGGAATCTCTCATCCTCTCTCACTGACTAGTCACAGTGTTGTAATTTAATTAAAAGATTTAATTCCAGCTCCATCTTTACCTGCTTTTCACGCCACTTGCACATGCTTTGGAAGAGATTATAAGATGATTAAATTATTGGGATAAAACAGTGTTTTGCTGAGTGGCTTCGTGTGTCTGACTGGGTTAAGTGGTTGGCATCTCCAGTTATAGGGGAATGCTAAACTGGAGTCACGCTCTTTTCATGAGGTTGACAGGAAATTGCATTCATCTGTCACATTTTTCCCTCTCAGATGTCATGAGGTTTGCAGGGGGAGATGCAGAAGTGACTAAAAACACTCTAATATTAGTATGAATAGCAGCGGGCTTGTTTAAAATGATGTTTCTGTTGTATAGAAATCTGCAACACGTCCTAATAAAATGAATGGAGAATGAATATGAAGTCTCGACACTGATGGAATAATACAAACAGGGCATTCCTCTGTGTTCTAGACCGGACGTAATAATTACATGAACCTGACCTACAGTTTTCTCCTGTTTATTATGTGTTTATTAGCTAACAGCTAATTTTAGCCAATGAAAACATACAAGCTACTAAACCAATTTGGTTAGGGGGGGGGAGAAAGCTCCATTTTATTAAAGTTTTAATAATAACACTGAACCCAACTGTGCCTCCCACAAATTACATTTATATATTGCTAAATCGTTTTCATAATTAGGTTGTGGGGACAAATCTAGTCACTGTCTGGAGCACGTTCAGAGATAATGTTTGTTTGAGTGAATGAAACACACACATTTATGCGCCATGGGGGACTCAAAGTGCAGGACTGTGTTACCAGAATCCAGAGTTCGTGTCCAGACTGTGAGGTACAGTTTCTGCAACAAAAGAATCTTGGTTAAGTTCAGGGAAAGATCGTCATTTTGGGTTGTTGTTCTTAAATATTATGTCTCAGGCCACAACTGGCTTTTTTCTGTATTAACAGACCATGATGTTCAGACGCTGCCAGTGTCTAAACAACCATAAAAAAGTCACTAGCAGTGGATAGTGTATTATGAGATTAGATATTTTGATGGCAAAACGCAGTCAGTGAACATTTTACTGATGTGTTCAGCATTAAGACTTTTGCAAACTGCCAGGTACCTTAAAAACAACATTTTATCATTTCTGTTAGTTAAAAAAGAATTGAGCTGGCATCACCATTCCCTCAGATGTATTTTCTGTTGCATATAAACATAATTTCTAGGACACAGGGCTTCTGAATGAAATGACGCCCTGTAAAGTGAAAAGGATGCTCGAGTCAACCCTCCAGTCTGCAGCTTTTTGCATCTTCCTGCGTCCAGCTCATACAGTAGCTCCCTGTGACTGAGCCCCTCTGCTTTAGAGCCACTGATTCTTCTGTCAAACCACAGATGCTTTCCCAGCGTGATGTGAGACTGGTCGAGACCCCAGCCCGGCGATTTCTCTCTGAAGCTGGTGAACCGAACCACAGCTACATCAACACCAGTGAACACTGGACTAACATTCAACAGGTGGGACAGGACTCCAGCAGGGTGCTAGTGCATCTCTGTGTGTGCTTGTTGTCCAAATATAAAATTGTTTAGCCACAGAAACTCAATACATTTGTTTTGAGGCCACTTTCTGTCCTCTAGTGGTCAGAAATCAATATGGAACCAAATCTGGAACCAGCCAAACACTGACAACTGCCAGCAGAGCACATTTTTTGTAGGAATGAGAAACCTCCAGTCTACCCCTTGTCTCTGCCACATAATACTCCCCTGGTGGGAAAGCCTTTTTGTTGTGCGGGAGTATATGATTTTAGGCATCATGATCATTAGTTATGCTCCAGATTTGTAAATGCTTCCTGCTGCTTCTTGTCTCCATGACAAGTGGGGACACCTGCGGTTAAGTTACCAAAACCATTTAAGAAACCAGAAACAGCAGCGACCGATTAAAAGCCATAAAACAACACCAACAAACAGTGGCTGGGACAAAGGATCACAGAGGTTTGCCAAACGAATTAAGGAGTGGATTTAGAGACTGCATGGTCATAAATGAGCTTAAGTTCTGTTAACAAGCTCAGTAAACCATTGAAATGTATTTAATTCAGTAAAAATTGAGACGTTAGCATGTAATTCAAGACATTTTGAAAAGAAATGGTGGAAATGGAGATGCTCATCACATAAAGGCTCCAAGGATGGCGAAGTCCATCCACCACTTTTGTCCGAGGACAAATTCCTGTGACTATGTTCGTATGCCTAAAGACATACAGGATGAGTTAGCTGGAGTGTGAGCGTGAACACGAATGGTGGTCCAACTCTATGGGTCAGCCCTGCGATTGGTGACCTGTCCTGACACTCCAAAAGGATAAAGGGGGTAGAGCTAAGGGATCGTCATCAAAGCAAATTTGTCCATTACTTTGATTTACAACCAAATACCGGCAAACTAATGACATTCCCTTCACGCTGAGCTCTACTTTTTGTGTCGTGCTTAGTCTTGCATCAGCTGACATATTCTTTTGTCTGACAAACACAATAAGGTCTTTTGTTTTTCCGTTTAAAAAAATGGTTAATAGATTTTTTTAATAAGGTTCCTGTGGGACTTTGAAGCACATTCATATAATCAAATGTTGCAATAGGAACGGAACGATTTGAAGGATTTCATACACACACAACACAGTTTAATGTCTCGCTCAAGACCACGACTTTAAAATATCAGCGTTCTTGCGCAATTTGGATGATCTTGCCAGCAGAGGAACAGCTTGGTGGTTAATCTGAGCCTGCTGTGATTCATGGATGCTTTGCGTCATTGCTCCGGACCACAAGACTTCATCACGCTGATGTCATCAAAACACAAGAGCTGCTGTGATGCTCTTTGTAATGTTGTCTTCACCTCTCACACTCTGAGGAGGACACCGTCCCCCAAAGCCCACAGCATCAAAATAAATTAAAAAAAAACCCATGTCCACATGGGTACAGACAAAACAGTTCTTCATTTCACAGCACTTATTTTCCTTTTACTTCTGTCCCTTGGTAATAGTCATGAGGGCACAATTCAATCAAAGAAAAAACACCCCATATAATTCATTTTGTTTTAATTTGATTCACACCCTTCAGCCATTCTCAAGGGGAGCCATCTGTTCCCAAATTCATTTTTTCCCTCTCCTCAGTTTTCTCTGAGTAACCGAAACACTGAACAAAAGGCGTGCAGCTTTTGCTGACACAAAAATTGCAAAATGTCAGCGTGAGAAAAGAGAGGTTGAAGCTTGAGGTTGAAGCACACTCATCATCAGTCGTGCTAGAGGTTATGCGGCCAGATGTTTCAAGTCTGCTCTGTTGTGGGAGAGCGCATCGCTCTTGAATTATGTCCAGTACATTTCAGTTGCAAAAATCCCTCGTGCGATCGTCTTTTTTTTTGTGTGTGTGTGTGTTACACCATCTTTGCTGTGAGTGAATACATAGACTGAGAGAATTAGCCCACCTGGGCCAAATTGTTTCCATCTCCAGGAACACAGTGTATTAGGTCTCACAGGGCTCCACTGTATCACAGGAAAATGTAATTCTAGAGGCCTTGTAATGGATTGGGCTGTCTACTTTTTTGTATTGTCTTTTCAATATCCACCTCACTGGGCAATACAGCGTGTCTGCTCCACGTGCCAGTGCTGAAGCAGTGCGATGAAATGAGCCTGTTGTTGCCTCTTCGTGTCCTCCCTAAAATCTGGGCCAGACAGCCAGCGCTGTCTGCTCCAGTGCTCTGAAGCTGTGCAACATCAAATCTTTATCTCTGCAGTGCCTGAGATATTCAACAACACCCTCCATTAACACTGCAGTTCTAATTTAGAATCAAACCATCATCATCACATATTATTAATCAATTTAATTTTAATTTCTAACTGCTAAATATATTGTATCAGCAAATGGAGGCGAGTGCTTCTCAGCTTTTGCAAATTTTACCGCAACTATGAAAATACCATACAATTACAAAAAAAGTCTGAATAGGTACAAGGGAGAAGATTCTGCTCAGGGACAGTAGTTTTGAGAAACAAACACACAATGAGCTAAAATATTTATGAGCTATTTTATGCTAAACGCTATTCAGTGCACGTATGGGGTGAACAGCCGTCTGCAGAGGTTAGAGATCAGGTTTGTGATCGGAGAGTCACCAGTTCCCGGACTGACTGGGAAAATGTGTTTAAGGGAAAATAAATTAATAATGCTTCCCGCTCCCTCAACGAGCAGCGTCTTCATAAGAGCTCGATCAGAGCTGCTCAGCGAGGAGCAAAAAGCCGAGTGTGGCTTTGCTGGGAAACAGTGGAAGTGGGTAAGTGAGCGTGGGGGAACATGGGGAGGGGGGGTCGCTGTGCTCAGCTGGCATTCCCCCAGAGAAATAAGAGCTGGAAACAAACTCAGAAAGACGTTTTCTGACGTTTCGTTACACCTATCGGGAAAATGTGATACAGCTGGAATGGAACGTGCCCATGGTGCGACATTTTACCGAAAACAGTGCTGATGTGAAACAGACCAGGTCTCCTTTTCCTCCTCTCAGTCCATGTCTAGCTGCAAGTCCGTCAGATTGTCTTTTAAATATATGAAGAGTTTAAAAATCTGTTAAGAGTTGAGAGTTAATTTTTTACAACTGCTGGAAGTCATGTAAAAGTAACGCAAGCTTAAAACTTGTTGACTACCTCAGATTTGATTTAGACGATCACAGATGTGCCTCTTTGGTGAGTGACTTTTCCATAAATCTTTATGCAAAAGGATATCAGTTTTTCTTTTTTCATTTTCCCTCAGTTGATAAATGAACAAGCCTCTGTGCTGTCAGCACCTATTTGTCTGGTGAAGGGTTACCAGGCCTCCTGTACGTAAAAACGAAGCACATTACGTGATTCATATGAGACTTTAGCTCATTTATCAGGTTTCTGATGACTAACTCATCTGATCAAGCGGGAAGGACTCGACACAAAAGCAGTGGAAGTGTTTAAACACATTACCTCCTGTTTGTGTGATAACGGCTGAGACACGGTCGGGTCTACAAACGCTGTCGCATTTCTCTGGTCACGTGTTGGCAGATATGGAAGTGGAGCGGCGCTCTGCGTGTAACCGTGTTGCTGCAGATAAGGCTTCAGGGAAATGCTGTGTTCATCACTTTAACAGGAGGGTGAAATAAGATGGTGTCTCGCTGTCGGCCTGCCGGCAGGTGCAAGACTCATCAAAGCAAAAAGGGGCCGACTGGGAAAAGGATCTTAAAAAAATAAAATAAAAGTAAAAAACAGTGCTGTGCCAGTCTGGCCACTTCCTTTTGTCTCACCTTGACGATGGCGACAGCCACGTTCAGGCTTTACGACTCAATAAATCCACCATGGTATTTCGTCCCTCTTTGACGTTTTTGTCTCTCAGTTTCCTCTGTTGTTCTCTCTCTCCTTCCTGTTGTTCTGCAGATGTGAGAGCCTGCCACAGCTCCTCTTTACAGCTCAGCGTTTTGTACTAATGATACTCCACAGGCTCGAGGCCTCGTTGATAAGTCAGACACAGCAAGTCTTCCTGTAGTGCTCCTGAGCCGTACAGAGTCTGCATCACATTCTGTTCTCTTTAATGCGATTGTATTGGCACTCCTCTTCTCAATCTATCTTGTTTCTTCGCTCTGCTGGACTCTTCCTGCAGCTGCAACCGAGTGAAAACTGTCTTGATGTTTTGCAGGTGCAAAGAAATCTTAGCCTGAAGACTGATCACCCGGAAAAACATTTGGCCAAAATGTGAACACTTTTTAGATTTTTTTTTTTTTTTTGAGCAAAAACGCACAATGTCTTTTCACCTACAAATCACCTTCAAAGGGGAACACATTAATGCATGCATGATAGACAGATAATTCATTGTTGGAGTCCTGTCTAAAATACTCTGAGAACTGCATGAAACAGCTGCTGGATGTACTTTGTATTCAGTTATGTGAAAGTGTATTTTTCTTCTTCCTGTAGAAAAGTCATTCTGTGAAAAGATTACTAAAATCCAAAAACGCTTTTTTGCATCCTTCTTGCTATCTGCTCGTACCGAAAAAGGTTCAAACTGAAATGAAAAATGACAAAGCTGTGAAGTGTTTTGATTGAATAACTTGGTTTCTTAACTTTTTTTGTTTATTCTTATGGCACAAAATGTGGAAAGTTGTTTATGTCTAACATTTCCACCGACTACCTCAGTGAATGGAAAGTAACTAATTTACTAGTGTGCTTAGGTACAGTTCTGAGGTACTTGTACTTTTTCCATTTTACTACATGCTACTTTATACTTCGACTTCACTACCTTTCTCTTTGCTAAAAATACAAGTTATGGGAAAAATTCAACATAGTGGGAAACAAGTAACATTTTTGTATTGTGTCGCCTTTGGACATAGCTGGGATAGCCAAGCTAGGCTGGCTGTGCTTTTATGAAAGTTCTCGTGTCAAGTCTTAATTATTATTCAGTATTAACAATATCAAATTGCCATAGCTTTTGCCTTATGGGGTTAAAAGGACTCTCCTGGGTTTTTGAATGTTGGTGGGTCTGGTGTTAATGTAATAACTATATTATTATCATTTAATTAGCTTACATTATATTATTTGTTCAACTTTTTTATTTGTTGCAAGGTTACATTAACATAGGTTATACCCTCCCCCCTTTCTTTCTTAACCATCTCCTTTATGAGAGAGGACCAGCTTACAGACAGTTTATTGAGCAAAAAATCAAAAATTGCCGTTCAGTATATTGTAATTCAAGTGGTCAAAGAAAAAAATTGTCTTGCATCTCCTCTTGGCTCTGGTTTCAGGCTATGGATTTTAGCCTGTGAGGGGTGACTTTGGTCAATCACAGATCCTCTCAGAGAGAAAGAGCATTCCTATTGGCTGTTCTACAAATGCAGATGTGTGTGCACCATGGACTGTATAAAAGAAGTAGATGTAGCTTCCGGATCTGAAAAGTGAAGCCAATGCGGAATTGATCCTGCATTCTTTATAATGGCCAGCATGAGCGACTCTGCTGGTTACCATAAGAAGGCTTCAGAGCGCCAGTCCACTAGCCAGTGGTGATGTCACAGTGGCTTCGTCCACTTCTTATATACCGTCTGAGGCATGCACGCCCCTTCAGATGCCTGTGGAAGTCTGATACAATGGAAGAAAGTCCTGCGGGAAAAGTTGTCTACCGTCTACACTGCAAAACAAACCAAACAAACGAAGACTGATTTACCAAACAGAAACTAAAAGAAAGGCTGATAATAAACGCAATAAAACACAGTCAGTATCAGCGAAGCATTTCAGAGGAGAGAAAAGCTGCAAAGATCTGTATCCTCGAATATTTAACTGTGTTGCAGTGGTTCATTAGGTTGTTTCATGGATGTACTGTAAAACCCATAAAACATATGTTGTCCATATGTTGTAAACATAGATTTACCATGAAAGCAAGCAATGAGTGACTATGTTGAACGTTGCCAACAGTATAGCCTCCAGCCAGCCATGACGTTAGCCAAGTGTGCGTCTTATTCAAATCTACGCTTATCTAACATTTTACAACTGCGTTGGAATCACAATCACAATTGGGATGATTGAAGCTGCTAACTCCATTTTCCTTTAATATCTAAATGTGTTGCAGTTGTTTGTCAGTTTATTTGTGCAGATTTAAGATGAAAGCAGGTGATGTGTGGCTATGCTGAATATAGCTAATAGTTTAGCCATCTACTAATTATAGCCAGTGGCTGCAGCTAATGCTTATGTAGCTCACGTTAGACAATGGAATCACAATATATTTACAGGTCCACACGTTTGCAAGGAAAACAGGATGGTAATTGCCAGAGAATGGCCGATATACAATATAATGGCATTGGGATCGCAGTCATGATCGTTTGAAGCTGCTTAGTTTGCTTCCCTGCATGCATGAAGCGTTCACCATGCAAATGCCTGTGCTGCTGGCCTGTTCTCTTTAATGTATGTGTAATGATGACGTAGCCTGTGTTTTATTTGGTGTATGATATTTGTATATTGTTGCTATTGCTACGTGTTGAATACTGTTACTACTACCACAGCTCAGCATGACGCTGATTTTATATAGCTGGTGTGTTGGCCAAATCAGTGCTAACCACAAACTTTAGGGTCTATTGAAGAACTGAAAATTTTAATGAAGTTGCTGCTAATTTGTTTTCTGCCTTCATTATGTTGTTGGGCCGTTGGTAATTTGCCTGCTGAGTCCGGTGTGGTTTCTGAATCGTGCTGAGCTGGCCTTGGCAGGTTGTGGCATTGATGGAGCCAGCGGGGAACTACTTTCCTTCACAGACACTGATTGTGGTAAGAGCTTTGCAGCGCTCCTCTTAGTTAACAGCAAGTTGTTTTCTGTTGAGGAAAGAGATTATTATGTCTTCATCCAAACCTTGCAGCCTCTCCTCAGCCTCCCATTCTTCACCCCTCATACTATTCCAAGCTTCAGATCTCTGCCGAATACACAAGGTTGATTTTGTTCGCTTAACAAGATCCATATGGCACCAGTTTCTGGTAATATCTTACTTAAGCCCTCTTGTTCTGCTTTTTTCTGTTATGTAAAGCCCTACATTATACAGCATACGGAACAAGTGATGAAACTCTTGTTTATACTCACATGGCAGCACTGCCCTTTGGCTTTCTTGGCTTTCCTGCATTTCAATTTATTTGCTTTGCTTTCATTAAATCTCTTGAAATAAAATATAATTGTAAGTCAGCTGTAAATGTATTCTACCATGAAACACCAACATTTAGCAACAAATACATAAATGTTTTGACATGTCAGGGGGATGAAAGCATTGCTGCAAAGCAACACAGCCGTTGCATTTGCGTGTGGGTGTCGTGCTACAGGCTACAAGAAGATGAAAAAAACATACCTGCGAGTTTGAGGCTCATCAAACAGCAAGACAATGCACAGAAAATTACACTCCTTCAGGTAATGATTGTTTTCTCCATGCACAGTTACACGGGCACAGTTAGCAGCAAGTCAGCACCAGTTACAAAGCAACGAAACATACAGAAGCAAAGTGAGAAAGCAAGAAATGAGAACCATAAACTGAGGTGGACGTAGCCACCGTGATGTCACCCATTGGTTTGTGAACCGCCTCTTGAAGCCTTGAGTTTGGGTTTACAGGGTTGCCATCTCGGTTTCATGCCAGTTGCCGTCTTGGTTTTTTGGGACCAGAAGTGACTTCATTTCAAGAAGACCACCAGTGATTAAGCTCACAGGAAATGCACCAGGTTTTGAAACCAATTTTACAAAGTGTAATTACAATGATCGTGTCCGTCACGTGATGCCATTGGGTCCAGAAAACCTTTTTTCCATATGATTTATGGAAAAACTGGCCTTTTTCCACAGATGTGTAATCTGTAAATCAGCAGATAAACTTTTTTGACAGTCACAACTTTCACGAAATGACTTGTTTCACCATCAGGATCCATTTAGTCTGAGCCGCACAATTAAATCATTTCATCCTCATTCAAATTAGCAGAGGGCTAATTGGGTTAGCAAGCCCGAGATGCTAGTGTGCCTGCTCTATGGGCCCAATATGGCGGAAAATCTGGGTGCTTTTACCCCCAGGAAATCATTTTTTTGGCTTCATGCGGCACTGAGCAACTTTCATAGGAATGAATGGAGCCCTGTCTCCAATGCTGTATCCAGTTCTCTTTATACATTTATGTTTCTGATTGGTTAGTCAGAGGGTAGGCTTGTTCTAAAGCATTCCCTGCTTTATCGTCTGTTTTACTCTAAATGGGACCACAATTTACTAAATGAACATCATGTTCTGTTGAAGAAGACATAAAACTAGTGACTGAGATCATAAACTCATTAGGAAAATGTTTACTGAAGTAATAAATCAAGTTAGAAGGAGGCTAATTTTCTCATAGACTTCCATACATAAAATCAGACTTCTGCTTGGAGCCAGTGGAGCTGACCCTGCTGGCCAGGAGGAAAAAATGTAAGTTTAAAGCGCTTCCTCGTTCACTTCTTTTATACAGTATCTTATAAGAATGAAAACACTCTGTAATCTGTGGTTTATTAACAGCTAATTTTCTGCCTACAAACGTTTCCTCAGGGGTATGAAAAGTCCCTCAGGAATGTATTTCAGCTGGTTATGTAGAGGTTATGCACCACTACGTATGTTATAGCTTCTGGGATAATGAATTCTTCTGCATGACATAGAATCTTAACTAGTACTCCTTAAGTCCTGCTATGGTGTCTTTGATGTTTATTGTATGATATCAGTATACTGTATGTCATCCATCCATCCTTCCATCCATTGTCTATACCGCTTATCTTTAAGGGTCACAGGAGGGGCACTGGACTGGCCCCTCAGTCAATCACAGGGCGAATCACAAAGGCAGATAATTCCAGACCACACCTACGGGCAATTTAAAGTCCCCAATCAACCCAATCTGCTCGTCTGTCAGTGTGGGAGGAAGCGGGAGGACCCAGGGAGAATCCACGCAAGCTCTACACAGCAAACTGTATTTTTGCCAGCCAGCAAGATTGAACCTGGAACCTGCTTCCTGTGAGGCAACGGTTTTATTTATTTTACATAACTCTGACCACTCTTGTGAATTTGAAAGGAAGAAGGTTTTTTTTTTGACATTGATGCACAACTAGTGAAAATCCAATATTCCCTTATAATAGACCTGCTCGTAGAGTTGTGAAGTGGGACGAGCTTTTTCAGGCACTGCTGGTTCCTCAAGCTAAAGTCCCATTCATTTTCCCCATAGACAGTGTAACATGCATCATCGACTTGAATGGACATGAGACTCTGCTGCTTGAATCATCAGTGCAAACGACTACCAACTGTTTTATAAAGTGCATGGCTCATGGGTATTGTTATATTTAGACCTGTCCATCATGCCTGTCCCGGACTGGCATGGCAGATCCTTAGTGGATCCCAGCCAGGTGTTTGGCTGAAAGTTGTTTTTATGAAGGAAGCGCCATGTAAAGGTGACATCCTGCAATTGAATGAATGGATGTGTTTGCAGTGGAATGGAGAGCACGAGAGTCCCGTGTTTCTATGTTATTGTGGCAACCACAGGCCCCTCGACTGCAGCCGGCTTAGAAAAAGTTCAAAGCCAACTCCCAGCCACAGAGAGTCTTACTTTACTATTTATATATTTTTATTTGAATTGTAATCAATGTTCCTTTTCCATCAGTTGATGATTTGGATTTCTTGGGCTGTGAAAAAAAGGATTTGTTGACTGTGTCTGTTGAGGTTTAACCAACCAATATGATTATTTGTGCTCCCAGTGCAGCTGTGTTTGTACAACGAAAACTCCAATCTGTGTCTGAGATATTGTGCGTGACGAGGGAATGAAAAACAATTGAATGAAAAGAAGGAGGCTGATTTTAAATATTTGGTTTACAATAACATGAATCGATGGAAAGAGCAGAGATTAAATGACCGGGGATGTTTTGTCATATCATCAAGGTTCAAGGTTGGTTTATTTGTCATTTTACAGCACAGGGTCGCACAATGTGATCAAAACTATAGTCCCTTCATGCTGCACACACTGTAAGGGAGGGAGGGAGGTGGGAGACGTGAAATATAATTCCGTTGTTTTTCTAACGCTGCCTGTTTTTAACCTCTGGCATGATATTAATTAAACTGGAAGCTGAATAAATAAAAGCTTTTTATTCATCCGTAATTCCCAAAGGGCAGCCATATGCATGATGCGTTTCGGCCCCACTCCCTCAGACGTCGCCTTCAGCTCCAGCTGTTAGAGGCTCAGGTCTGCAATGATGGAAAGTAAAGAGTGCTGATCCCTCACAAAGTGCATTGCTCCCGGTAACCTTGGCAGTGACTGCTGGTGGACAGGGGGGTGGAGGGGTTGCAGGTAGTTCAAGTGCAGGAGGGTTCCATTTATCTTGTAGTGCAGTGGCGGCACCAGGATTTATTGGACTTTGGGTGTCATCCTGTGACAAGGTGCACATTCTTTCCGTGCATTATGAGCCCAGATGATAGTAGTTGGGAGCTCCCTGTAAATAACCTCGAGGTTATGTCTTTTATTGAGTTATATGTTCTGCTAAATTTATGACTGAAGCCCTATAGAAGAAAATATAACAGAATATACAAGTAGAATTCAGAACAGAGGTGGAGGAAATACATTCAGCCTGCTTTGAGGGTGACAATGTGTCAACCATGGTGCCAAGGAAAGTGTTAGGCACTAGCAGCTACAAAAAAAGGTATCAGGGGAACAATCCTCTCATAATTCTTACACATGAAAATTATGTTGCGCATGAATTAGAACAGATTAACAGAACAGACAACCCATAAAAAGATGAGAAATATTCCTAAAACCAAGAATATATCCACTCATCTTGTTTAGATTGCTCTTGACTTAACAACTGTCAGTGATTATTGTGAAATTAATGATGTTGTCACATCGGAGCAAAATGTCAACAAGGAGACCAAAAATATGAGAGAGTTTGTTGAAGTAGAATGAATGAGAACATGGATTCAGTCACTTCTAGAGGTAGGATTAGGCTGTCGCTGCACGTAGCTAATCCTCTCCAGAAATGTTTGTCAGATATAAAACTGCTCTGCTTTATTTAATAATCAATGCCTGAACATGTCCATTTGTGGTGTACGTGCAGTGGAGGATTCAGGCTTCGGGCTTCGGGCTTCAGGCTTCAGGCTTCCACATCACAAATGGCATCCAAACCAATTGTGATGACACTAAATCCTGCACATAAGTACAGATGTTAGACTCCGACTTAAGGATAGAGCACAAAGAAACTTTTCTTCTTTTGTAGATTAATGTGAAAACAGCCCTCTGGTGTCAAGGTCTGCACACACATCATCCTGTACAGTGAAGGTCAGACATCAAAGAGACAGTAAGAACGGCATACTTTTGAGTGTGTGTGTGTATGTGTGTGTGTGTTGGGGGGGGGCTTCAGGTCAGGGAAAGATTGTGGTCTTCACCCAAAGTGCTTTTGTTGCCTAAATCTAACCACACACAGGACTCAGGATGTGAACGCTGAGATTGCTGAGTTCTGCTCTTAGCGATGATCAATTATTAACTTTTTGTGGTGCATCAGTCCACTGCGACGGGTACCGTGACCCACTACCAACAACATGGGAAACTCCTTGCAATGGTGACTTGGGACAGAGCCTAAAACACGGCTATTATGCACTAAAATTAGATTAAAAACAGCTTTACTTGCATGACAGATCAGAGACCTATATTACCAAAGGCGTGCAGAACATTTGTATTCACAATGATGGATGATGAGCAATTAGCAAACAATAATATGCAACATGATTGATGTGATTGTTGTGCTGTTGTCTTGCACGACAGTAAGTTAAACATTTGGGATACTGTAAGCGCACAGCTCAACAAAACATAGGTCAAGACATTTTCATGTGGATATATTGTGCCATATTGTGCCTTTAACTGACTAGAGTAGCCACAAAAACCGCCTCTACTACACTAACTTGACACTGTTAACTGTGGAGTTGCACTAAATAATTGTAATTTGTATCATGTGTTTATGTTTTGAGTGATTAATTATTTCTGCACATTAGTTACTCATTTGTGTGCACAAATAATCCAACAGTGACTCATGAAATGTCCTGGACGCCAAAGAAAAATAGAAATTTCTTTGCATTCACACAATGAACAGGAGGTAATACAGATTCCTGCTGATTGTAAATAAAATAACACACTTGACAAAGAGGATCTAATGTCAGTCTGTACAAAGCACTGAGATCTGTTTCAAGTGTCCTGTTGTCGTGAAATAAATGACTCATTAAGCAGAGGTCTCACCGATGCGTCAGCTAAGCAGGCTCTAGTGCCGATCTGCTGCATTAATTTTCTGCAGATCCTCCTTTCTCCTCTCGGCTCGCTAATCCAGTGATGCTGGAAAATACAGCAAACATTTTCTCAGATGCTTTACAAAGGCAGCCTTTGTTGACCAGCCAAGAAAATTTTGGATCAGATCACAAATGCATTTTAAGCACGGCAAGTGGATGTATGACATGCTTGTATAGGCAGTGAAGTGCTTACTCAGTCCTGTGCATTCCTCATGTCAAGGAAATTCTTGGTTCTAGAAAAAGTAATGAAGACAGATTTGATAGGAAAATTGATCTCTCAGAGCCCTGGATCTGCGTTTCTTGAGAGGAAAACATCCACTGGATTTTGTTCCGCAGTGAGATTTCCACAATTTGAAAAATGGGTCACTTACTCTGAGAAAATAAGACTGTGTTTAACATTAATTTATAGGCAACCTAAGACCTTTAATCACTTATTATTAATAGGGTTAGGGGGTTGGAGGATGTTCTCATTGTGCTTCTAATGCCTTTTCTAATTAGTTTCTAGTATTACTGCAAATAATAATAAGCAGCTTAAGATTAAAGTGATTGTTTTCATGTTTAAACAACTGGAAGAGAACATTGAAATAGATTAATGTAAAACATAAGAAAGACTACATTGAAAACCCCAGAATGAAATACTCACATAATAACATTTATGGGAGTAGAAAGGATTATGTTGAGTTCATTGGTTTGGTCATTATGAGCAACTTTTCCCAAGAAAACATAAAAAAGGATAAACTGTCTTTTTGGCGAGACGCCTACTGACAAAACAACCAACCAACCAACCAAACAACAAGCTAAACGTCGAGATATCTGGCTGCTGCTTTCGCGTTCCATTTCGATCCGGATGGAAACACAATCAAACAGTAAGTGCAGCGAAGATAAGTCTTGGTTTGTCTCAGCTGTCATTTCCTCCAGCCTCCATTATGACCTCAATACACACTCAGCAGCCACACCACGCGTGCATCTGGAGATTTCAGGAGGGAAACTTCCAACTCGGTTTTCGGAGATGTTGATGCAAATCAGATCCGCATTGACCCGACATCCTGAAAGCTGGGTTGAGCCGTGCAGGCTGCAATCGATACGGCCGCACCAGATCGGCTTTAGGGCCACGGGTCTGTGTGTTACTCAGTGAGCTCTCTGATTTATTCCCAGAGAAACGCGGCATTCCTGGCAGGTTTAATTAAGCTCTGAGATGGCCAACAACAACAGGGGAAAGAGTCCCAGTCAGAGATCAACCAGAACAAAGTGCAGCTTCTTGGACTTGACAATGTCATGACAACGGTACAGTTTGTCATAAAGCTGTATCCGGCGTGTAGCTGATGGCGTTCCACTGTTAATGCCTCCTTGGCTTTCAAGATAACAAGAGTCAGATGACTGGCCACATGGCCAGCCAGTAATATTTCATCATGTGCAGCCAGAGCAGAGATCGCTTCCAGCTCGATTGGTCTTTACACCTGCACTTTATCTTAATTTATCTTAATTAATGTTCATATAACGGTTCATGTCAATATTTGTAATCATTTTCTGTTTGCGTCTCCAGGGGTTACGAACAGCAGACCGTGATGCAAAAACCACAGTTTACTCTTTGTGTTCCTTGTAAAAAGAGATGTTTAGATATTTGCCTTCTCTTGCACACGTTGCTCCTTTCCTGATTTACTGCAGATGACGGCTTCTTAAGGGGACTGCATATGAAGCAGGAGGTCGTCAGGAACACATCAGTATCCAATTAGACGCTGTTAAAACTGGGAACCTTGCGTGTAGAGTTTGGCAGAAGCAGAGGTTCAAGCGTCGGTTTTTTAATACTCTCGTGTCACAAGGGGAGTGGAGAGTGAGTAATCCCCGCCGTAGTTTGGGGAGTGACAGGCGCTGGCGGTCGAAGTGCAGACGAAGAAAATTCATTTTGGACGCCTGTTGTCTTAGATCACATCATTCCTGCGTCCACCAGACTTTACATGTTTTCACAGAAAGTGCAGAGCTCTTCAGCTGACTTTCCTCTCCCGACAGCAAGTGACTTCACAGCCAAAAGCCGGCGCTGAGCTTGCGCTCCATTACAGGCTTGCATGTCCATATTATGTTTCAACACAGCGGGAAAGGAGTAAAATGATTCAAGATTAGATCAAAAAGACCAGAGCTGACATTTAGATCTCTCTCTAAAGCTCTCCCTAATCTTTAAACTTTGATGCCTCTTTTGTCTAAGCACTTTGGTTAATCTCGTCTTTTCCGTCAGATCTCCTTGAGCGCTGGTAAACATTTATCTCAGGCAAACTTGTCTTTTAGTTGAGTGATGAGCTTTTGACACCAATTTGTGTTTGTTAGACTGCAGCAATTCTCCCTCCCCCTGAGATCAATACCTCGGCCCGTCTCTTTCTGGCTGTTCGGCTTTACAAGCTGTAAAGACAGATAAAGCGAAAAGAAAGAGGGAAAGGAAGACTGAAAAGAGGGAGAGGGGAATGGAGGTGGATGGAATCACGACGGCCAAGCTGCAGAGTGAATCTGGAATTGGTTTTATTGCTGGAGCATGACTTCCCTGATGTTTTCTGCTTGACCAGTCTGATGCTTTCAGATCAAGGTTACCTGCATTTTTGGACTATTGTAATTCCATAAAATAAATGTCACTGACAAATGTTTCCAACTTATAAGGATTTCTTAAGCCTATCTTTGAATTCAACCTCTTTCATACCAAAGCACAAGAACTATTCAGAGTTTAGAGTAAAAAAAAAAAAAAACCTCAAAAATCACTGAGGCTCATGTGACTCGACAGCTCTCCTTTTAGAGTCAGACTAATCAAATTTTTTTTAAAGATTAGCAGCTCCTCAAGGCAGGGCGACCCATATATTCTATGGCAAGGAGTCTCTGGAACAGATTAGGTCTTTAAAAGAAAGATTGACTTACAAAACATCCAGTATAATTGAAGTCTCCCTCAGTCTGATAAAGGCATTCAGCTGAAACGTGGGGCCAGAGTGCCTCGGCTCCGTCTTCATTTATGTATTCAGAGCATCTTCTCAACTATTTTACTCCACACTGCGTCATTCTTCCTAATATAATCGAACAATTAAATGAACAAATGAAACGTGTGCAGAAAATGATTTTTCATTACAGAGTTACAGTGTGGAACCTCCATCATATCAAAGTCTGATGACATGACAGGCAGATAAAAGACTGACAGTGATGCGTTCTGCTGCTCTAAGCCTGGGTGCTGTTAGTTACATAAGCTGTGCTGAGTCCACATGTTTTGATGATAAAATTTCAATTCCTGTAGGCTTTAAAGATGCATTTCAGGTTTGTAAATTGTTCCTTTTCTTCATAGAAAATGAAATGACTCCTGTAATACAATCCATCTCTACACCTCTACCCACTCCTTCGTAGTAAAACCGTAAAACAATACGGTGGAAAAATAATCCATTACAAGTGCTGATCCTGCATTGGATATTTGAGTAATAGCATGATATCCAAAGAAAAAACTCATTGTAGAGACCAGTTTACTTAAGAATCTTCCAGATTTAACCCTTTCTTCTAAAAATCAGGTTTATATACTATGAATTTTCCACATTTAGCACATTGAGGGAAATGTAATGCCTCCAAGATTGTGTTTTTATCAACATAAGACCTTGACCTCTATCTAACCTGACCTCTAAATACATATAACCTGTCATAAGCTGTGAACCACACTACCTCCGCAACCATAAATACTTGAATACTTTTTGCACACTACTTTTTGCACACTATATTTGCACTATCCTTTTAAATTATTCTTCTGTACATTGCCCTCTCTTTTTTATATTTATAATTGTTTTTCTTTTTTTTATTCTTGTGTCTATGTGGAGGGAAACGAACAAAGTAAGAATGTCATTGCTCAGTGTCACCATCGTGTTCTTACTGTGCACATGACAAATAAATATCTTGAATCTTGAATCTTGAATCTTGAATCTTGACTGACAACCTGTTTTCTTTATTTTGCCATAATATCTCCTTGTGGCAAGAATTATTTATTTATGGTTGTTTTATGGCAATTTAAAGCACTTAGTTGGGGAAAGATCATTAAATATTGAAAAAGTCAATGGTGACATGAGACATGGGCAGCAAGAAGGTCCTCATGGCAAGAAGGTTCCAGGTTTAAATCCAGGGTCTTTCTGTGTGGAGTTTGTTCTCCCTGTGCTAGCCTGGGTTTTCTCCAGGGACTCCAGCTTCCTCCTACAGTCCAAAGACATGCAGGTTAGGTTGATTGGTGACTCTAAATTGCCAGTAGGTGTGAGTGGTTGTCTGTCTCTATGAGTTGGCCCTGTGATTGACTAGCGACCAGTCCAGAGTGTATCCTGCCTCTTGCCCAATGTCCCCCCCCCCCCCCCCTGTGTTTGTTACTTAAACCTGACCACACAGGGGATGCACAACCCAGGTCTCAGGTGTCCAACACCTGTGCTTTGGGTTGCCATGTTTGGACCCCAGGTGTTTAGATCAGTTGAAGAAGCAAAGGATCCACAGAAGGAAAGAAAGATGTAAGGAAGAGAGGAAAGAGAAAAAAGCTTAAGTAGGATTGAGGCTTTAATGTCTAAAAATCAATGTGTCATTTGGATGAAACAAGGCTGTTTTCCAGTATTGCCAGATAGTTAGAGATACAAGAGTTCATTTGCGAACACAGACAAGAATTTTATTAGACAGCTGTGATATTATCTCAAGTTGAAGTTAAAATCTCAGAATAAATGTCACGATTGTTACAACTTAAGTAAAGAACCAGCTGTCCTATACTGAGAGAAAATGATCTCTTCTGACCAGGATGTTCAAATCAAGTATCACAGATAAACAACTGAGCAGTCAAACTCTTTTAAACTGCTTTGCAATCACTGTTACTCTGGTCTCTTGTTCCTGCTCTGAAACCTCCCCGCTAACAATCACAGTACCCTTGCAGGGTGCCGCAACTTATCTGTGCTGTACACTATCTGTTTCCAATTACCTCATTGGGCAAAAACGGCGGGCTGTGCTGGTGGATGCTGAAAAACGCTGTGAGGACGCTTTGATCCTCTCTGCAAGGCAAAAAAGGAAGAAAAAAAAACAGGATGGGAGATGGATCAACAGTTTGGCGAGCGGCCGAGCATTGCATAGTATGCAGCCACAGCATTTTCAGGCTGATTACCTGAGACCCCATTTCTGTTCCATTTTCAATCTAACTGTAACTGGAAGTGTAACTGCAGTGTTTTACGTGTCATTTTATTTCATAACTGCTGCAGGTTTCCATCTAACCCCGCCTGAGACTCACAGAGAGGAGAAAGGCTCATACCTTTAGTCGATATCCCAGTAACATTGATATCCCTTAAAGAATTAAACTATTCTCAACACGGAGCTCCTCGGATGACTCATTGCTGTAACTGGAAACAGTTATGAGCTTCACTTGCATGCCAGGTTTCAAAATACTGCCACTTGTTCCAGTTGGTGTGTATCGAGTTTCAGAATAAAAGCTCGGCCAACTGCTTTGTTTAGCCAGTGTTCTACCCTACAGGTATGAGCGGTTATCTCCCGCCTGTTCGCTATTCACCCAGTGATGTAAAACACATGGAAAGGAAATGGTGGGAAACCGGATTCAATCCCACAAGGCTTAGTGGGAGGGACGCAGGCCGCAGTGCCCTCGGCGCACATGTAGGTAGGTTACACACAAGCCACATTTGACACAGTGTAGTTTTATAAAGCAGTGCAATTCATAAACCTTCCATCACAGTCATCAGCGTAATTCTCCGTCTACTTAGAAAAAGCATGCGGTCGAGTCAACGTGGGCCAAAGCTTTCTCATCTGGTGTCGAGTTTCCACTTGTGCAGTTATGAAATTTCTCTCTGTGGATGACTCATAATCGCTCCTCTATCCCAAGCAAATAAAAAAATCAAACGCTTCGACTTATTAATTTGAGTTTTATTTTCCTCTTCTCTCTGTTGTCATGACATTTCAGAAAGGAGTGGTGGTAATGTTACAGAGAGTTACAACATCTTGCACTACACCGGCTTTTCAGTGAGGACAAGATGACACAAACATTCATCTCACAGCTGTTGCATGAGAATAAGAATTCAACCTGGACACAGGTTGAAATACACTGCAAAACTTGTAACCTCTACTGAATTGTCAGATTCTGCCAATTCTTCTCTTATTCTCAATGTACGGCTTTCCTTTTGGGGAACTAAAGAAGCCAGGTAATTGCGCAACTATCATGTAAATGATCCTTGAAGTTATAATTCTGCTCGATTTGGTGACACCCGTGGTTACTGTGGTACTTTTTCAGAAATACTACAGAGGAGCTACTGGTGTATCCGTATACAGTGCAGCCAAACAAACTAGTGTAGTTTGCTTGGCCTGCATCTCTTCAGTTAAGCTTACTATGGATTTCATTATTTCCTTCCTTCATTATTTTTGTAGATGCACTTTAATGAACAATCGTTATCAGCACTACATGGTGTTCTTCTGGCTGCTTTGCAATATAAGCCACCTCGTTTTTTAATGTGAAGCAGCGGCATTAAGAAATGTTGGGTTTGCATAGGGAGTAACTTGGTACAGTAAAAAAGGTAAACAGTAAAGACTAGGTGTGATTGGGTCAACTAACTGACAGATCTGATCTGAAAAGTCTGATTGAATAAAGGGTTTTAGATCAAATGTCCCAAGCTAATGAATTACATTTCACATTACAAATAACAGAGACATGGATTACACTCTCCAGATATAATTATTCACTTATTAAATTTGTCTATCACATAATGTTTCTGTTAAGGGGTCAGCTGGTTTCTTGGTGGCGCCACATGCGTCAACCTTCCTACAAGACTGATTTGTTACAGGCCAGGGCAATCAGACGTCCTCCTTTGATTCTCTTGGAGTCTCATTTCTCTCTTCTCTGTCTCTTTACAATCCTCCGGCTCCTTTCCTCCCCTCTCTGGCTGCTGGTGGACGGCTTTGAAAAGTTGAGAGTATGCCTGTTGATCAGATAGCCCTATAACTAATGAAAAGCGTCATGGAAGTGACAGCAAGATTAATGAAGTATCCTGGGCTGCACTCGCATGTGGCGCACTGGGGCTTTTCCTGCAGGGCTGCTGCCGCTGCTTAGTCGCTATTTATGGTGACAAATAATGCCCCATTCTGCCACCGACACCTGCGAGTCAAGGTTAAAAAACATATTTGCCACAGCCGGTGCACGGCGGAGGACGACAGGATGGGAGAACGGGGAGAAAGCTTTGGAAGATGGAAGGGAGGAGGGAGGACAAAGACGAGGGAGAAGAGAAAGGGAGAGCTGCCATTTCAGATATAGAATAAATGTATTTACTGGAGCTGGACTCTGTGGGGGTGTCGGGAGAGGTGGTGGGGGGGCGGGCAGGGAGAATGGGAATTCAGGATTAATTGAAAACATCTGTGCAGTACAAAATGGCTGCAGCAGAGGAGCCTGAAGGGGAAGATAGCAGGGAGGAATCACACATAGCACTTGAAAACATTTATATAGTTGATTTTGGTTTTATTTATTTATTTCTTACTATTGAGGAGACAGCTGATGATGTCACCAACTGTCTGGCTGGATATCTTAGTGTGTGTGTGTGTGTGTGTGTGTGTGTGCACGGGCAGACATCGCTTTGATCAAGAAAGCGTCTCATTCGCAGTCGATACCAGCGGCCGGAGCTCAGGAGCGGTCAATTCTGTCTGACCTTCAGCAGCAGCATTACAGTGGGCCAATCAGACAGAGTGTGTGTGTTTGTGGGTGGGTGTGTGTGTGAGATTGAGCCAAAATCCAACTGGAGGGTAGGCACGTGTGTGAATACCATCCAAAACACACATATACACCATAACAGAGTTGAACACATACACACACTGAATCCTGCTGAGACCTTATGGATCATTTGAACCTCTGCAGTCCGAGCTGTGCAAACACAACACATCTGGTGAAGATACGTCCACTTGTTGTATACATACTCATATTTTAACATACATGTGTACAGAAACACACATGTACAGTAGTCCCTCACTATAACGCGATTCACCTTTCGCGGCCTCGCTGTTTCGCAGATTTTTTTAGTGCAATTTTAGTGCATGCTTTTTTTTTTACAGTGTATGAACGCGCATTGTGTTCTGCGTCCTGATTGGCTAAGGGACTGTAGACCAATGTCAATCGATCTCCTCCGTGCCGTGTCTCTGTACAGTACAGGATGCGTTCGGCTTGCCAAATTTGCATCAATGTTCAATCGCTAGCAGTGTGACTTTTAAGTGCTGCCTGTTTGCAAGACAAACAAACAAGTCAAACAAGAGATAAATGTGAGAAAATGTTAATGCCTGTCTGAGAAAAGTATAAAACTGTATGGTGAGGGGTTTTACAGCCTTAAAATATATTTAGTAATTGTAAAAAATAAACTACTTCGCGGATTTCGCCTATTGTGGGTTATTTTTAGAACGTAACCCCCGCAGTAAACGAGGGACCACTGTATACACTTATTGTTTGCCTTTATCAGCATATTTTTACACAAGACATCTAAAACATCTAAAAAAAGGTTCATATCATGTAGGAGAAGATGCAGGAATAATGGAAACTGCTTTTTAAAATGTGTAATGACGTCATATCAATCTGCTCCTAACTCTTTTTTAGCATCACCTTCACACCTATGCACTCAAACACTGGGGGCTTGCCAGTCATGTGACGTCTACCTCGAAATGACAAGCTGGCACCTGGTCTACTGCGATTCATGATTCCCAGCACTGTGATTCAGGAAACACTTATGCAAATATCTTCTGACATATGTGACTGACAATTAGGAAACAGAAGCTCAGTTGATTTCCACTCAAATTCAATCTAGTAACTATGTGCACACTTAACAAAATGGAGGTAAAGCTGATTCTCTGTGTTATATTGGATAAATTGATTAAACTGAACATATGCATTGCTTGGAAGATTGTTCTGCTGTGTGTCTGTATATTGGCAAGAAGTAACTGTAGAATCGCAGCTGGCTCACATACATCAGAGTATGTTGATTACTGGCTCAACTCTAAACATACCAACAAGCCCAAACTGGCATTAACATGCCATCTGCATCTGGATATCCTATCTGGATATGGAAAAACACATGTTAATTCCAGGTCTAAATGCACGCAACACACCACTTTTGGAGGTGGCCTGGCTCACACTGTGAATGGATCTCAGCCAGGTGTTAATGCAATCCACACAACGTGACCACTTTCTTAAGAGTAATATTCGTGCAACAAGTTGAAAAATCACCCAGATTCACCAAAGTGAGTTTAAAATGAGTGATGCCCATCCATGGCATTACGTGCAGGGTTTGTTTATAAGTCTGCCAGCGATACCTAACTAATTTGCATATTCAGACCCGATTGCTAAATGAGCTGAAAACAGTTGTGAAATTCTGTATGCGTGGACAGGAATATCCAGTGTTGCTGCCTTCCCTGATGCATGCCGTGACTCCGCTAGAAGACCAAAATATAATGATAAAAATAATAATAAAAGTATGAAGTACTGCTTACAAATTGCTCAGTTTGTGTGGACAAACAGGACAAATCCATCCGATATGAAAAATAATGGGCACTGAGGTCACAGCCGTCTGCCAAAACCGATAGTCCGGTCGTCTATGATATGCAAATGTGCAAACACAACCAATATATGTCTGGATATATTTGTAAAACTACAACAACATGGTCAAAAGACGATGTTTTGTTGTAGGTTTAGTCACGCCCCAACATTCACTTCGCCACAGATACCGCTGTTATAATTCAATCAATATTATTGCTTGTTCACAAGTCCAAAATTGAATGTGCCCTTGCTTGGCCCATGCTACAGTTAGATGAAAAGCGGGCCAGTAGTTTTTCCTTAATCCCGCTTTAAAACAGACCAACAAACAGCATCAAAAACAGAACCTCCTTGGCTGTAAATATCATACCAGGTGGAAAGCAGCGATGAAATGCCACAATCTATCCAGCTCTCAGCTTGTGCTTGTTATGTAATCAGCATTTTGTTCTAATGATTACATTTCCTTCACAGTGTAAGCCACAAGATAAACAGAAGGCCAAACTGGAAAAACCCTGGCATGTCATTTGACGACACATAGCATTGTTCGAAGACATTTCTTATGAGAGTTCTTTGTGCTGCTGGTAAGAAATATGTCACGGTAAAGGAGATTATTTTTTTCCAGGTTCACAAAGTGTGAGTTCCTTCAACCAGACGTTTATTTCTGTGCTCATTTTGTGGCTGTGAATCAAAGCCAAAACTGGGAATTTTCTTATCAGGTTCATTTACTCACAAGTTATATATAATCTAATATGTAATTTATATTTTCCTTGCATTGCACAAGATGAGGGGGCACGCGTGAATGCAACTGTATCATTTTTTGTGTGTACATTAGTGTGTGCTTTGCAGCCGTGCTTAGCAGAGATACGAATGGGTGCATGCATGTCTATCTGTGTGTGTGTGTGGGTGTGAGCGTGTGTGTCGGGCTGAGTGGGTATATGAGCTTGCTGGCATAGTGTCTGTGTTTTTCCATCTATTTGTGTCTTCAAGTGTCTTGAGCATCTTTAGCTTGTAGGTTTCATTCAGTGTACATGTGTGCATTTATATTAGTATTTAAGAATGTGCTTGTTTATCTGTCTCTGTACAATCTCTCTCTCTCTCTCTCTCTCTCTCTCTGTGAAGGCTTCAGATAGAGGGGAGCAGCAGCAGTGTCTCATGGCTGCAGAAGCAGAGCAGCAGCAGCCTGATATCAGCTCCTGTTGAGTCTGATTACAACCAGCCAGAGAGGAAAAAAAAAAAAAAGAATCATGAAAAGAAAGAGAGAGGGTGACTAAGTGAGAGCGAAACAAGACAGAAGGGAGTGAAATGCAACTAAAAGACAGCCTGGGAATGCATGTGTGAGCATCAGGGAGAAAACAAAAGAGACAGTGTCATCAACAAAGGGTGAAAGGGAAGTGTAAGAGGGGAAAGAGAGAACGACAATAGGACCGAATCAGTCAGTGCACTTTAAGTAACTGCGTTACTGTCAGCTTTTTGCGCTAATCTGATTTCCAATCAGGTTTCCAAAACTGCTGTAGGCGATTAGGGAAACCGACAGACTTCAGACTGAGAAAGTATCATGTGATGATGCATCCATGTTTCAAAATAATTGAATTTAAATTCTGACTAAAACACAGAGAAGCATCCATAAGCTTGAATGAGGCGATTTAACAGTTGAGTATTGGAAAAACAGGAAACAAGGTTTGCTCTCTCACTACAGGGCCTGTGCTGTCATGACGTCATCAGTTCCAACACAAACACAAACACACACAAAACCTTGAAATAAAACTCCTTAAATCAGTAACCATGGTTCCAAGCTAAGGGTTTGGGGGAGGAATCTCATGGCTTTCCTGGTGGTTTTTAACTATGGACACAGTAAACAATTTACCACAGTTCCCCACAGCCAGAATGCTCAGGTGTTCATAAAATGTGTTTCAGGAAGACTGCTGAAGATACAACTATTGTCAAAATACAAACTCACTGCATGGTAGGCAATACTTGGTGGCAAAATACAGAGGTTTCAAGAAAGATGATGAAAAAGAAAGAAAAATGTATCTTCCAGTAATGCCAATACAAATCATGTCAAATTAAAGATGGCGCCTGAGTTCTTTGTCAATTAAACTAGAAACAGTTCGGCCACCGCTGGCAGCACTGAGCCAGACTCTTTGATTTGACAAGGGCTGTATTGATGCTGATGGAAGGTGCTTCTGTTTGTCTGATTAAACAGTGTTTGTTGTTCCTGATGTTTTCATCCACCTTATTCCTGCATTGATTAATTTGACTATTTGGGAGGGGGGGGGGGAGTACAACAAGCAGTAAACACAACACTGACATACAGTATTATCACCTCATTAAGTTGTCACGGTGAATGTGTTATCCCGCAACTGTGTAGTTACACTTTTAACAGATACGCTTAGCATTCATTTGGCACGTACATACACAGAAGGCCCGGGTGGTGCTCAAGCACCTGCCCTTTTGGTCTCCTGGACCAGGTGTGAGACAGGTTGTGTGCTCCTGTTATTTTGGGCGCGTCCACAGAACTCTGAGATGGATATAGTTGAAGATGCTGCCATGGAAAAATCTCTGTCTAGGCTTTGCAAGTTAGAGCAACAGCCCCACAAAATGCCTGTGCGCATTAAAAAAGTATGGATCAGTGCAGCTTTAAAAGTCAAAAAGAAGAATGCCTACCACCCACTTCGCTGTATTTTCAACATTGTTCTCATACTAAATTTTATGAACCCCTGAACAACAGGACAGAAACAGGACTTTGATACAGAGTATCTACTGCCTATGTGTTGCCCAGTTTCCAGCATAACCTGATTTCTCCCAGCAACCAGGTTTTTCTTATTGTATGCATGTAAGCGTGCTGAGTGAACGGGAGAAAATGATAAGAGACAAGAGGGGTAAGTGAAGAAAGGCAGTGAGAGAGAAAAACACACTGCAAAGATATTTACCGAGGTGGAAACAGAGAGACAGATAAGGAAGAGAAAGAACCAGAGGAGAGCGAGGGAACAGTAAGAAAAAGGAGCAAGCTGGAGATGGAAGCAGGGAAAGGGGAATAAGATCAAATAAAGGAAAGACAGCAGGGGAAAGCAGGGACTGAGAGTGAGAGAGAGAGGTTTGGTTGACACATAAAACAAAGATGAGACACCTAGAGACAAAGAGAGAGCAGGAGTGAGAGAGAAAGAGAGGCATTTGTGGAGAAGGGGCTGTTGCTGGAAAATGTAGATAGACACCTCGGAGAGAGAAAAGAAAGAGGCGAAGGGATCCAGCGTGTGGAGGGGCCAGAGAGGAGGAGGAGGAGGAGGAGGAGGGAGACAGAGGGGGAGGAGGGAGGGGGAAGAGCCAAAGAGGAGGGGAGGTGACGAGACAGGCAAGGGAGGACCAGTACGAGGAGAGAGAGGGAGAGAGAGAGGCAGATACGGAGCTCCACAGACAGCAGCGGCGTGCAGAGTGCAGCATGCAGACTGGCTATTGACGCTGCTGTTGGATTGAACACACATGCACAGACACACACACCCCTGAGGAGTGTATGAGACATGCCCAGGCTGCTGTCCATGGACACACACACACTGGCAGGGCACAAGAGAGGAAATACAGCACACCCCAGAGCCTGAGGAGCTATGGAGAGCAGCATGTTCTTTGGTGAGTTTGTGTTTCTATGTTTGTACAGTGTTTACACGCATAATCTCATCCCCATGTGTGTGTCTGTCCAGATCCCATCATCTTTTGCATAAAATGTGTGTGTTCTTACTCGCTCTGGACACTTGGAGCTCAAACAGAAAGAGGTGCTGGTTTCCATTAAAGGAAAAGAGTGTGAAGTTACACACCTAGGAGAACTGCTTTTTTATGTGTGTGTGAGTGTGTGTGTGTGTGTGTGTGTGTGTGTGTGTGTGTGAGCGTTCACTGCGTGTGCTTTATCACAGTCAAATGCAAGTGCACCCTCTCCCTCTCCCAAATGTAAATGTGTTCCAGTCTGACTGTTACTTGTTCTGAAACTAAAAAAGATGGATCGGAGAGCTGGCTGCTGTTACGGCAGAAAATAAAAAAAAAAGGGAAAAGACAGAAAGTGTGAAGTTGCACACTGAGGGCTCTTAAAAATATTGAATGAAGCCGCTCACCAGGTAACCCCCTTTCCTCACGCTCATGTTCTGCTTTATTGGACTGAATCCCAGGTGGCCGCGCTGCTCACAATCCAAGCTTTGGATTTCATCGTGGCTGTTTGACCAGCTGACTGTCCGTAGGAATCCGAATAAGATCAGAGTTGCCAACCTCGAGAGCCACTTAATATTCTGTGTAGGATATTTAGAAAAATTTAGAGAAAGGCCTCCTCCATTAGTTTTTATGAAAGAGAGTGGAGGAGGCTTAGGAAGACTTAATGCGCGAGCGGCTTCTCGTCAAGTGCTCTTCTCACGGCTGGCTTACAGTCACATAGGAGGAATAATTACACAGGGATCCAGAGTTCTGAGGGGGTGATTTGTTAAATGAAAGACTCTTTTTTTTATCCCGGGGATTAAAGCGATCTGAAGTTACAGACCGTGGCTTGTAAGAGCGAGAAGGATTTTCTCTTGTTATGCCATACACAGAGGAGGAGGGTGGGGGGGTGAAATGAGTGAGGGGAGCTTATAAATGAATAAGCTGTCAGGTGCAGAGACAGCTTCAGCTCTTCCAGATCCAACTCCGATGTCGGTCAGGTGTGCAGCCTCTGGGAAGCAAAGAGAAAATAAAGGTGACGCAGGTCTGGTTGGATGGATGGGTCGGGAATCTGGCCTCGTTTAACCCAAAATCATGAGACGTGAAAGTGGAGAAGCCTCCTGGCCCTCAACCAAAGAACAGCGAAGGCAGGTTTCTGTGGTCGCTGATGCCTGTTTTGACTGGGTTTTTGCCAGACAAAGTACTACAAACCGTCTTATCTCCACCGCTGAGTGTAAAACAAAGAACAAGAGGAGTAAAGGTCACTGTTTGCGTACAGGACGTGCATCGTTTTAACATTTATGAATGCGATCCTGAGTGCACAACTGCGCTGCACGGAGAAAATAGATGGTATCTCTTCAAAGATTAATAACACTGTTTGTTCAGCAGCTCTGTAGCATCGCTGCTATTTAACTGGAACACGTTTTCTGTTAAGGTGATTAATATCAGGTGACGGATCATAAGAAGAGCCTGCGCGATGCCTGACCTTGTCAAAACAAGATACTGGAAAGGAAAAGAAAAAAAAAAAAACAAATAGATCAAAAGTAAAATGTCTGAAAGCTGTCCAGACACATCAAAACCAGGCAGTGAAAGAACTGTAACCCAGCAGGCTAATAGGCCTTGAGAGTGTGCTGCAATCATACAAGCTATTAGTGTTGTTGAGTCGAAGGCCCGGAGGAAATCTATCTGGTGTGTCTTGCTTTGCGGTCAGCGTTTAGCAGCACGTAAACGTCTTTTTGGTTAACCTCAGATTACAGAGTGCCTGGGAAGTGATTGTTGGATCTGATTCAGAGACAGCTGTGTTTATTAGTGAGCTACATTCATGACAGCTGTAAGAACTACAGCATGCTAATCTGAGGGGGACGGAGGCGGCGTGTGTTATGTAGCTTGGAGCCAAATTCGTGCTGAATGCCACACGCTGGCGAGATTTATGGAATGTCATAAGAATACGGGGCTTATCCTGTAAAGGTTAATTGGAAAATTTAGTGAAAGTGTTGCTTTCAAAAGAGGGGAGTGTTTTAAATCTACCCTCTGTAGTCACTTTGTTCAGTTTAATAGGGGTGAAATGATTTTATCCTCCTCGCTTGAAGGGAAGCACTGATCTTGGAGCATGTTAAGGGTCACAGAATACAATCAGCAAACTCCATGAAAACACAAAGGTGTTAATAACATCTGGCACTTCATCAGCATACCAATGGCTTTCAGATTTATCTAATAATTGGATTTATGTTTGCAGAGGGAAAAAGAAGGGTGCGTAAGAGCGATCTTTTTTATTTTAAGGCTCTCCGCCTGTGTGGACTCTCTGGACAGATCTTATCGAGCAGGAGCAGCCAGGTCCAGGACAGTAAGAGGAGGTGGAGGGTGGAGGAGAGCAGCACAAGATGATTAATTATTAATGCCAGTCGGCGTCCTCCAGACATCATTTTTACTCTCTGCATCTCTCGACATACTGCCGCAGGAGTAAAAACGCTTGAGCCCAGATAAGTGAATCTTTCAGGAAGGGCAGTGCAGAGGACAGCCGGAGTCTGGAGCGAGCGCACACACACACACACACACACACACACACGCTGTCCAACGAGCCTCTCGCACCGTCTCTTACTGTATGTGGAGCATCATTAAACTCAGCCTCAAAGGGAATGGATAAACAAAGACCAGTGGGTAAAAAACTTTCATCAATTCTGATCTGTTTCAAATACTTCCAGAAGTCAGATCTGATCTCAGTTCAACATCTTTATACTTCTGGGCAAAGCAGACAAAACAGCATCTCCAACAGCCCCAGGTTCAGCGTGTCGACTGGCTTGTGGTAATTCAATTAATTAAAATCATGTTCAGAATATGCACCCCTGCAGCATAACTGACACGGCGAGGTCTTCAAAGCTTCTTCCGTTGGTGTTGTTTGGCCTCTTGCAGGAGGAACTCTGACAGAAACTGACAATCACACACATTTGACATATTATGGAGGTGAAAATATGACTAAACTGTGAGCAAAATAGTTCCACATTGAGCAGACATGGAGCACCTTTAGCATTTCTTTGGAGTGTATGAACAATTCACTTTCCTTCTAGCTCTGGCTCTGTTTCCACTAAATATATTTCTCTTTCTGCTAAATATTCACAAGGTAGTTGTTAACTTAGTCTGACATTTGGTGCTGGGCAGGTGGCACAGAGAGGGTTTTTAGAGCCTTTTGGGCGGAAAACATCCGCCTGTTGTATCTCATTCAGATGAGAGTGGAGAGAGTTAACCAAGACACCCGGCAGCTGATTTTCCCGCAGGCCGCTGTGGGTAATCAGGCCATGATCACATCCTATTTAATGATTTATATTCTGTTTGTATATCTGATGAAAAGTTGGTTTCAGGTTTGTTGTTAGAGAGCTGCAGATAGAAAGTAACCACTGTTTGTAGCTTTGGCTTAAAATAAATCTGTGGCTACAACCTCAAAGACTTATAAATATCACATTTAACCATCACATACTTGCTGTCACCGGCTGCATGAGAAGCTCTTAGTGAGGAGTCTTCGCCCAGCTACAAGACTTCATTCACTATGTAAGGAGATGGAACAGAGGGGGCAATATTATATACACATATCACCAGGCTCCTCATTCAAATGACGTTTTGTATTCTGTTTGTTTGGCTTCGACTACATTTTGATCATCTCAGTTAATGCTCCAGAAAAATAGAGCATAAGACCAGCCTGAAGACAAAACTGCAATTTCTTCTTTTTTTCCACAGCTTAACTCCCACGCTGCTCACATTCTTAGAGTAGTTATTTTAATGACTGTCCCCTGCTGACCTTTCAGCGTGGAGTGACTCTCCTGAACGACCCTCGATGCAAAGTAGATGACAGTGTCAGCTGGAGAGACTCAGCCCACCTGGGTCCTGCACTCTGCCAGTGGAGTCAAATTTTAGAAGCTGTCGACAGAACTCAAATATTTTCTTTTTTTAGCAAAACTCAAGTCCAATATTGACACTTCTGACAAAGTGAACAAAGTGAATTACGGATGCCATCTGTGCTTTTCTGCCAGAGCCTGCTGTAACAGGCTTTTTCTGTCTTGGCGCTGGAGTGACTTGAAGTCAGTGTGCCACGCAAAGGTCAGTGTTAAAGTTCAGATTAGCAGCCACGGGCCCCTTTTCCTCCTCTGCCTTATATTGTGGCCTTTTGCTGGTGGTGACAGATGATCAGACTTACAAGAGTTGAAACTCTGCTGCAGGCAGGAATGTGCTTTTGTGTTCAGGCATGTTTGCTGGATTTGCCATTGTTGCGTTGCCTCTCACACACAAGAAAAGCAATTCCACTTTATTATATCTCAAACAGAGTGAGGTTTGGGAAGGTGTGATCCACAGTGACACGGTGTTTATTGAAAGAAGTGAGTGCATTTACTCAAACGCACTAATTCAGTACAAATATATGGTTCTTGTACTTTATTTCAATTTACCGTACATAAATGATAGTATACTTTACCGCATTTACCCCAATAAACTTATTTGATAGCTATAGCTACTAGGATTTGGACGCTAATGGCATATTGGCATAATGCTAACACCATTTCCATCCGGATATGTTGGTTTGTCATTTTTGTTTCTTTGGTGCACAGAAAGTCTGGCCTGCAAGTGACAATGCAATGTTTCCTTTTTGACTTTTTCAATACTGCACAATGTCAGTCAGTCCACTACTTCAGTGGTCGAGATTGAAATATCTCAATCATCTCCACCTTAGGACGTATCGTTAGCCTGCCATCGCCAGACCAATTCACAAATGTGCCCTCACTTGATTTTTGATCACCAAGGGGCAACAGGCACAGACCAAAATGTCTCTAGATACAATCGGACGGACGTACAACCACCAAGCGATCTTTTACTAAAGCCTGTCAGAAGTACAGACATGTATCTTATCGTCAAAAGCTTTAAGTGCAGTTGTTTAGTCTTCTTTTAGAGGAAAAATATCGTTCCTTTTGTTTAACACGGACATCATATTCAACGGAACACATCAGCAGCAGCCATCTTGGTTGTTCACATCGTATCGCTCTCTATTGAATAAACAGGCTGAAATCTGTCTGAAGGGGATCGCAACCCTGATGCATCTGCCAGGATAAATGTAACATGAGCTTGCAGATTCATCTGGTTCACAGGCAAATGAATAGTAACAGTATCTTTACTTTTCATCCGGTTCCACCGTCTAAACTACTAATGACATTTCCATCAGCATCAGCTCTACATGTTTAGTGGTAAACAGCAAATGTTAGCATGCAACAGCTTCAGTGCTCCGCCTGTGTCTGCATGGGACCCATTCGGACAGAATAACGGGTGTAGGTCACCAGCACACAGTCTCTGTAGTTACACATCACGTATGCGTGAATCACAGTATAGCTGTAGACTGATTAACGTGCAATTTGGTGCATTGTTATACATTAAATTACCCTCAATATGAGAAGCAGGTCAAGAATAAAACTTATATAGCATAAAATATAGTGAAACATACAAAAATACATCTACAGTTTTGAATGCAGGACATATACTTGTTTTGAAATGTTTTATAATAGTTGGATTGCCAAAGTATCTAAATACTTCCATCCACCAATCACTGTGACAATAGAAAAACTTCTTAAGTCTTTTGTGTGATTTGGTGTGGATTCACCTCTGTGTGATGTAAAAAAAAACTCCCAGACTTCAGCTGTGGTCTGGACATGTCAGATTAAATCTCTCATCACTCAGCAAACCAAACACGACCCTATCAGACGAATTCACATTTCAGTGTGTCACTCTTCAGCTCGCTGCAGACTAATCCCACACATCAGCCCTGGTGTGTTTGAACGGGCTGTTTTGACGGTGCACGTCAGGCCTATGAATGGTGGATTTGGCCAAGGCGAGAGGTGAGACGTGCCTGTGGGCTGACGTCAGGCCGGCACGTCGGGAGATGGCACGGTTGGATGATCCCTACAGAAGGACATGCTCTGCAAAAGTAGGGCCTAGGACGGGCCTCCACATGAGAGACAGCATGTGTTCTTTTTCCAACAGATGGCAGCGCTCCGGCGTCTGGAGGCAGAAGACAGAAGACAGAGTGAGAGAAGGGGGACAGTCTGTGGTTTTCCCCTCCTCTCTTCTCGTCTTTACGACTTTTGTTTTTTATTTACCCCTCACCACAGCCATGGGACCGAAACGTGGCAAACCTTGTTTTTATTTGTCTCAAGTCGGTGGTTTGATACTGTATCTGCCAGCACTTTAGAGCCATGCTGGCCCAGAGTTCCACTGTTGTTAAATGTGCAGCGATAAAAAAAAAAAAAAAAATCATCCCTCTGGTTCTCATTACAGCTTTGCGAAATGGCTTCTTTAATTCCTAATGTTTTGGAAGGCTGTGACGGGTTTTTTTTTTTATCCCGCCTTGTTGAAATCAGCCCTGTGCTGTTTCCAATTGGTGGTTTATAAAGCGCTCTGCTGGCGTGGCGCGCTCACATGACAATAAAAGTGAAGTATTTACTTTTGTTTTTCCTAGAGATGTGTGGGCCAGGCCTCTCTTGCCATTGAATCATCTCTTAAGACACACTGTGCCTGCTGCAGCTATTCCACATCAGCTATTTGTGAGGGACAATTTCAGAATGAGAACATCTGTTTTGGATAGATAAACATCATCACGGCATCACACAGTGATCATCTGCCTGTACAAGTGGTTGTCGGTACATCATTCGCGTCTGACTGTGATTACAAGACAAAAATTGAATTCAGAGAATTCACAAGCCTGCAGCCAGTTTGTCACCAACAACATTGCTGAGTGGTGGTGGTTTAAGTGTTGAAATTATTTTAACATGAAAACAAACAACTTTTAAACTTTGTTTTTAACTTGCCTCCTCCCAGTGTTTCCAAGTGGTATTACTGTTAGTCACAAAGACAAGTGCAGGAAGCCTAACTCTCACACTTGTCGAGCGCAGCAACCGTAAGAATACCAACTTGAACTAGAAACCCAGATAAGGCAGACTTAAAAATCTGGAAGTATTAATAAGTAGGTAGGGTATGTCACTTTCTGATCAAGAAGAAAAAAGCCAACTGAATGCTGGTCTCAAACCCTCTCACGCTCTCCATCGAGTGAATGTGGTTCACTCTTGTTTTACCTTGGTTTTTGTCACGCCTTATTGTTTCATAATACGCTCTGTCCTTTATCATGCTGTGTCACAAGTCACAGCGGGTTTGGATGAGGCATGGCCCATCCTAAGAGTGAAAACCGTTAGCTTGCCAACCCCTGGCAAAGAGCCAAAAAAGTTTATAGCTTTACCCTTCAACAACTTCATCCTCCAAACCAACCAGGCCTCCCGGCCCCAGGAGGCAACTGAAGCCCACTGACTAGACCTTCATCAGCTTAGATGCAGTTGAAAAGCTCTGAAAAAGCTTACAGGTTAATATCGAGTTATGTTTGCCACAAGCATGCAGTGTGAAAGCTTAGACATCTCCAAACTGGAGATAGAGGAAGCTGTGAGGACTTTCTAATAGAATGAGTAAAATACAAATTTCATGAAATAATCATGAAATCAAACGATACAAATATTGGACAAAAAGTTTGTCAAACATTATGCACTGGGTGCAAAAGCCTGGAAGTCCCCTAAATGTGTGACAGAAAATTCAGTTATGAGAAGTTTGTAATAAAATGATAAAAACTTTGCAGTAAAATTTCCCAAACATTTGAGATTTAGTGTTTTTCCAGGGTTGAAGCATTAAAACCACCCAAATTGGAGATTTGGGGGATTTCCATGCAATCAGATGAATTATAGCCCACTTAAAAAAGTTAGAGCAGTTGGTTTTACTCCTGGCATTAACTTCGCTCAAAACAACTTGCACTGTAAGCACTAGAACACTACAGTAAGGGATGTGTGCAGTGGCAGCCGTGGTGAGGCCGGTGCTAAATATTTAAATAGATCACTAACACAGATAAGATGTTACGCAGCGCAAAGAGACATTATGATACAGTCGACGCAGACCAAACAAGCACACTCTGAAAGCTTTCTTCAATGTAGACTGAAAGGTGTTGGCTCAGGCTTCTGTCTCTGTTGCTGTCTGCAGTTCAACATGTTGCCTTTGCTCTCCCCCCTGCAGGTAACACATGTCAGAATGGCCTCATGCCTGCCCTGGTGCGTCCCACCCTGCCTGCCGTCCAGACCTCACTGGCCATGAAGCAGTTTCTCCCGTTTCCATTGGATACAGCCTCAGCCATCCGCCTCTTCCCAGGATTCAACACGGTGAGTGAGTCTCTTGCGTGTCATGTGATCTGCTCACAGCCGTTCAGATGCTGCTCGACGCTCTCTAAGGTCATTGTGATTGATACCAGTCTTTTGAGTAGGACATATGACCTGACTTTGTATTTCTAAGGTGATTTTCCACATGTTCAGGATTCCATACCTCTAATATCTGCTACTAATGTCTACATATCTCTAAAATGTTCAGATTTAGAGACATGTTTATCTAAAGCTGCATACGTTAAGCAGTTTTTAGCTGTGAGGCAGCAAGATCGAGCAGCAGCCTTTGTGCAGCAACCTCCAGTTCATGCTTCTTTTTTTTACATAAAATCCTCTAACTCATAAACATCTGATTAAAATTGTGGTTTTAAAGCTTTAAAGCCAGAGGGAATATGTTTAACGGTGCTGACACTCCGCTTAAGAGGAGTTCATCTGTCTGTGGCAGAAATGTATGTTGTATTATGCATTTATTCAATGGATACAAGCTAGAAACTATACTGTGTTGATCTCAGACCATTATGGTGCATTTCTATTTCTGAAACCATATAATTTCTCTTTTAGTAATGCAAAAGTGCACAGATGCAATGATGTGAAATGTGTGATTACTGTAATATTGCACTTACTCTCCAGATAGTTAGCATATTCAAGATTTAATGACAAAGTCTGTCTTTAGTCTCCAAGACCAAAGCTGAAAAAGCGAAAGCAGGTTATTTCTCTTTGAGGAATGTGGCTGCTGAGTGCTACTCATCTCCTTGTTATCATACACATCTGTTTTTATTTGCAACTGAAGCACAGAAACACAGTGTGTCACAGAAGATGTTGAGCAGCAGTTGGGATCCTAGTTGTCCAGCTGCAGTATGCAACAGCTCTGTCTGAAACATGAACACTTATTTGAATTGTTTGGTAAGTGCTCGTGCCTGGAGTGTCTCTTTGGAAACTTTAATTTCTTACATTAAGAGCTAAGAATGCCATTCGGTGCATCTTTTGTGAGAAATTCTCAATTGTTAGCAAACAATGCTGCATGTTGCACTCATGGCAATAGTGTTGATGCAAGTCAGCTCTGTTGTGCAACCTCTGGAAGAGGCATTTGGTGAAGAATTATTCACGCATTTGTAATTTCTGGAATGGTTTGCCAGCAATTTTCTGGAAGTTTTTTCTTGAGGAAGATTGAACATGGACTTGGAATTAAGTGGGAAGGCTCGAAATGTGAAGATTTGAGATAGAAAATGAAGTAATGAAGAGTTTGTAATAAAATAATTTAAAAAAATTGTCATAAAATCCCCCAAGGTGTGCTTGAGCCGATTGATCATGATTATTTCATCATTACTGGTAAAATATTGACATATGAGGTAGTGTTCAATTATTGCACTTTAGTTAACTAATTCCAATTGTTAGTTCAAACTTGAGAGTCAGTGCACAGCAGATCTGCTGAATCTGAAACAACTGCCAGAAATGTAGGAAATGTTTGTCATGTTTGCTTGAACACTGATAAACATTTCCATGTTCTTGTTCTTGAAATTGCTTCTTGTCTTTGCATCATAAGGTTTTTGCTATTTATTTCTGCCTTTATTGGACAGTAAGTACACTGCGGGGAGTGGGAGGTGGTTATGACATGCAACAGAGGTTGCTGGAAGGAATTGAACTGGCAACAGTTGCAACTATGTGCTACAACCATTTAGCAACCAATCAGCAAAGCAAGCTATTAGAAGACATTTTACAAAACAAATGATAAACTGATTATTTTCCCAAAAATAATCAGCAGATTATTTGGTGATAGAATTAATCATTAGTTGGATCCCTAAACACAAGCAGCTGAAGCCTGATGAAACCTTTTTCCAGAGTTAAGACATCGACAGCTTGGTGAAGGTTGTGGAAAGATCGTTGTCTGGCTTTAATAGAGAAAAAGTGTGGTGCACCAGTGAACACTTCCCCATGACTTGTGTGTGTTACACTGTGTCACACTCAAAACACCCAGTCTGACTGTTATCAGCCCATTTAATTGTTATTAGCTGCTATCACTGCCGTCACAATGCTTCAGATAGGACCTACTTATCAGCACACCTAAAAACAACCAGCTGTCGTAATGACAAACGTGGGGTTAGCATTGGGAAATGGTCACATTCTGTGGTTGGATTTAGGAAAAGATGAAGGTTTGGGTTCAAGTATGTCCGTTTGTTACAACGAAGAACAAATTATGGAAAGTACTTATTAATAACTGCGCTGGTTGCAGAAGTGTAACTTCCCTTCTGCAACTAACGCATTTTATTTTAACTCAAACTACGATCGTTCCTTAAAACTAAACGGGCAGTTTGAAAAAATAAACTAAATGTTCAGACTTGATTTTGCACAGGACATGAACTACAGTCTTCTGAGTTAACTGACCATTTCTCCAGTATCGATAACTGGTGTAAACAGCTCTGGGAAATGCAACGGTAGCATGCGGCTACAGAGACCTTATTGGATTTGTGATCGGTGAGGCGCTACCTTTTAAATGGAGCACTCACCCGATGTGCACTTACTGTACCAGGACTCATGTGCACACTCATATGGATCTATTGATTTTCTTTTTGAAAGTAGAAAGTAATTATCAGGAAATATGTGGCCTGGTGTGGCTTGAATCAGCAAGGTCATCAAAAAAAATACGACAACTGACTCAGGAAAAACCCTGACAGATAAAAGCCTCAGAGTTGTTGTCTTCTTTTGAATTACGGGGATAGCTCAATTTAAAATCTGCTGGAAAGAGTGGTTGAAATATGGAGCACAGCTGGATGAGAGTGAAAAAAACAAAAAAACACACACATGAAGGAAAAAAAAAAAAGAAAGAGCGCGGACATCACGGAGAAAAGCCCAGATAACCCATGGGAAGACAGATTGTTTCTGCAAGGAGAGTTTCATGAGAAAGTTCAGGAATACTGCGTCCCTTTTCTCGCCCCGTCTAATCTGTATTTAACAGACTTGTCTGCAGATAATGAGTAATACACTGGGAAGCCTCCAAGTGGTGGAAAGCTGATACTAGATTAACACAAAGTAATCACCTCTCGCTCTCTGGTGCACAGTCACACAAACACGCTCCATTCTTGCCCTTTCAACCCTTCGCCTTTCTCTCTCAGCCTCTTTCTGTTTCCCTTTTCGTCGCTTGTTCTCTCAAACTTTCCTCCGAGCTCCTGATGTCAGTCTGCAGCAGAATGCGGTGCAGTCGTAAAACCAGGAGCTGATACCTGGAGCTTTATGAAGGAGTTCATACACGAGTTACTGTTTCTACATTCTGTTGTGCTGCCTACACAAGTCCCTCTTCAGCGCTTTCAACACCAGTGTAAGTTTGGTTTCAAGGGTGCAACAAAGGAGCCGGTTTGCCAGCATGTAAGTCTGATCGGGTTTCTTTGTGTCCCACAGCTGATGGCTTGCTGGGTGGGAAACGATGTTGTTTCACGAATCGTATGAACAGTGGAGGAAGAGCTGAAATGTCAAATCAGTGCCACAGAGGGAAAGTCGTATTGTTACTTGAGTTAAAGAGAACAAAAAAAAGGAGGGGGGGCGTAAAATGTACTTAAGCATCTGAAGTAAAAGTACTCCTTGTGAAGAAAGTGAAAACCTTGAATCTCCAGGGATTTTTTTTTCTTTGCTCTCAGATTAGCTGACAAAGAAAAGAGAAGATGACAAATAGAAGAAAAGGAGAGCAGTGTAAAAAAAAAAAAAAAGTGATATGGATAAAATGAAGGACAGGTTGAAAAGGAAGAAGGTAGGTAAAAAGAAGAAGGATAAAAAAGAAACCAACAAATAAGGAGTGAATGCCTTTCTTAACTTTAACTAAAAGGTTATTTTCCACCTCCACATACGATCAATATGGCTTCAGCCAAGCAGTTTATTACAAGTTGCACATCTCTAATTACAATTGTGCACAGAAAACAAACAGCTGGTTGATGGGTGCAGCAGATTTTGTGATTTACAGTATAATTCAAGCTGAAGCTAGTTTCCATCTGAACTCCCTCTGAACACACACACACACACACACACACACACACACAATTTATATCTGCTGAGATGAGGTCAGATTTGCTTACGTGCCTCCGGGGCTCAATAAACATTTATGCCCCCTTATTTAAAAAAAAGAAAAAATCCCAAATGATCCTATAGACGATGATGACAGTTCTTCCATTAACACTCTGCAGCAGCAGGAACACACTTCATCAAAGGAACATTCACATTATTGGAAGTATTATTCATACGTGGTACAGAGGAAAATAGAAAACAGTGGAAGTGTGTGCATGTCAACACATGCATGAAATGGGACTGAGACCAAAGTCTCTTGTTGAGCCTTTGTGCAGTCTTGTTCTGGGCTGAGTGACTGACACAATCAGGAAGTCTTCAGCCAGAGGGAATGAAAAGATGGCTGTTACCCTTTCTTTATTTCTCTCCTTCCCTGCTGAGCCCCTTTGCACGCGGAAATGTAACAGAAAAATGTGGCTTCAAGACATAAAAAAAAGACTTCATGCATGTAACTACATGTGCTCAGAGACGTGGAGGCCTCTCAGGAGGCTCCAGTTTGAAAGGAGCCCTCAGACTAACGAGGTGATGCTGGAGTTCAGAGCAGGGTGGGGAGGATCATCGGGGACATGTTGTCTTGCAATAGTCATGTTTTTATTACCAGGTGTTGAGCAGTTTAAGAGCTTCTCTGTTTCGTCACCCCAACAACACTGATTGATTGGACTGAGTCTGTGTGTATCGCTGTGGTGTTATCGCTAGTTTGTCTACCGGGTTACCTACAATCTACCTACTCACCTACCTACCTATGTACCTGCCTACCTATAATTCCCTACAGGTAATTGCATATCTGTAATATTTTAAATATTTCACTGTATAGGCATCCTGTCTCTATATAGTACCAACATTTTTTTTCTTTTTATAATTTTGACATTAAAACATAAAGAAAAAAATTCAAAGATGACGGTTTTTGCGAAGTTGTTTGCTTGAGTTGATTTCTTACTGGCTGTAGAACTGTTAAGCCCTGACTTTTCCCTAGTATTCCTGCTGTTGAGACTATGCCAATACCTTTGACTGTATTCTGTATTTGGCCTTTTTAGGCAATGTTGCACACCAACAAAGAGGAACCCTCTCTGGCAACATTGGACTCACAGGACTGTTGCATCCATAAGATGAAGTGTCTTGATTTCTCTTTTTTCTGCAATGAATTCATTGGATTGTCCAGGAACCACAGAGCTTGGCAGGTATCAGTGGAAACATATCGGTGACACATCTCGATGAAATTAATAAAAACGTATCTGGCGCAATCAGGATGTTTGGCTTTATCCAACATAACAATAATCATCATTATAGAAGATTTTCAGTGTTTGGTTTGTTTCACTCCTAGGACCAGACTTTGGACTTAGAGAAGCTAAACCAAAGGCAAAAACAACAATGAACAGTGTGTCAAGTTTCATTACATCCTCTTATTGCTGTTAGGTAAAAGAATTCAAGAGTTTTTTCAAACATTTAACGAGTTATTTAATAATCTAATTGTGAAATCATGGTGCTTCTCACCAATGTTAGAACAACAAGTGTTTTTGACCTGTTAACCTAAACATACCTCGTGTGTCAGGATGAGCTGCTCAGTCCGTTTTAAACACTAGACACAAGGATGTGTGGACGACGGCACGTAGTTACTTTGCAGCGAAAAGGGGCCAGTTCACAGTAAAAGAAACAGAAAGAAAGCAGCTTTGGAGAACTTTTGGGATTGCTCTGCAACTTCCAATTGATTCAATTGTGGAGGACTTATTGAAATTGCCACCTTGAAAGAAATGGGGCAAACCAGAGAAGAAAAGGCAGAGTAAGGGAGGGAGAGCTCAACAGGAACAAGTGAATTTTGGAGTGTAATGAAAGAGAAAAGTGAAAGGGGGGAAAAGCACTTTTCAGGTTAACAAAGTGGGGGGCCATGTGGAGGAGTGGTGTGTGTGTGTGTGTGTGTGTGTGTGTTTGGGTAGTCTTTCTTTGGCCCTGAAAATAAGATCTATCTTGCCCGGAGCCTACATTTGTCTTTGAGAAACAATACAAACTCCATTTCCCCCCACAGAGTAATCAGGAATGTGATTTATCGATTCTGCGCACAGATCTGCACGCTGGGAAATTGCTTTGTAGTCCTGCAGCAGCAGTGACACACAGGCCTCAGTCTGCACTCACGACAGCATCACAGTCCATTTCGATGTGTACCCACCCTGGCTAAGTCAATGTTAACATCACTGGCTGTAATGGAAATGTGCTCCTTGACGAAGCACAGGGCACAAAGATGTTAGAGGAGTTCTTCTGTGCAGCCAGGGTTGTGGAAGGAAAAACCTCATTTGCTCTCTGCATGGCAATGCAAGGTGACAGCTGGAGCACTTCCTGAGCTCGCCTGACCTCTCAGGCACTGATTCGCATCTCTGCTGTTTATGATTCAAATAGGTCTGCCGTTGTGAGATTAACCCTCCTGTTGTCACAAGGGTGAAAAACCTGTGTTTTGTCGGTGGTGTTTAACAGCAGAAGGAATAAGAAAATAAACGTTTTTTCAGCATTAGATCTGATGACTTTTCCTGAACCTAAGCCACTGTTGGAAAAATGCATCATTGCTGTTTGTATAAAGGTTGTGCACCGTCAGAGTACAAAGATGTTCTTCGGTAATTTTTGACTCAAACACATCTAAACATTTACAGATAGTGAAGTACAAATAAATGAAGTGAATAGCGTTGTGCTTGGTTCCTGTTTGGTTTCCTCCCTTTTACTGACGAAGACTTTCCTACAGCGTCCTCTCCATAGCAATTGCAGCTGAGGCTCATTGTAGCATTTAGGGATGGAACAATATCAAACTGCCATTAAATAAAGAATCTCATTAATTTAAGCAGCACTTTTCAATTTATTCTTTAATAACAATGGATCAAATGTATGTGTGTATTGTGAAATTTGTTGCTAGTAATGATGAACCCAGAGAATTATTACTTAATGCTGCCCCCCCCCCCCCCCCCCCTTTACTGTTCTGGTCCACTCTGATGAACTATGACTGTACACCAACTACCTGACACTGAATGGACGAAGCATTTCACAGCTTTAGAGCCAGATCCAAATGAGTGCTAATGCTGCTATGCGTCTGCTTGCATGTATGAACAGGCTGTTTGCTAATGTGTTAGCCACAGCAACTCAATAAGGCAATAACATACATGTCAGCTTGTCTCATTGTCTCCAACCACAAAACAAAAAGGTTGAAAAGATCAAAACAGGTGACAATAACATCACTTCAGAGACACATTTCTGATAATACAGTTTGATCTAATCTAATCTAAACATACGTATTGTTACGCTGTTTAGGAGTCTCTTCTGTTTTGGAACATTTGGCACGTCATTAAGAAGAAAACCTCACAGAGGGATTTTAAAGCAGTAAAAAAACACATTTAGGTCCTCCCACGCTATAGATTAATCCTTTTTTTTTTTTTAAATGTTGACTTTCAAATGACAAATGATTGCTCAAAGCGGGCTCAGTGTGATGATAAAATGAAAAGAACAAAGGGTGAGTCAGGGCTGTTGTGCAGACTCTCCTTTGATTTACACATGTCCCATAAACATCTAATGGACTCTATAAATTGTATTCCCGGTGGAGGCGTGCAAGCCCACAAAACTGCAGGGAATGATCAAAGCTAGAGAGCGAGCGGGACCACCACGGTGCCAGCCGCCTTCCTTCCAGCGAGTCACACCTGCTGGAGTGGAGTGGAGTTCATATCTGTCTAATGCGCGGCGCAGCGGCCCTTATCATTTAGCTCGTGCTCTGGGGCTTTTTAACCCCCTGAACTGAGTGGAAGCGTTATGTTGGCGGAGCTTGTCTTGATGTGCTCTCCCACGATAATATTTCACTCTCCCTGGATACCTGCCAGCTCACCGCTCTCTCTCCGGTGGAATGCAGAGATAATAGTGGGGAGCTCAAGACGATTTTTTATGGAGGTGCTTAGTGCCAGCTTCTCTGGCAAAGCCGAGCTGATGTCCAGTGTCTCCTCCGTGTCTGAGTAACCTGCTGGTACTGTGCACCAAAGTCAGGCTAACAACTCTGAAAGCCCCTCGGGGTGTTTAAATTCTATGAAATGCCAACCACAGAGAGAGAACTGACGGATACAGGGGTTTGAATCAAATGACGGTGATATACATTTGTTTCCCTCCTGTGTGTCAGTGCACACTCTCTGCACATCAGAGGCTTGGATGTAGGAGAGACATGGAAGACAGAGGCAATCTGTTTTTGCTTATTTGATGGCGTTGCCATGTGCTTGGGGTGCTTTGAGGCGATAACAAAAATATGTCAGCATTAAGTGCCCATCTGGTCATCCTAAAACATGGAATATTACTCAATTTGAGAACTCAAGAAGGTATGGAGCAGTTAAAAATGGCATGAGTGTGTTTTGCTTTTAAGTTGAGGTTTGTGAGAGAACTGTGCAAGGCCACAGAAAGGGATTTCTGTAAATGACAATAAAAGCACTGGACCTTGAAGCCATGTACATATATATATATATATATTTCTATATATATATACATATACAGTCTGCTAAATATTGTGTCTTTAAATTTGCTGCATTGATGACCACAAGGATGGGAAATGTTACATGTTGCTGACAAAGCTGCACATCAGTGTGATCATTGCCTTGCTGTGGGGATGCAGAAACTAAGATTACATTATGCAGTCCACATTTGTCCACAATAGATTACACTTACAGTTTTTCCTCCTCCGCCTTCATTCCCCTGAGGCAGATTAGTAATTTGTGATCTTGGAATGCATAAATAAAAGTAATTTGAGCTGCATAAAAGGAAACAAACTCAAATAAGCTCAACAGACACAAGCTTAGCACAACCTGGGATTTCATACCAAGAACTTGAGCACAACAGTTCAGAGGAAGGAAGGCAGGCAGAATGCGGCTGCACTCTGCCAAACAAGTCCTCCAGTGAAAGCAAAAAGCAGCGCCCTTGATCTTGCAGAAAGTGCACTTACTTCATAGTGTTATCTTCTTTCTCTCTCACATTAACAACCTGTCTCACTGGAGGCCTGAGCCTAATGCTGCTTGGCCAGGAAAGTTGTGGTTTGTCTTTGCCCATTGAGGTTTAACTCAACCGGAGATCGTTTCTGCCTCCAAGAAATGTTTATGTCAATGAAACTATAACAATCTGCACGTTGCAAACATATGAAAACTGGTAAACCAAGTACTATCACCCTTAAAGACAGCTGTTTCTGAGTTTCCCCAGAGCTCACCGTGCTCCGTCTCTGATATCCGTCCCTGGGTAATCTCCGCCACAGAGTGTGCGTGTATCAGGGTTGGCTTCGTGCTGTACCATGTTTCACCGTCAAAGCAGAACCAGCTGGAACTCCAGCGCAAGCAGTTTGCACCTGCAACACTATTGTTCCCATAATGAAAAGCACACCAGTCCCAGGGGGAGAATTCTACGGTGTCTTTTTGCACGGAGACTGGGGATTTATGAGAGTGACAGACTCCTAGCACTAAAACATCATCTTGATGAGCCGGCCTGTGGCTGGCACAGCTGTGTGCCAGTGGTAAGAGGTGGTTTCGGACACATCCTGTTTGTCTGCAGTCATACTTCCCCTCTACTGTGAAGCTTTCTAATATTTATCTTTCTCATGAGTAGCGTTTTTCTCTGTGAGCTTACATAAATGTGTCCCCCGTGAGCCCCGAGAACTCAAACGATGGTCAACTCTAAATGATTTCTGCCACAAAGCTCCCATAAGAGGGTGCTGAAGAAACTGGGCTGAAAGTCGGTGGTGTGAGTTCCTAGCTTTACCTGGGAAAATCCATGCAGAAGAATGCAGTAACTGACATTGTGCTGCAGCATAAAACTACAAGGGAAGCCCCCCAAGCGCATCTCATGAGAGCTGGTCCTCACTGTTTAACAGTATGAGGCATTACTGGGCTAGATAATATTCGTAAGTATATATAACTGACTAAATGAGAAGCAGGGAGTGTTGATAAAGAGCATGCTGGCTCAGCAAACTTTTCCAAATGAGGCTAAAGAACACCAACACCAGTGAAAGTCAGATTAGAAACAGTGTTACCAGGAATACGCGCGTCTGTTGCATTGTTAAGATTCAGTGTTTGCAGGTGGCTCATGCATTTTTCTATCCGAGGGCATTGATTTTTGAAATCCAATAGATGGCTACACTCCTCGGGGCTCCTCTCTCATTACCACGGTATCAGCTTTGCTTGATATTCATGGTGGAATATTATGAGAAGATAAATCATTTAATCTTAGTTTTTATTGAACCCTGTCATGAGAGAGACACTCCCCTTCATCCTGTGGCTCTTGCTGAAGTGGTTTGATAGAATGATGGATTAGAAATTAGCCTGTGAGGGAATTTAGTAAAAGCACGATCGAACTCCATCCGCTTTCACTGCACGGATGGTGATTTATATGCAAAAAGACTTTCAGTGTCCTGACGTTGCACTACTCCAGAGCTTATTATGGTACATGCTAACAGCCAAACACATGAACTTTTTTTCTCCATAAAGATGTTTTTTCAAGTTTCTTGCAACTTTAGCGCTACTGTTATGCTAAATTCATCACTGCATATCTGGGAAAATGCATGTCCGACAAAAAATGTGGATGGGGCTGGAAAACCATTTTCCTTGGATTTCCTGTTGAGGTGTCTGTAGGTGGCACTCTTTCCTTTCTCTGTGCAGCTGAAGTTACAGGGATCAATTTGATTTGAGGAAGTCAGTCTGCATCATCACTGCTGTATCTACACATTTACAGATGACACAGGTGTGTTCGTTTTTAATAGGCTGCCAGCAATCTGCAGCTATAGAGCTCGTGGGAAATTCAGTCAGCGCACTCCTATTGACACGGGAGGGAGGGTATATTCAAAAGCTCCATCTTCATTGAAAAAAAGCATTTTGATGCATTTTGAATCTGGAGATTGGCATGCAAACTTTCATAGGTGATTAGATCTTGGTTCAATGTGCTCTGAGTAAGAACAGGCTATATGTAGTCATGTCTTCATGAGGGTCACTATCTGACCGTTACATCATAAACCAAAAAGTCTACAGCCAAAAGCTCCAAAAACATAAGATTCATCTTCGGTGGAAACCTTAATGTCTGTTCAAATCAGAGGTAGATCATCCAAACTGTCCTCCTTGGAGCCGCGCCACCAGCATTGCTGAAAATGGTAAATGGATTGCACTTGTATATTGCCTTTCTAGTGCTCTGACCACTCAAAGTGCTTTTACACTACATTCACACATTGATGGCGAGGGCTACCATTCAAGGTGCCAACCTGCTCACTGGGAGGAGTGTAATCATTCACACACTCACACACTGAAGGCAAAGTCTTCGGCAGCTGTATCTTACCCAAAGATACTTTGACATGCTGATTGGAAGAGCTGGGGCTTGAACTGCCGAGCTTCTGATCATTTCAATGAGCAGCTCTACCTCCTGAGCATCAGATAGCCGCAAAAATGTGCATTTTTGCATTTGAAAAAGAAAAAAAACAGTAATATATTGTAAAGATATTCCTGATAGTCTGAACAATCCAGCCCTAAAAAGATGAAAAAATTAAAAAACATCAGAAATGAAGGGAGATCAGCTTTACAATAAGATTGTAATGTCCCCAGAGATTCCCACCTCTACTAAAACCTAATACAACCATTTTGGTCAGAGGAGAACTTTCTTCAGCCAGTTAAGTAACATTGTAGCCTCGAATGTGTGCAGTTAGACTAAATTCTCATTTCAGGTGTCACTTCTTGTGCACATGAGTATTTTACCTGGTTCCATCTGGCCTTGTATTTTTTAGCAACAGAGAGAGGCCTACTAGACCTTTAATTAGCTCAACATATAATAAGTAATTACTTTGGTCTGTGTGTATTGAAGCATTGCAGCCAGTTTTAGCCCCACAAGAGCCAACAGTTGGAAAACTGTCATGGAGCTGAATGGACTGTGATGCTGTAAGGTTTTGGAGGACCTGGTGCAGAGGGGGGTTACGGTGTTACATTTTTATCTTTCATCTCAGCTGGACAGGGGGCAGACTGTGAGGCTGCCGAATGCCTTGAGGGAGCTCTCCCAGCTCAATATTTCATCCTGATGGGGCTCAGTGGTGTGAGAGGGGTCAGCGGTGAAGAGCAATGGGAAGATCCGGAGGGAACACTCATACCTGGTGAAAAACACAGTGTCTGCTAGAGAGAAGTGCAAAGAGGACAGAGCGAGGAAGGGATGGTGCGCAAAAAAAAAAGGGTCAGGGTTACAGAAAAATGGAGAAAGTAATCGAAAAGAGGAGACAAACAAGAAGTGGTGACCGGAGCGAGAGGAAGGTAAAGTGTTAAGAGGATGGGGAATATATTCATGGAGACATGGAGACTAAGCAAACACACTGCGGCATTGGACCTTCCTTGCAATAAAATGCATCAATTTGGCCAATATAGCACCTTTCTTATTATTTTGGTGTCTTTCATTCCTTAATTCCCATTTTGAAGGTATCCTGACCTCGGCTTGTTTGAGTGACTCTTTCTTCAAACCTCCATCCAAAGGAAAAGCAGACAAACAAGAATAATAATCAAACGGGAACAGATTTTTTTAACCAAAGTTTGAGGAAGATCAAATAGATCTTTAGTAACTCAGTTAACACCAACAGAACACGAAATAAGGGTCTGAAGAGCAGATTTGATGAATTTCATTCAAAGCACAGGCAGTGTGAATTTTCCTATCCAGTGAAGCTCAACACAAATCTCTCGCTTTTGCCTTCTTATCTATCAGACTTTCCTTCCATATGCATTGTGTGTGTGTGTGTGTGTGTGTGTCTCTTAGAGTCATTACAACTATTATAATGCGCATAATTACACTCCTAAGAATATCATTTCCAAATAAATATGGCGAGTAGAATGTTCTGAGCTAATACTTTATTTCATTCATTTTATGAACTCATCCGTCTTTCAAATGTTTGGCTACACATTTGGTATGGAGCCCCAAAACGGACTAAATGTAGTAAAAAGTCAGTTGGTAAAAAATAACTATTTTTTATAAATCTATTTTGCTGTTCCTTACCACATTTCTAGTGTTATACATATATAATGAGATGGGCATGTCCAGAGCAGTGACTGGAGGTGAAAATATTATTTAATAATATTATTTAAAGCTTTATATTTCTTTTTACACCTGATGATTTACCTTACAATGTTATTTATGGATGTATTCTGTTATATTATTGACTTTTTATTACATTCTGTCCATTTTATATCATACTATCGTTTAGTACTCGTTATGACTGCAAACACTGCACACTGGCTGAAGTGCTTCAGCACTGAGTTTTGAATCCTGAAGCCCGATCACTCGCTCTCTCCACTCGGATTCGTCTTGTATCATAATGTTCTGTGTTTTTGTAAGAGCACCTGGAAGCCTGTTCTTGCTCATTATAAGCCAATGAAAACCCTCTTTGGATTTGACTTGCTAATTTCTGAGGTCCTTCCCTAGTGGCAACAATCTACAACATCAGCTGATGATGAGCTAACGGACTGGGTCAGGCTGCAGAGGTAATTGGGAGACACATAAGGGGGAGGATTACATTTGACAGGTCATTCATCCCACTTTAGTTAATAGTAAGCGAGGCTCGCCGCTGTGAATAGAGCATTTAGACCTCACCACTGGAGCCCTCATTGACCAGTCATTCTGTCCTTCTATGTGTGTTTAAATAGATAGTAATGTACATTATATGTTCCCAATACATACTAGATTCCTCATTACCTTCAGAGCATGTGTGGAGAACATCCAGCATAAACACAACATGCCTCAGTCATACACATACTTCAAATATAGCCAACATTGTGTATAATAAATTATAACATACGCATCTGCTGGACATGGACGTGCTATCCACGGCTCTACACGCTCAGGATACTATGACAAACACCACTGCAAGATTATAGAGCCTCCAAAAAATAGATTTTTTTCCAGAGAAAACACAAAGTCAGGATAGCACAATCTGAGCTGTGGTTACTGCAAAATGGCATTGTTGACTGTAAAAACATCTGAACAATGTCTTACTGCAGCACTAAATGCAACATATTTTAGATCTGTGTGAATATATAATCCAGGTGAAATTCAGTCTGAACAAATCTGCACCTTTAAAAAAAAAAAAAAAGAAAGGTGAAAAAACAAACAAACAGATGAGCCTGGTGAGTTAAACAGCTGTCGGTGCTCAAGCTGCTGCTGTTGTGGTCAATGCACGACAGTAAAATCTTATAGTAGCCTGTTTGGCTGCTCAAACAGGTGGCAACAGCTGCTGTTGACCAGCAAACAAGTTGAGCAAGATTATTTCGTGCCTCATTGCCCTCGAGTATGGGGCTATGCTCACCAAAATTGATCCATTTGTTGATGCACATAAAATGACCTACAGTATGTAGATAATACATACAGTATATTACCTCTTGTATTCATATGAATATTGACTATAACCTCTTTTGAAAGAGGTCAAGTTGCACGGTTGGGCTGGGTAAAAAACAACAAAACAGAGGCATCTTGTTCAGCAATATTCTGGTGGGTATTACAGTGGAATGGCTGAGTTACACACCATTTGATGGACTTAACTAAACGTAGTACAAAGAGTGGGATACAAGACCAGCAGACTGCAGTTTTAATTGCTTCTGATTGATTAATCTGGGAAAATTCTCCCAGTCACATGCTGACGTGTGTACACGTTTCCCTGAATACCAAATGACTTACATACAATATGTCTAATACATGTGACATTATAAGATTACTTCCTGAATAGTAAAATCTAATATCTCATATCAAAACATCCCGTGGTTGGCCTGCTTTTTTTTAATTTTCAGATCACAAACAAACTGCACAGGAGTCTTGAGTCTGTTTGGAGATTCAAGAAGCTCAGTTTCAGCTGACAGCTTTTACAACAGCTCAGACGAATCAGGCAAACCAAACCATGGCATGTTTCAGGTCAGGTGTCCATCCCTCCTGTCACATGACCACCCCTGCAAACCCGTTCATTGTCATTCTCTGCCTGTCCAGCAGATGACCTCAGACTTTTTCACCTTCCCTCATCTGCCCTGCAAAGAACCCTTTTCCCTCCGGCCCTGTCACCTGACCTTCCACGGCCACCTGCTCTCCTGTTTTCCCTAATCAGCCTGGCAGTACATTTACCAGCACATTTCCGTGCACTCTATTAAAGCTGCCGTGTGCCTCGTGCCATTGCTTGCTGGCCTTTTATTTGAAACTTCAAATGCGTTACCTGAAACTTGTTACCTGTCTGTTTTTGAACCTTGCCTGATCCTTTTAGGCCACGTGTCTCCAGCCTGCCCTGGAATTATTTACCTGTTTGGACTGCCTTCCTGGGTTTGATCCTCGCCTTCCTTGTGTTTCTGTAAGCTGTGGTGCTTTTATCTGGTGATATGTCCCTGAACTTTACCAGTCTGCCTGTTTTGTCTGCGTTCGGTTGCTTCCCCCACTGTCTCACGCTCACCCTAGCTGACAGTGGGTGAGAGAGCACCCTCATTTGCGTAACCTGCACTGAGGCAATGGGTACACAAACGTAGCCAGTCTGGACCTTCTTTAAATTTGAATGTGTGTTTGTAAAAAGCAGAATTACCGCTTGTGGTTTTGTTCTGGACACATTTATCCCTCTAGAGATCCTCTAAACCTCAGTCTGCAATTTGTTTGACCACATAAATGATGTTTATCCGTTCACATGCATAATGAAAATGTTATACTGTAGCTGGAAAACTATTACGCTGCTGCTTTTCTGATTTACTGATGCAAACAAACCATAATAGCATCAATAAGCATCCAGAGGTTAGAGGCAGGTGTTGAGTGAGAAGCAGGTTGTGTCCCCTGTTTTGTCTGGTGCTTATGAGAGCTGTTCATATATATTTGGACTGTGGATTGTGACTCTTTGTAAAGAGCAAATATGCTTTTACAAACTTAGCAGGATAACGAGTACACATTTATCTCATGTTTGTGCATTCGCACCCAACTTATAAGTAAATAAATGCTCTCAGGACTGTTAATGTTCCACTAAAGGCCAGATTCTCCCCAAGTTATTGGTATTGATCAGTCAATACGCTGCAGTTATGTTATGATCTCTTTATGCTGCAGAGCAGTAAAAATGTGCCTTTCTGCTCTTTCAACGCGATTGTAATCTCCTCAAAGACTTCAGACAGCCAAATTAAACCAAAATGTCACGTAATTGATTATTTGATCCTTTGTTGTGTATTTTAATGCCAGCTTGTTTGTTTGACACTAACTCTTTCTGTCACACACAAATCCATATCAGAGAGGGTTGGCATACAAAGCCTTGTGCAAGCAAAACAGATAAAACTCAGTGTGTGTTTTTGTCCCTTTATCAGTCGTCTGCAGTAAAAGTCAGCCAGTTCCGACCGCCATCTCAGCTCATCACTGTCTTGTCACATTATTTGGCAGCGCTGAGTGGGGGAGCGATGGCGGCGGTGGCTGCCGTGCTGAACTTTGAGACGGACAGACCTTCTGTGGGCTGTCAGATAGTATCCGGCAAATGACCTGCTTATTCTCCCTCGCTGTCGACACGCTGCCGACGTCTCCCCTGACAGAGACACATCAGTGGGAATCAAAGTCAGACAGACGAATGAAAGGAGACACCCACAGGCCGAGAGCGGGGCGGAATAGATTCACTTACATTGTTACGATACCTTCACCTTGATACATTTCCCCAAAAAGCCAACAAATGAAATTAACTTTTAAAATGTAATAAAATGTGCTTTTAGGTTAGACGTTATGATCAGATTCCTCCTGAAATATCTTGGATGAAGGCATCAAAAAAAGACTGTGAAAGTGAGTATGTGGGAGGGAGTGAGAAATAAAAAGAAAATAAGGAATGCTAACTTTATGAAAATAGACCTGATATAAAAAGAACGTGTTAAAGGACAATACATAAGAAAAAGAGAGCTATTTAAAAGTGCATTATGCAATATTTTTACATTAAAATGACTAAGGGAAACCACACGTTACTGTTTGTCTATGACTGTGTGTGTAAAACACTCCATGTTCACCTGAAATTGCTTTTTTGATTATGTTAAGGGTGTTTATGTGAGTACAAGACCTGCTCAAAAGCACCGCGAACATCTCTTTTTTCTGTAACTGCAGATTGGCTGCGTTCGCCGTCTGCTCTCTGATCATCTGTGGCGGCTTTACGTTTACCTCAGCCTCCGGCGAGAGGCTGTTTCAGGGCAGACAGCTCATCAGGATGATTGACAAGTGTTGGTGGCAGAACTCGACCAACTGAGGAAAAATAGCATATTAGAGCTTTAGGAAGCGATTTGAAAGATGACACTGAATTTGCTGCACTGCACACTGCTGCAGGCCTGAAAATGGGCATGTGTGATATGCTCTGGCGTGTGGGGGTGTTCGCACTGTGTCTTTGCACGTGGATTATATGTGTGCCGTGGTGCATTAGCTCCGGCTACATTTCCGTCCCTGGCAGGCGTGGCCCATGTGGAGTGTGAGGCTCAGTGGGTGGCTGATGGGAGCGGAGAGCTCGGGGAATAACATGTCCCTGGAGCTGCAGCTGCTCTCTCCAGATGAGGCCTGAACACATCGTGTTTCAGTGCACGGGGGAGTGAAATGCTACATAATGGGGGCGGGGGGGATTTCTTAAAAAGATGCATGGAAAGATGCGCAGTAGGTGGCGAAACTGTGAGTAAATCAGCAGTGGTGCCAAAAATAGCAGAGCGACAGAACTTTCAATCCCTTCAATTACTTTGTACGCAATGGATTCATGGTATTTCCATGAATATCTACTAAAATCTACCCTGATTATCTTGCAGGATTGTGCCATTATTTTTGGCCTTGTCATTACAGATTCATTTCACAGCATCTGCACCAGAGTGACGGAGAAATAACATGATTGTAGCCCAGTGCGTGTTTCTAGTAAGAGGTCATCCATTCTCTCGTGGCCCAGATGTTTTTAACTGGCGCTAGCTTTTCAGAGCTCAGGCCCCCGGTTTCCCAGCAGGCTGCAGTGCATCTGATTCTCTGCTGTAATGCTTCCCCCTGCCAGCGAGCCTCGCCAGCTCCATGTGTCATCCTCTTCTCTCTTCCCCAAAACTTGGGTGAGATTTACAGTACAAAGGTAGGCTGTTGCATAACACTTTGTTTCTCTCCAGTGCTGCTACAGAGCGTGTCAGGCGGAGGAGAGTCCTCTCGTAAGCGTAATGCAGCGTTTTCAGGGTGAAGAGCTGATCTCTCTCTCTCTCTCTCTCCCAGGCTGCGTGTTTCACTCTAAGATCATAACGTGCATTTCAATGGAACAAGTGGGCATTATTTGCTTTTAGCTCTTTGACATTTCCTGCACATTTAGTGCTGCACGTTTCATATGCTTTCATAATGATTGCGCATAGCAATCAGTGGAACAAAAAGACAGAGGCAGCTATATGAAAGCTGCTGACATGAAAGTGATATAAACTTGGGTATCTAATGGCGGCCGCTCACCTCTGATATTCTGGAGGTCCCTTCCTGACATTAGCTGTGTATCATTAGCTTTGAATTTTTTTCTGAAACACTCTGAGTAAATGTGTTCTCCATTAAAAGCTGATAACGTAACCCAATTTTTTTTCCCCAACCGTCGAGTAGGTGTGTTGGGTCAGTTCACCTTTTGAATCCTGCTAAAGCTGTAAAAGCTTTTATTAGGCCGGTATCTTCTCCACGCACGTGTGAGCCATGCAGTTCAGAATAACTGCAAATTGTGTAAGTGTAAAAAGTTTTAACATAAGAGGGCATGACTTTGCCAGAGTTTGCTCTGCCTGGAGCACATCTGTGTCCTTTTCCTTCTTTCAGTTGACTTGGAATGCATCAATACTGACTTTCTAAAGTTCCCCCTCCGTAATATCTGAACTCCCCTTTAAGAGCAAAACTAAGCTAACGAAGCAGGCTGCAGTAATCGTTAATGTGAATACTCACTCTCTTTCAGCCCCGATTTCCACCATCTCCTGGGGGAAATATCTGGTTGTTTAGCAGCTGAATTCTCCAAAATGTTCACCAGCTAGTCGCTGACTGTGTCTGTCTGCCCTTTGAGCTGGTTAGGAAGGGTACATTGGGGTTTATCAAACACTTTACATAAACATTTAGTAGATGGTTTATCACACACTGTAATGTGGTTGTATGCAAGTGTCAGAACATTTGAAGTATTTAATAATGTACAGTATTTGTCAGCCAATACAACCTTCCCTATGAAGACCTAGTTTATATGTTATACTTGCTGAAAACAGCCACCTGCTGCGGAGTTTTCTGTTTTTTTCCCCTGCAGCGTCCTCTATGCATTTTGCATAGGCTGTATATAAAGATGGACGATGCATCTCTCCCACTGTGCAGAAATGAAGCCAAAACATCCTGGATGCAGGCGATGTCACTTGGAGCCAGGGTCTGTACAGTAGTGATTCAAGGTGTCACCAGCACACCTGCCTGACTCAATCACAGAAGAGCCCCTCTAGTCTGTTTGAGACCATGACCGTCATGTAGAGCTAAAGTTACGTCTCCTCTCAACGTTTCTACTCTATGTACATTTCCCAAAAAGAAGTTGTGCCTCCAAGACTACCTCACTCAGCAGCTGTCAATCAGGAAACCACACCTCCTTTTTGTAGCATCAAATATCTAATTAAAACACACACACACACATCAGAAGTGATGCATGATAAGAACTCCCTAAGATTCTGCTGATGACTACTCTAGGAATGAATCGCCTCAAAGCATGCAGCATCTTTTCTGCTTTCGACAGTTTGAGTGTTTGATCCGGGGCCATACTTTGGCGCTGATAACTCCGTATCCTGGCAGACCAGCACCTTGTTGGGAGTTACACTTTCTATATCAACACACCCTGCGAAGACATTTCCTAACAGAACTCTTCTACTAAATGTGGTGCGGTGCTGAAACACAATGCCATTCCTCAAAACCTTTCACGTTGAGTGCCACAGTGGATCATTAAGTGTCTGAAAACACCCACCAAGGACTACTTTGTGATACTCAGTATTGTCTGTGAACATAAGCGCTGTGAGTGATTCATGTGAGACTCCCTTACTTTGCTGACAGCTCAATTGCCGTCATTGTTTTGCTGTGAGAGGAACATTTTATTGTAGCATGATTTTGATAATAAAGCCCCAGTGTATTCATTTTGACTGGATCCAATCTATTAAAAATTAACCACTTAATGTCATGGTCACAGCTCACTTATTCGAGACATGGCGGACTAAATAGATAATTACAAATTTTGACTTCACTGTTGGACTAAAGTGGAACTGGGAGGAATACTCATGTGCTTCTCTTTTTAAAACATTATTTATGCAGAGCCTTGGAAACTGAATAGCTTTCAGCTCATGCCACATAGCTTCACAGTCGCAGCCACTACTGGTTTGATTCCAGCCAGCGTTGCGTGTCATACCCCTGTCTCTCTCTCCCTATTTCCTGTCTGGAAGCTCTCTGTCTGTCACTATCCAGTAGAGGTCAAAAGTAATCTTTAAAAAAAATGATCTTTTTATTGCTTTTGGCATTAAATCTGAAGTTAGAACCATATTGGGTGATCATAACTCCAACAACCCATTACGATTGCCCTGCAACAAATCAGCTCTGCCGTCCCTCTTCCTGGATCCATCTCTCTGTCCTAATCATAATCTGTCTCCCCTTTTCTCCCCAAACACTGACGCTCTGATATGTGCTTGATACCTGCTTCAAACAGCAATTGACCAGGTGTGTGGATGTGAGGAAGTAAGCTGAAAAGGTTTTACCATCTTACGTTTTCTTTTTTAATGTCACTGTTTGTGCATACAACTGAAGAGCAACACCAGGAATTAACCTCATCTCTTCTGCCTGATCCTGAACCAGTTTTCTGCTTCTCTGCCTGATCCGACTGTTCTCTGGCTTTCTGCTTCTGAACCTGAGTCTGAACCTGTCTGCTCACTATTCACCTTCCATTCAGTGCCTCTTTCTTCTTCTCAGGCTGAGCCTATAACTGCCTCTCAGTCTGTATACTATGTGCCAGAGTCAGTCCAAGCCTGTTTCTGTCCCTCTTTCAGAGTCTCCACCAGTCTCCCCTTCAGACCCATGTCATGTTTCATTACCACAGCCTGCTTTTACTTCTCTTTAAGAGTCTGTTTGGCCTGCCTTTTCTTAGCTTCAGTTCCAGTTTGTCTCTATCAGGCCCGAGTCTGTTTCCCCTGCTTTCTGCCTCAATTACTTATTCCTTATTCTTCCATCCAGTCCCTGTGAGCCAAGTCCATCGTGTATCCAAGTTCTCTCTTCCTGAAGGGATGTTGGGAGCCGTCCTTAAACTGCACGGTCTCTCTTCAGCCACTTTCTTCTCCTTCTTTATCTGTCTTTTCTAGATTTTTCTGTTCCATGTTTGCATCACGTGCCCCACATATGTGTCCTGACGACTTCTTGAGATCACCTGACTCACTCCGTCACCTGCTCCTCATTCAGTAAATGCATAAACCACTTCTCGGCCAGTCTTTGCCAGATTGTCAGGGTTTCCAAGCTGCTGTATCATTACAACCATTGCTGTCACCTGTACCTGATTACTTGCCTTCCTGCCTCAGTTCTTTTGAAATGATTTGCCTCATTTTACTGCCTGCCCGTGGCCAATGTGGGTACAATCAAAATATCAGAAATACCTTTCAGCATAGATATGCACTGACTACAGTGAAATGACACTAACTACAACCTCAAAAAAATGACCCGAGAGTTGAATCAGCTTCTCTCTGAAACTGTCAAAATGAACTGAACACTATACCTTTAATAAGTTGGGCTAATGTATTACATTGCATTAGATTGCACAGGTGTATCTAATAAACGTCAACTTCTAAATCCGATTATTTCATTTCTACTTAATCCTCTTTTTCACAGATAGATCCAGGTAAACTACTGGGATAACCTTTCAGGCACCGATAGTGAATTATACTCTTCACATATGCAGGCCTCATGCCTTTTCGCACATGCCATGGCATGAGTGCCAGGAGACAGTCCAGCAGATGGCAGTAATGCAACAAATATTATTATAAAAATCAACTGAAGAAGAAGATGGGGCATGGCTGGATGTGCATGCACTTGGCGGCAGACTTACATGCACACGTAGTTTCAGGAAAATGATGGTTTTGTTCAGTTCCAGCGTTCTTGCATTTAATATTTAACACTTTTGCGAGCACTGGTTTTTTTTGTGTATTGCTTGAATCAGGGTTGGGGTCAGGGGTTCGCTGATTGGTACACTCGCTCCCTGTGAAACCATCATCCGTCAGACGAACGTAACCCTTTTCATGCTTGTCCTTGTTGTGTTGCTGCTTTCATTCACAACACAGCTGTATCGGCATTTTCCACGAAATGTAACCATGTCATGAGGTTGGCGGTACAGTTTCCCCTCTACATCAATCTCTGCTCCCATTCACACATGAGCCCAGTTCTTTAACATTTCTTTGATAGACTACATGTGTGAAAGGGGCTTTAGTACCACAGTTTTCCCACTTTTCTCCACTAGTGGATATCTCAGGAACCATTTTTCTACTTCTGCACACAAAAACTTTTGAAATCCCAAACATTGAAAACAGCCTCAGTTCAGCCAACAGGGTCCACAGAAAGCAGCAGTATAACATTATTGTGCTGACTGTCTGCAGCACAATTGTCAAGGTGGATTAATCCTCTCACACAGTGCCTGCACCTTTCGTCCTTCGCAGCCAAGTGGTGCCTATTGAGACACTTCCTCAGTCAGGCTGATGTGTTTGTTCGTTCCCCAAAGCCCTGTCAACACACAGAGGGGGGCCCATCCCAAAAAGACAGGCAGTGTGCAGCAGTGCAGTAGCATGACCACCCATACTTAGTCCTATAGATGAAAATTAATGTGCTTGCTGTGTGGAAGAGGCTTTTCTTGTTTGTACGAAAATACGAATTTACACAGATAAATTTAGAATAATTGTGGCATGTTTCACCTTTTCTCAAACAAATAATTAGCCTTGTCTTGTTTTTCCTGTGATCCTGGCTTGTATGAGTGTCCCCAGTCTGATTGAGCAAGCTCTCCTAACTGCGCAACTGTGAACATCACAGATGTAGCGGTGTCAGTGGTCATATTAGGGGACCTGAAACAAATTATCAATACATTACACACAGCTGCCATTAATTTGTCAGCGCAGTGCTGCACTGACAGACTGTACTTAAAAAAAGGTTAACTAAAGGACTCCATGACTTAAATGGATGTGCGTCTGTCCAAGGCTACAGCCTGTCCGTCCTTGGGAGCTGGATCTCTCCTTCACTGTGGTGTTCCCAGAGGTTTCTCTTTTCCCACTGGGTTTTTTGAGTTTTTCCTTCCCGAAGAAGGAGGGTCATAAAGGGCAGGTGATGCCTCGGACAGATCCATCGGACTGATCCATTGGCCTCATCGACTGCTGGACTCTTTATTAGATTGTTTGTTCGCTTACACTTGTTTATTTCAGTGAACTTTGTAAAGCACTATGAGACACTCTGTTGTGATATTGGGCTATACAAATAAGTTGAATTGAATTGAAAAAAAATTAAATCAGTCACTGAGACATGACAGTCATTGAGATAGACAGGATGTTATAGGATGTTATACAATAAGTTGCATTGTCTGGTGCAACAGAGGAGGATCATGGTTCCTGGCAACTACTGAAGTGTAATCATTGCAACGGATATGCCAAGATAATCATTATCAAACCTCAGAGGGAATTGTCAAGCCATGATGGTGACATAATCAAGTCTTCTTACTTAAAAAGGTAAATAAGTTTGTGCAAGTGGTTCTTCCAGCGAAAAGGCCGAACAAATTTATCTTGCCAGCAGGTATTTACTACCTGGGAAGCCACAGCTTGATATTGCTCAGTCCACAGCATTATGTGATATATCTTTTCACTGCAATCAAAACAATGAATGAATTTTTTGTGAAGTAAATCTGCGACTTGCTTTGATTGCCGGAGAGTTGCTCCGCATCAGCTCGTTACTCGAGCTTTTTCTCTCTCGCTCCTTCTGTTTCTTGGCTTGGCACTGATATGTTGCTTCACGGACCTGTACACCTCGTGGCACTTGTGTCAGGTGGAAGGTGGAACTGAGTGTTGAGCCACTTGTTCCTCTTCAAGACTTCTTCATGATACAGTGGGGCAAAAAAGTATTTAGTCAGCCACCAATTGTGCAAGTACTCCCACTTAAAAAGATGAGAGAGGCCTGTAATTTTCATCATAGGTACACTTCAACTATGAGAGACAGAATGAGAAAAAAAAAATCCAGAAAATCACATTGTCTGATTTTTAAAGAATGTATTTGCAAATTATGGTGGAAAATAAGTATTTGGTCAATAACAAAAGTTCATCTCAATACTTTGTTATATACCCTTTGTTGGCAATGACAGGTCAAACGTTTTCTGTAAGTCTTCACAAGGTTTTCACACTGTTGCTGGTATTTTGGCCCATTCCTCCATGCAGATCTCCTCTAGAGCAGTGATGTTTTGGGGCTGTCGCTGGGCAACACAGACTTTCAACTCCCTCCAAAGATTTTCTATGGGGTTGAGATCTGGAGACTGGCTAGGCCACTCCAGGACCTTGAAATGCTTCTTACAAAAACACTCCTTCGTTGCCTGGGCGGTGTGTTTGGGATCATTGTCATGCTGAAAGACCCAGCCACATTTCATCTTCAATGCCCTTGCTGATGGAAGGAGGTTTTCACTCAAAATCTCACGATACATGGCCCCATTCATTCTTTCCTTTACACGGATCAGTCGTCCTGGTCCCTTGCAGAAAAACAGTCCCAAAGCATGATGTTTCCACCCCCATGCTTCACAGTAGGTATGGTGTTCTTTGGATGCAACTCAGCATTCTTTCTCCTCCAAAACATGACAAGTTGAGTTTTTACCAAAAAGTTCTATATTGGTTTCATCTGACCATATGACATTCTCCCAATCCTCTTCTGGATCATCCAAATGCTCTCTAGCAAACTTCAGACGGGCCTGGACATGTACTGGCTTAAGCAGGGGGACACGTCTGGCACTGCAGGACTTGAGTCCCTGGCGGCGCAGTGTGTTACTGATGGTAGCCTTTGTTACTTTGGTCCCAGCTCTCTGCAGGTCATTCACTAGGTCCCCCCGTGTGGTTCTGAGATTTTTGCTCACCGTTCTTGTTATCATTTTGACCCCACGGGGTGAGATCTTGCGTGGAGCCCCAGATGGAGGGAGATTATCAGTGGTCTTGTATGTCTTCCATTTTCTGATAATTGCTCCCACAGTTGATTTCTTCACACCAAGCTGCTTGCCTATTGCAGATTCAGTCTTCCCAGCCTGGTGCAGGTCTACAATTTTGTTTCTGGTGTCCTTTAACAGCTCTTTGGTCTTGGCCATAGTGGAGTTTGGAGTGTGACTATTAGGGTTAGGGTTAGGGTTAGGGTTGTGGATAGGTGTCTTTTATACTGATAACGAGTTCAAACAGGTGCCATTAATACAGGTAACGAGTGGAGGACAGAGGAGCCTCTTAAAGAAGAAGTTACAGGTCTGTGAGAGCCAGAAATCTTGCTTGTTTGTGGGTGACCAAATACTTATTTTACAGAGGAATTTACCAATTAATTCATTAAAAATCCTACAATGTGATTTCCTGGATTCTTTCCCCCCCATTCTGTCGCTCATAGTTGAAGTGTACCTATGATGAAAATTACAGGCCTCTCTCATCTTTTTAAGTGAGAGAACTTGCACAATTGGTGGCTGACTAAATACTTTTTTGCCCCACTGTATGTTGTGACTTGAATTGCACCTCATTTGCACATTGCTCTGCACAGTTCTATTAGTCACAGCTCGATAATGAATAACTACATATAGATATATACGTATGTAGTTATCATCTGCATGCAATGTATGTTGCTGTGAACATCCACCCCTCCACCATAACCCCTGCACATTCTTGGTGAATGTCTTCTCGTTTACACATGTGCCTGCACATTGTGTTAATAACAGTAAAGGTGAATGGAGGCGATGTACAAATGAATAAATGTAAATGAATTCAGGCAGAGATCCGCCTCGTGCGTGTTCTGTCATAAGCAGACTGTGGATACACAGATAATACTACTTAGATCATATTGATGGCTGCTTTTAGTTTCTTCTGGGGAGCTGTGGATGATAATAAAAGTTACGATAATGCCAGTTGTGTCCTTAAAGTGTTCACTAGAGGGATTTTGCCTACGGCCATTACAGCAGGATCCCTACAGTCAATCACTGACAGCATGCGCCTCAAGTAAGCAAATGGGGAATTAATTCTTGATGTCTGCGTTAACGTGGGAGCCAGAAAGCACTAGTTGAAGCGAAAGATAGATGGCTCGCTTTCTAAAAAGCGCCAGGCAACCTGTTTTCTCTTTCCAGCCCAGTGAGCGATGGAGGAGTGAAGCTGTTTTACAGGTCAGCTTTAGCACCGTTTTAATTAGCCTCTCTCTGTGTCTCCCTCCGTCCTGCAGATGGACCCGGTGCAGAAAGCCGTCCTCCATCACACCCTCGGCCTTCCAACTACAACAAAGAGGAGGCACGTCTCCTGCAGTGTCTGTCAGCTGAGGTTCAATTCACAGGTGAGGAAGTTATTTTTTTTTGAAGAGGAGTGAAAGTTTAAAAGTCACATGAACTGACACAGAAATACACACAGAAAATAAACATTTAAAACCAAAAGAACACTAAAGAATACTCTGTTTTTAGCCATGCTAGAATCGTCTGTTTGTTCCTCCACCACTTTGGTCCATACTAAAATATCTCCAACAAGAGGATAAGTTCTCCAAACACTGGAGGCTCCCTTACTTTTCCTGTAGCGCCACCATAAGACTGCCATTTTGGGCTTTGAGTTGAAATATCTTGAACTATTTGACCGGCTCTGATTTTTGTGTCAAATGTTAAAGATCCACAGAGGATGAATATTACTTGACTTTGGTGATCCGACTTCATCCAAGTTTTTATTATTTAATGACATGCATGTCCGCCTCAGATGACTTGCAATAACTTTGGTCATCCACTGACCTTTCCTGCGGTATCACCATCACTGTCGATTTAATTGGTCTTTATCTCTGGTTCATGACCAGATACCCACAAAAACGAATATTCCTGTTGGCCTCAGCTCTACTCAGTGCTCACTGGCAAGTGTTAGCATGATAAAAACTATAACGATGAACGTTGTGCACATGTGCTGAACTTTCTTATCATGGTAACATGTTGGGAAGCTGGTGTTGTGCTGCGTGCTCACAATGCCGCAGGCTTGGCTGTAGACTCTTAGTCCGTTTGGCAATATTTGCTATCAATGCTAATAAAAACTATTATTGTCTTTCTCTGTAGCCCATCTGGTAGAATCATACAGTGTGTGCTACATCAGATTCAGATCATAAGTCTTCAGATCGGGTCCCAGCCAGTTGTTCGCATAGAGTTTTTAAATACATTTGTGGCTGACATCCGTGCAAGTGCACCACATATATACAGCTCTGCTGGTTGCCGTGCATGTGTTGTTTTGGTTCAAGAACACTCAAAAGTTGGTGTCCTTGCAGATTTTAATCAGGTCGTCCACCTCCAGATTTCTATTTACTGGTTGTTGTTACTGACCAGTTGTTTGGTGTGTTTTATAGTGTGGTGTTTCCCTGCCCCACCCCCCTCTGTCCTGAATGTTTTACATGCCTCCCTGCCCCAGCACACCTGATTCAAATGATCAGCTCGTCATCAAGCTCTGCAGAAGCCTGAAAACGAGCCATTCATTTGAATCAGGTGTGCTGGAGCAGGGAACAATCCGAAACAAACACTGGTGTAGTATATATGTGCAAGTTGGTGGGAACAATCTTTTAATGTGGTTTGTCCAAAGGTTCATTCTAAACTGCCATCATCCAGCATCTTTGGCGTCTACAGATATTTGAATGAGGTCAGATGATTCATGGTATGGAAGCAGATTTGTAGGCAGCAGCAAACAGGTTACCAAGGAATAAATAAAAAAAGATTGAAAGATTGAATATTATACTAAACAAGAACATCCAGCACTTTTGTTACACACCTGTGATATTAGGTCATTTACATGCTGTGTGGAATGGAATGATGACGAAAGTGATAAATGATGATAAAAGAATAAAAATGTATGAAAATAAACTGCAGTAAGAGGTACATGGTTAAAGAGAAGAAGTTGTTAGAGGTTTATGAGAAGATACTAAATAATTTTCTCCATTCACAGACTGTGGAGTATTTAATTTAACTTGTTTTGTAGCAGAGGGGACAGGGACTAGAGTCGCCGGAAGATTTAAATCCAGTAAAGAGCTGAAACACTGTACAGCAGAATGCGTTTAGTCTTGTGTAGGTGTTGGCGTTGAGTGTGAATCAGACAAAAGATTGATAGAAATCATCCATTGTTAGGCTTCGATTTGTCATGTAGACCAACAGATGTGAGACAGGAAAAAGAATCATAACGCCTATGGATTTGATTGTGTTCGCTCTGTAAAGTCAATCTGTCATGGAGACACGCTGGTCCATCACAGCAACTCTGAACAACAAACTATACAAGACGTTCCATAGAAGAAATAATAAACCTCAGAAATCTAAAGAAATCATGTGTGTTTTTGTTCACACCACATCTCAAGAGCCATGAAATGTTTGTGAGTTAGGATGAAGTGGTTTAGTCTGAGGAGCATTTTTTTCTTTGCCTGAATCTTAGTTTTTCATAACTTACTGATTGAATTGGAATAGACAGGTGCACGCATGGAAAAAGAGAATTATGTTCAGATTTGTCTGCAAAATCTGTGCAGGGCAGTTTTTTTCTTCTCTTCTTTAACCCGTTCACGCCCAAACATAGAAAACAATGACCTCTCGCATGTGTTCTGATGCGTAAATTAAAGAGTTTGAACAAGTATACAGAACAACTGAGGGTTCATTTACAGGGTTGATTGGTTATTTAGCCCCACAACAGTATATATCATGAATAATAATCACACTACAGTCATATTTTTAATGAAAAGTAATTTATCAATAAAAAAGAAAATACAGGTGTAACTACACTGGATTTCATCTTAGTCCCAGTGTTCAGCTTTGACCATTTGCAGTGATAGATGAACCTTACACTTGCTGTTCAGCGTGTTGCTGTATCCTTTAAAGCAGCGTCTCTCCAGCGTCCGCTCTTCGCCTGTGTGTGATTGTGTACTTCCACTGAGGGGGTGTACAGATGGCCTCTTGGCGTGGGTCCCCTTCCATCACTCTGAGGGTGCCTGAAGATGGCAGCCCTCTCCTTGGCGTGCTGAAAGTTGGTGAATTGGATCAGAACAAAATCAATTAAGATACATGTCAAAAATGATACAAGTGAAAGATATTCTAAACAGTGAAATATTACGAACAGTAAATAGCAGAAATTCATTCTCACCAGGATGACAGGATTCAGTAAACTTTCCTGTTCAGTGTCTCTCTCCTAGAAATCTCGAGAGCATTGCAGTGCCACTTGTGAGGAGCCAGGTGTTGATCACTAGTGGCAGCATCTCATGGGTTACTCGTGTTTGGTTGCAAATCAGTCCAAGTGTTGTGTTTACCTACCTACCTCAACTTCAATGTAGGTTTTTTGTGGCTTTTGTCCAAGTGTTGAATCTTCTGCATAGGTTGCAGTCCAGTAAGTATGACACAGATATAGCTCTGCTAACACTGCCGTGGTACACATCAAAGTCAAAGAGATTCCACACACTGCGAGCCTCCATGGGTGTGACTTGCCTCAGATATGCTGCAGAATTTCCCCTTGAAAGTAATCCTTATGTCATCCACAACGATGTGCCCCTCTGGGACCATCTGCAGACAATTCTCTCTGAATGAATCAAGCTATGGTCTGAATTATCGGAGTTTGTCTTTTGTTTCCATCTCTGACACTGTCAAGTTGTTTACAAATGTAATGACGTCAAAGTCTGGAATCTGTTGTGTGGCATCACGTCAGAAACTGGAGAGGACTGTGCGTCTGTCTCCCAACTCATACAGACTCATGTCACTTGCGTAAGGCCCATCGTCAGGTCGTCTGTCAGGTTCTTTTGAAAGCTGCAGACCCTGAATTGTGTCCTCAGACAAAAACCTCTGGAAAGACTGCAGTGTTGACTGCAGGGAGAGGCGTCACCTGCATTATCCGCACCACGAAATTCAGCATTAGGACTAATAAAATGCTTTTTCAGACAGCAAAATCTGTCAAGGGGCATGGTGTGTTTGTTTGGTGTTTGATGTCCACATAATCACCAGCTGGGCAGTCAGCCGGCTGTTGGTTTTCTATATCCATTTCACCGCCTTCGTCATCTGCCTCTTCATCAATCACACCAGTGAAGTCTGATTCCATCTCAAAAATCACACTCTCCACTCTGGATGGCAACAGTCATCCTGCACACTGTGTGGAAGGTCTCCACTTGCTGGTGACATGCTGAGATAGAAAAAAGTGAATAACAATAATAAAGCATGTAAATAATATGAGTTTTATTTTCTGGTAGAAAACCTGGAGAATAGATTGGACGGTGGACCACATGTTCTGGGTAGGGCACTACATTTCAATGTAAATTAAATCTAATTCTAAGTACACATACACTAAATTCACACAGTGCTGTCTGGCTAGCCTATTGTGCTTTCTACTTATCATAGTAAAAGAAATAACCCCAGGACATTTGGAACCAGTTTTTGCCATTTTCCATTTAGATACAGACACTGTTTCAAATACTGTAACTAGAAATGCTTCTTTTTTTTAATGTATCTATTGAAATCTGGTGTAAACTCATGAAAAGTTTTTTTTTTTTTTTTTTTAGAGATACGTGGCTCTCACAGGACAACAACACCACAAATATATAATGATCTTATAGACCATGATACATTGCTGTAGATCAGATTACCCAGCATTATGTAGAGTGGGTACAATTAGCCTTAAAACCTTAAACATCTTCAGCAGTAAAATGCAACATACACATTAATGCAGAAGTAATTCATCCAGAAACATCACATACAACAATAAAACACTAACAGGAAACCCCGTTGATCCTTTAACTACATTTTGCTTTTCATGCTTGCATACTTTTACTAAAGTTGAATACTTGGCTGTACTTGTGGAGAATCTTCACAGTGAGGTGTTGGCACATTTACACTGCTCAAAAAAATAAAGGGAACACCTAAACAACACAATGTAACTCCAAGTCAATCACATTTCTGTGAAATCAACCTGTCCAGTTAGGAAGCAACACTGATTGTGAATCAATTTCACCTGCTGTGGTGCAAATGGAACAGACAACAGGTGGAAATGAGAGGCAATTAGCAGGACAACCCCTATAAAGGAGTGGTTCTGCAGGTGGTGACCACAGACTATTTCTCTGTTCTCATCCTTTCTGGCTGATGTTTTGGTCACGTTTGCATTTTGTCAGTGCTCTCACTCCTAGAGGTAGCATGAGGCGGTGTCTACAATAGTGATAGGAATTTCGGCTCTTTTGGCTCGGCTCCCTAAAAAGAGCCGGCTCTTTCGGCTCCCAAGTGGCTCCTCAGATTTTTTTTGTTGCTTCAATACATTTATTGCCAAATTATGTGTAAAATGAATTACTAATGTAAAAAACACATTATATAGAATAGTTTTTGTTTATATTGCTTTATTAATTTTAAATTCTTTAGTTTTACTGGCTCATAGAGCTCAGGGCTGCAGGTCTTGGTGGCTGTGGTGTTGTCCTGGATGATGCTGTAGATAATGTAGGAGCAGCAACTGTTGCAGTAGACACACTAGCACCTTCATTAACAGCAGCTTCCCTTGCTTGTCTTTTCTCCTCTAACTGAATTGATGGGTGAACAGTAGGCACTTGTCTGTGCAGGTTGTTTGTGGAGCCTGCCTGATATGAAATTTTAATTTTGCAAAGTCTGCACTCGCACTATCAATTATATTAAAATGTGTCCAAATATTACTATGTTTTCTGTCACTCATGTTTCTCACCTGTCCTGCCTGCAGTCTGACTATGTAGCAATACGCGCTCATCTCTCCCCCTCACTTCAGTTTGTGCGCTCACTGCGCTGTGTGTCTGTAACCCCCCCCCCTGCTCAGTTTGGACACACAGACACCACCACACATCTTGACCAATCACGTGCAGCTTTAACAGAGAAAAGACGAGAAAAACAAACATATCGGCTCCCGTCGTTCACTGCAAAGAGCCGGCTCTAAGAACTGGATCGTTCGCGACCGACACATCACTAGTCTACAACCCACAGAAGTTGCTCAGGTAGTGCAGCTCATCCAGGATGGCACATCAATGCGAGCTGTGGCAAGACGGTTTGCTGTGTCTCTCAGCACAGTGTCCAGAGCATGGAGGAGGTACCAGGAGACGTGGAGGGGGCTGTAGGAGGGCAACAATCCAGCAGCAGGACCGCTACCTCCTCCTTTGTGCAAGGAGGAACAGGAGGAGCACTGCCAGAGCCCTGCAAAATGACCTCCAGCAGGCCACTAATATGCATGTTTCTGCTCAAACTGTCAGAAACAGACTCCATGAGGGTGTATGAGGGCCCGACGTCCACAAGTGGGGCTTGTGCTTACAGCCCAACACCGTGCAGGGTGATTGGCATTTGCCAGAGAACACCAAGATTGGCAGATTTGCCATTGGCACCCTGTGCTCTTCACGGATGAGAGCAGGTTCACACTGAGCACATAAGACAGACGTGACAGAGTCTGGAGACGCCGTGGAGAACGTTCTGCTGCCTCAACATCCTCCAGCATGACCGGTTTGACGGTGGGTCAGTAATGGTGTGGGGAGGCATTTCTTTGGAGGGCCCTAACCCCTAACCCTCCATGTGCTAGCCAGAGGTACCCTGACTGCCATTAGATACCGGGATGAGATCCTCAGACCCATTGTGAGACCATATGCTGGTGCAGTGGGCCCTGGGTTCCTTCTGATGCATGACAATGCTCGGCCTCATGTGGCTGAAGTGTGTCAGCAGTTCCTGCATGATGAAAGCATTGATGCTATGGACTGGCCTGCCCGTTCCCCAGACCTGAATCCAATCGAGCACACCTGGGACATCATGTCTCGTTCCATCCACCAACGCCATGTTGCACCACAGACTGTCCAGGAGTTGACTGATGCTTTAATCCAGGTCTGGGAGGAGATCCCTCAGGAGAACATCCTCCGCCTCATCAGGAGCATGCCCAGGCATTGTAGGGAGGTCATACAGGCACGTGGAGGCCACACACACTACTGAGCCTCATTTTGACTTGTCTTGAGGAATTTCCACTGAAGTTGGATCAACCTGTAATGTGATTTTCCACTTTTATTTTGAGTATGATTCCAAATCCAGACCTCCATGGGATAATAATTTTGATTTACATTGATAATTTTTATGTTATATTGTTCTCAACACATTCCACTATGTAATGAATAAAGTTTTTCAACTGGAATACTTCATTCATTGAGATCTAGGATTTGTTATTTTAGTGTTCCCTTTATTTTGTTGAGCAGTGTACTTGAGTAAAGGGTCTGAATACTTCCTCGTTCAGAGTGTTCGCCTCATGTAGCGATCTTTGCATTTATCCTAACCCAAACTCATCCTGGCTTGTTGATGATGACGATTGGACCTCTTTTCTTTCTTTGGTTTCACTATAATGCATCGTCAGGACAAAACGGATTACAGGAAGAGGATCATATTACTAAAACTACGTTTAGCGCACGGCATTTCTACATTCATTAGCTAATATGTGCACTCCACAATAAAATTGAATGAAATGCATGGCACTAGTACCAGCCTACTAAACTCAGCCAATGCACTGGCAGATGGTTTCGATTTCCCTTGTATCTCATTTCCATACCATTTTGAAAGTAATCAAAACGTTTTAAAAGAAAATCACTGCCACTGCTTCACGATGTTAAACCAGTTGCATCCCTAAGTGGCGATGTCATCACTCTTTCATTAGGGAGTAATCAATCCATTTCTAACACCGAACCTGTTGGTGATTACTCAGGATGAGGTTATTATGTTTTACACTAGGAAATCTACCACAGTATGTATTTTCTGTCCATCAGCAGTTAATTTTGAAGCCTCCTTAGAGATAGACCCAGTGTTTACCTGTCAGTCAGCACATACTGTGTGGAGCTGAAAGACCCTGTGTCTGTTTTTTTTCCTCTTTATTTGAGCCACAGTTACAGCAGAGGAGGATCTTAATTTGCTCCAGCTCTCGGGCGGAGAGATGATGCAGAGCAGGAAGCTGGACCTGCCTCTGGTGCTCTGTGTCTCACTGATCCAAGCTGTTCTGTGGGAGAGCAGAGGGTCCGTTTGTAAACCAGTTAATGGGCTGAGATCATAAAGAGAAAAGAGCGTCTCTGTTTTAAAAGATTTTAAGATGTTTCTGCTTTACCAGATGCATTCATGTTTACGAGTTAAGATCATAAACTGGACTCAAGTCTGTAATTTGCTGGCAACGAGTGAGTCACTGGATAGTCTCATCTAATCCCTTAACAGGGAACACTTATATTCCTGTTTAGATGTAATGTGTTTACAGCTCTTCCTTTATCTCTATACCTTGGCCTGTGACTATTTTTTTCTATTTAACTTGTTTACTTTGAAGAGATGCAGTTTTTACAAGCTGATGATCTCAAGGGTATTTCAGTCCGTACATTTCTTTGAAATAAACATGAAGAAATATACACATCCCTTCTCATTTTAAACGAATTTCCACCACAGGAATTTTTTCCAATACGCCGGAAACCATTTGGGAACTCAAGAACATTACCTAAGTCGACAGGAGGAACCAGAGTTCAACTTCTTTCATAGTTTCAGGCCCGCAAAAGACATCTGTGGAGGTAGCACTTTCTGATGGACCAGAAACTATCAGGGCTCACTAGTCAAACACATAATAGTGTTTGAATATGGGGTTAACGGCACAATTCAGACTCCCCTCTCATGGAGAACATTCATAGTGTTACTGTCACAAAAAATGACAGACATAGTTGCGAGTGAAAAAAGAGAGTTTTAGTGATGAGTTAAAATCCTGCAATCATGGCGTGATGTGGGTGTGAATGTGAGATAAGCGGAATTTAATTCAAACCTTGATCTAACCAGGAAAAGACCTCTGAGACAAGACCTCAACAGATGGATCATTTGAAACTGATACAATAACAGCAATAGGTCTTTGATAAGGAATATGAAAATTACATATTCTACGTTTCTTTAAACTTCCTTAAAATAAATACATACGGTAGATGAATCGCAAAACAGACGGCGCTGATGGTCATTTTGTTTCTGATACATCTGTTTGGGGTCTCACAGACTCCATCTGTAAAACCCTGTCATACACGATTTATTCTTTCTCTGCTCTGTATCTCTACGAAGAGCTGACAGAACTTTTTAGACTTTTTGCATTACCTAAATCTTAAATAAGTTTATTTGGATTTCAGTTATTGGAGGTTTACTACAGTTTGTGAATAAGCAGCAGGATAACGTTGTGTACATTTCTTTGTCTGTGAATAACTTGTTGGCAAACAAGTACAGTTCATCTAATTTTTTTAGCCCATATGATACATAAAAAATGAGGTATATCATCATTTTGTGAAATAACAGTAATTTATGGGCACGTCTGTGTGTTTCCACAGGCATGAGATCTGCAGTAGGTTCAGTTTATGGCAAAGAGAAGGGTTACCAATCCAGAACTTATTGGGTTTTAATGACTCCAAATAAAGAGAAACAATTGCGGGAAAAGAACTGGTTGATTTTGCGATTATTATCCCACAGGCAGCTGTCTGTAGATCTGTAGAGCCCAAATAATGAGGAAGTAAACCCAAAGTTAAATCATGTGGGATATCTAAGCTGAGGAACGTTCACTGTTCTTAATATATGATGGATGGGGGACTGCTTGGGGATTGGACAGAGATTAGGGATTCATATTCTGATTATTTTGGTTTACAGACTCAAATTTTGTGAAATAGCAGCCCCATAAACCTCTTGATTTTTATCAGTTTCCTTGACTTGATTTTTGGCTTCCTGGGCTTCTGTGGAGCGATTTGGACAGAACCTCTGCCTGCTGGCCCCGTTCTTCTTGGGCCTGCTTGTGGTGTTGCTGGCCACGAGTGTGTTGGGAGCCATATCAAGAACTGCAGCTGTCCAGGAGCTGGTGAGGACACACCTGAAGCAGCTGCTTCCGCTGAGCGAAGAGCCACAAGACGTTCAGGAGTCGTTCTACAAGGTGGAAAGCACCAGTTTCTGCTGTGGTTTCTTCGATGGACATCTTGATTTGGGGCAATTCAACAGTAGTGTCCAACTCGTGTAACTGCACAGACACTCCAAAAGCTGCACAGATCTGGATGGAAGTGAGTTCTACTCGACCCTGTGTATGACACACATCATGACTTGGATGGACAGAGTATCCAGTTCATTCATGGGGACTGTGTTTGCATTTGGCATCTTGATGATTCAGGGCATGGTTTTCTCACGAGTCTTGCTTTGTCAGATTAGGAATCTAAAGAACAGCATTGTTTAAGATATTTATCACAAGACCTGATGTTAACCAAATATCTCATCATCATGTTTGCCTTAACAGAGCTTTGCCTCATTGTCAGTTTTGAAATGTTTCTACTCTTTTGTATCTGTGTCGTAAACGTCACATTAAACACTGTTTTTGTCAGTAAAAAAACTCCTTTAACTTATTGAGATTGATTTGATGATCTATGGACTATCTATATATGTCTGACCAGTGGTGGGAAAAAGTCCATTTTATCAGCTACTGTATTTAAGCACAGTTCTGATGCACTTTACTGAGGTATTTTGATTTCATGCCACTTGGTACTTCTGGTCCATTACATTTAAGAGGGAAATCCACGGCATTTATCTGACAGCTGTAGCTGCTTCACAGATTAAGAATAACATGAAAACATATGGTCACTGCATCAGTTTCAACACACGCAGATTAAAGCAGTGATTTCTAATGACCTGTGACCCCTTCACACAAAAACAGTGTCTAGTAGAGGATGTCTGGAGTAAATCTTAAACGTTTGGAAAACGTTTTCAAGGTTTGGAAAAGGCTTGAATTCAAATATTCTCCTTGAAAAGTGTCTGACTGAACAAAATCTGGTGTTAAATATACACAATCGCTCAAGTAAACCTTCACAAGCATTAAGTAACCATGATCAAAACAATACAATCAAAGTTAATATGGAGAGCTGGTAAAATAAACAAAGTGAGAAACACAGTGATTGCTGAGGGAATAAAGGAATTCTGCACTTTATTTTTCACAGTTGTAGTTATAGTAACCATTTAGATGTGATGATAAAGGCTTTGAGAGTCTGGAAAGTTTTGGTTAAGGTACCATGAAAGTGCTTGAATTTTACTGTGAAAAAGATGCACACACCCCTCTGGTCTGTCTTTTCACATTTAGGATGTCTGAGTTGTTTGTGGTTTCACCAAACCTCTTACATGTTTTATTCAAATGACTTTTCAGGGTCCAAATCCCTGTTTAAAAATGTTCTCAGTTTGGACACAGCCTCAACAGCAACTACTGATTTGAGAATCATCAGATTTTGATGCAACTTTATTGAGGCAAACTGTAAATATGATGAGAAACAGCCAGGTGCTGGCTGCAGCCTGGTGCCAGAGGAGATGTGTATTTAAAATGTGTTTACTTCTGTTTGGTGTAGACATCAGTCACACCACATTTGACTCACTCGATGAATCAGACTGAGGCGTGGCTGTCTCCAATGATACCTGATCCTGCTCCCCCACAGACAATGAGACTCCCACACCGGGCGCTATGGGTTAAAACAATAAGCAGTTGTTGTGAGCTGGGATTGTTTACTGGGGCCTTGTAGGTCTTATCCACAGGAATGTGAGTGGGAGAGTTTTTGGATGACTAAAGCAGTGATTGTAATGACTAGGAGGACCTCCAACTCCTTATCAGCGTAGCAACCCCAAACATCTGCATCATTGTAGGTTTTAATTTACACCCTTAAAGACGTTATCCTTCCACAGCTCCGTCCACATGATCAGCTCTTACTGGCTGCACGACTTCTATATTCTGTGTGAATCTCAATCATAAAGATTTAAGACGGGCTAAAAAGGGTTCATAAACTAAATAAACACAAATAAAAGTGGGAGACAACTCAAACTCCATGAACAAAAAAACTGGTAAAATCCACATTTAAAAACAAAAACTGAGTAAACTATTCCATAAATATAAATGACTTACCCTGCATTACATCAGCGTTGGAGATATTTTTTAAATAAGCAATTGTTGGATGCTTTATGAGAGCAGGATTCTATAAATCTGAGCAACTGAAAACATTAACAGTTGTAACACTTGTAAACTCTCCTCTGGTCTGAGTAACCCTCACCACCAGAAACAGCCTGCTGTTTATGGAAACGTTTGGTCATGGTGTTATTTAAGTTAAGTGAAGTATGAAGCCAGAACATGCTCTACTTGACGCCCCACCCCCCTTTTTACAGTGAAACAATGGCAGTTTTCGAGCATGCTCATTCCTTCTCTGAATTTCCAGATTTCTAGACAAAACTTTAATTCGTTTGAACTGAACATTTCCAGTTTATCTTGCTTTCTGCCACATTGCCTCCACTCCTGCCTACTCAGGTCCTTGAATAATTGCTCGAACCACATATAACCTGGGGACAGGGAACACGGGGCAAGGAATGAAAATATCATTACTCATAAACTATAGAGAGGATGTTTGATAAACCACACACCTAAAGAAAGACACACAATGCCGATGATTGTGGCCTGTAGCTCACATTTACATAAACTCTGATGAATAATGTCTTACCTGACACTAGTAGAACAATATTAGTACAGTCAGGATATATATTTAATTGGTTTATAAGAAATGTTAATCATATTGTGGATTAATTACAGTGCTGTATTAAAGCTGCGTTCATCTCCCTATTTTCTGCTGTTTATCACCGTACCAAGTCGTTAACGTGGTAACAAGCAGCTGCTCATTCACACATTCAGCAGACAAAGAGCAACGTTTCTGGTCAGCTGAAGCCAAAGACTGACTCTCCTGGACATGGGGCTGATGAGAGCGGTGAAAATGAACTAGGGCTGTGTCCACAGACGATCTCAGGGGGTTAGAAAATGCTTTACAAAGCAAAATAAAATGGTCTTACATTCATGATAAATATAACTATAACAAGTACTGGCAATCACACAGGGAGATGAAGGGACTTTCTGACTATGGAGAGCGTTGCTCAACCCTAGAATGAATCAAAACAATGAAGCTTAGGGCCATTAAACCTAAACAATCTTCCTAAATGTTCATTGGACCTGATAATGAATTAATACATTTTGAGAAAACCTCTTTATGTATTAACCTTGTGCTGCTGTAGACTGTCTGCTAGTATTACTACATTCAACTGAGTTGTGTTTAAGTGTTACTGGGATGTTTTTACGTCCTACTGAGTCGAACTGCCGTCGTGATTTCTACCTTCTGTTTGAAGGTGAAACCAATATGTAAAATTGGCTGCAGATTTACAGAGTGAAGGGAATCTTCAGCAGACATACAGATACGTTTGCAAGAGTGAAATGAGTTCAGTGTTTATTCAGTGTAAACTGAAATTAAGTCAAGTTTAGGAAGTATTTCTTTTCCATAAACTGGGCTGTCTATGCAGTAAAAAGTTGGTACTAAATTACCAGAGAAAAAGGGCTGTGGTATTCCCTCTGCTCAAAAGGTAGAAAGCCTTCAACAACCATAATGCACTGCATCGCCGTCCTGTTTGACTCTCATCTGTGGTGGCCTCTTCTTCCTCCGCACACCACGATTCCTCTTCACTGTATTCTGCCTCTCATAAGTAGCTCCAAATGTCTGATTCCAACATAAACCTACTAAAATCGTTTTCTTGCGGCGGCTACACAAAAGATGCAGAAGTACAATCTGTAGTTCTAACAACAGAGCCGGCAAAAGTCAGCTGAGCTCTGAGAGCAGGCAACATGGAGGAAAGTTAATCATTGTTCATTTCAATATAATGATAATAATATATTTAAATATATCACATTTTGATGATGCATAAACAAAAATTGGCAAAATGTCCCTTTACAGTTTTATTTATTTAAATCTCAAATCTTTTTGTTTCGATTATCTTAAATATTTATGACTGAATAAGAAATAGTCAAAGTTTGTAATCATGAAACATCTGCTGTTATTTTTCAGACATTAGATAATGCTAAAAAATGCTTTAGACCAGTTTGAGGAGCACAAAGAAAAACCAAATGCGATTGATTAATGTTTTCAGGGCCTGCTTAGCTTTCATTTTAGGTTAATTTAAGCACCCAGTGTGTCATCTTGCTCATGAGCACACGTCTGTTGATGGATGCACTATGATTTAAACTGTGACCTTTCCGTTTCCAAACAGCCTCCTCAAATCCTACAAGAACCCTCCGACTTCGGTTGGTTTGATATCTTTTCCGCTCACTCAGAGCACCTGCACGGAAAACAAATGATTTCCTTCCCAGTTTTAATCATGCACGTGTCAGACTTGGAATTCAGGCAATTCTTCCACTTCATTGCTCTAATGAAAGATGAATTATTGGCGTAGCGGCATTAAACACCCATCCATATCACCCGAGTCACATGACAAAAAAAATAAGTTATGCCTTTGGTTCCTGGAGTGATGAATGTGGGTCAAAATGAGTACTTTCATGCCAGAACAAGATGTGCATTCGTCTTGAAAAAGTGACGCCTCGTGCAAAAAAGGTTTCTGGAATGACAGGAAAATGTTTAAGGCACCTCAGGACTTTCACAACCTTTGCCAACCAAATTACTGAACCATGAATTTCTGACAACTTTATTCCTCTCAAACCTCTCTAAGCGTCTTGCTCTATTAACTTGTCGCAAACACTTGTATGTTCACAATCATCATTGTAAGTGAATTAGGTACATTTAAGTTATATGTAGCCAAAAACAAAATGCTGCAAAGAGCTTTGACGTGAGACAGAACAATGGACATTAATTAAAAAAAGCAGCAAAAGGAAACAGGAACACAGTTTTTCTAAAATGGTAATGTGGAGAATACCACCTCAAATGGTCTCTTTGTCCCAGCAGTCTTCAGTGAATATCCCCACAGCTGCCCATAAATAAAGATGCTTACAAATGTCTTCTGGGGACGTGTGGTTGGGCGCACTTATTTATTCCAAGAGGCAATTGCATCTCTCCTGATACCTCCCTTCCTGCCACAGGCAAAGTATGCAGGGAAGTGTGCGGAGGTAAACAAGGACAGCTCAAAGTCTTTGCGTATGTCCCACTCCTGTGTGTCTGGGTGAAGGTGAGTCTCGGTGGCGCTACGTGTTCGGACTTTAAACCACTCCATGAATTACACATCACAGGTCAAACAAATTTCTTAGTCACTGACAGCCAGGTATTATTTTTATTAGTAAAGAAATGAGCTTCTTTCACATTGAATGGTCATTTCATTGCCACCCTTGTATAGTTTGACAACCAGACAAATTTGAAATCAGCTATTCAGCCTGTAGAACAATTGTAAAACCCCAAATGGTGCATTTGGTAGAATATAACCTTTTAGGGGGGGGAAGCAGGTCCATATCCAAAAAGTAGAGCACTTAAATATCTTAGAAAACAAAATACCTGGGTGTACTAATCATATTTTAAAAGAAGACTTTTTTTTTTTCTAAAACTGGCAAAAATGCAACCAAAGGTTGACAGTCTTTGCTGGGCTGGGAGGCATATCAACTGTCCCCTGCTAATTATGTTTAGTCTGCTTCATTGACTCAGTGTTCCTCTAGTTTTCATATTTCATTTCATCCTGGCTCTGTGTTTAGCTGCTTTCCCAGCGTTAAATGGAGCCTGTTATTTGTTCTCCACACAGAGCCAGGCCTTGGCCCACTACAAGGGGACCAAACATGCCAAGAAGCTAAAAGCCCTGGATGCTCCGAAGAGTAAGCTCAAAGGCTCAGTGGTCACCAAGGAAACCACCAACCATGAGACCGCCAAGGGCATCAACACCTCGCAGCTCCCCAACGGCACCGACAGGAAAGGTTTGTGTTTTACCGCCTGCTGCACATTCCCAGACACACATTCTTTGTTTCTGTTTGTAGCTGCTGCTCTTCTGTTGGCGATGAATGTTGGACCCAACAAAGGCACCTTTGTGGCATTTTAGATTTGCTGCACACAACATGCAGTCACTTCAGGAGTTGGATGGACTCACTGTTGATTACATCAACTCAGTGCTGGCTGGTCGGCCAAAGGCTGGCTGCCGACTCATATATCGAATTTGTCGAGTTGGGATATCTCTGTAGGACACACAGGACAGTCAGACATGAGAGGGATGAGACAAGCTTCAAACGAAGCACTTGTCAGGTCAGTTCAGACACACAGAACTGTACGGAAAAACTGAATTAAGTTGTTACTCGTATTTCCTTGTTTCACCGGTACCTGAAGCCACCACAACACAGCTACGGAAAAGCAGGGCTGTTTTTGTTGTGAATGCCTCTAAAGCATCTTAAACCTCCTTTCTGCCAGTTGAATTTGGGGGTTTTTAACTGTCAGGAAGAGGCAAAAATTCCAGCAACGCTTGTAATACATAGAACAACTTTATTGTGAGATGCTTTTCTTTGTCAGTGCTCCTTGGAGGTACTATTCTGGACTGAGAGACGAGTTTAATTCTCTCAAGCTCCCTTTTTTCATTCCTCACACTGTTACTACTTTCATCACTTGTTGTTTGTAAAATCAAGCACAACACCATGAAAGCCATTGAGGAGAGACTGTCCGAAAGAGTGTGCCATTATCGCCTTTTGTACTACTGATTGCATTGACACTACAAAGACACACGAAAGCCGCAGAGTTCTTGGAGAGAGATCAAGGATGCAGTTATATGTAGCTGGACAGAGGCCGTGATGGCAGGCTTTTCACCCTGCCTTTAAATTTGGCCCTTCAAACTCATAAACCCCTTTGCCTTTAGATGTATGCACACCAAATTCCTCAACATGACGGCAGTTTGCAAAAAACGTGTGCTCCAGACTCCAGACTCATATGTTGAATTTGTACTTTGCATTTGCTTTATCTCTTTTTTTAATTACATTTTTGATGATGCACATTGTCATGTGCTGACTGTGTGTAACTTATTATTCATCACGTTGCAGCAGGTGGCTGTTTAAATCCGGTTATCTCTGCCAGGTGTCTGCCAAATAAGAGTCTTATTCTCACTGGAACTCCTTCTTTAAAACATGTGGAAAAAGTAAACAACAACTAATGCGACTTCCAGCACCTGACGGGAACCAGATGCAGATTATTTTAAATGATTTTATCTGCTATGTTTCATGTTGGTTCTGTGGAGAATAAGGTCTTTGACAGCTGAAAGCACTGCCGAGGAGCCCTGCCCTCTCAGTCTCCTCCACTGTAATATTCTTTAAGCTGCCTGTTATTATGTCATGAAATTGGCCCAATGAAAGTCTTCCCCTTTAACTGTAACAATAGAAGTTTCTTAAAGGAATTGGAAACACATTGAGCCGTCGCACTGGGATTAATTTCACCTACTGCCCATGTCTTCTTCCAATGTTCCACAAGTATTTAAATTAGGAGCACATTTCTGGAGCTCTTCATGTACCGTGACCTATTTGTAGAGTCTGACCCATTCACGCTTGAAGTTCAACGGTTGCTTGAGGTGAAAATGTAATCATTGAACGGCTGAGGTGTCCAACCAGGTATTCATATCATGTCTAAGAGGGGATGTTCGGGTTTGGTGATTTTGGCAAATAATGCTACAAATACTAATTATTTCTTTTTCTGCTGAGTTTAAAAAAAACAAACAAATAGTATTACAAGTCCTAAATCTTCTAAATTTAACCTCACACAGGTCATTTGCAGGTCATTGTATTATTTTAGGAGCTTTCCACCTGGCAGCATTCTGTCCCTTACTCTACTAAGATGATACAAAAACATGAAAATATTTAGGGGAGCAATTTGGACTCTAGCTACCCCCGAGCCAATCCACGTAATCCACATAAATGTGGACAAACTGCAGTAGTTTGTCCACATTTACCATAAAACAGCTTTCAGGTGATGTAATGCACCCTCCGGCCACCATCTTGGAGGTCTCCAGGTCTCATGCAACAGTGGTTATGAAATCTTAGATGCTTTTTTCAAAGCATAACCCCAGTAAATTTACAACTTGGCATTTTGTGCAGTTTTTGAATGGGACTGTATCACCATAAAGCTCGGCTGAAAATCAATGTATCTGGAATATGTATTTATGTTGTGAATGGATACGTGCACTGTGGATTAATAGCTATAGTTGCAGAAATATTGTATATCTTGGGCAGAAGCTAATAAACCTAGATATTTAATGCACCGAGGATGTTTTCATCCCTCTTTATATAACAGAATATTCTCTGTTGACTCTATCAGCTGCATAAGGGAAGTGAACTGTGGGGTGTTTCTGTGCTGTGGGAACCCTGAGCATCCAAGACTCACCACAGTGAGAGAAGCATCAATGGACCCTTTTCATGATGACAACGTTTGAAAATATATTACTAATAAATATGCAACAGCAACTATGTTTGGAAACAAATATAATTCAACCCACATTGTTTTCTATTACCATAATAAGAAAATGTGAACGTATCTGACAAGTCATGTTCGTAGAGAATTTACTTGCAAAACACAAACTGACAGCATGTTTTTGTTCCATTACATTTTTTTAAATGTCAGCTTTTACATCTGAATTGCACATTAAATAAATATATCTTCTAGAAACTAATGGTAACAAAATGTATTGTGTATATAGTCTCTAGCAAACACGAGGTGGTATGGAGACTGAAAGGGTTCAATATTTGGTGAATAAATAAAACATCACAAAACAATTACTCAGATTAACAGTAGGAGACAAAATATATAAACTTAAAATAAATGCAAAATAATCAAAGGCTTAAAATTCAGGTCATTGTTGTGAAATGTTATTTCATCCTGCTTGTGTTCAGTTTGCTGCCCGTCTGTTTTTGATCCACAACACAATTCTCCATATTGATTATTTTATAATTACACTCATCACAGTCTGTGTCAGTCAATCAAGATGAACAGGGCAGAGCCGGTGTTGTGATTAGCTGTCATTATGAAATGTGTCCTCGTGAAATAAATTTGTAATTGGAAAAGAATTAAGTTGTGGAAGAGAGAACTCCACGGCCTTTCTCCTGCTTCCATACGTAGAGTCTTATTTTTTCATTTCATTTTCAACACCTTGAATTATCGTAGAAAGACGGTTGGCAGAATCCTAACAAGCATTCATTATTCAAACTCTCTGGTTTTAGATAAAACAACGAAACCTTTCTTCCAAGATTCTTCTTTCACTCTTTCTGACGATCATTTGCATCACAACAGTGTCTTTTCTTGCTTGGGTGTCGTGTGTTTGATGTGTGCACAGTCAGCTCTGTGTCCAACCTCCATGATGATGTAGAGTCTGTATAACGTGTCCCACATGATATCATTCAAGGCAGCGGCATTTTTCTTGGTGAGCGTTAATAGAAACTTGACATTGACCTTTTTTTCTTTTGACAAAGATGTGTCAAAGCAAGATTAGTTTTTTTATTTATTTATTACGAGAGCACCTCACACCACTAAACCTTCCAGTGAATTACAAGGACTAATTGTTGTGCTGCGCCGGTACTGAAGCACACTGGATTTGAAATGAATAGATGCCTCTTCAGTCTCACTCAATACAAACACATGCTGTGCAGCTAAACAACACTTAACATTTTTTTAATTTGAATGCTAGAGTAGTAAAATGTATAGAATAATGTATGCATGTTGCTGTGAGAAATTAAAGGAAAGTGGGTGTTTAAAATGAAGATTTTTACCTTTAATTTGTTTAATTTTGCTGTTTTGCATCCACATTAACATTTGAAGCCACCTTTATATTTATATTTTTATATATATATATATATAATCCCTCCCAATACACATAGGATTCATGTACTGACCTCCTCCCACTCTACCTGCACTGAGATACTTCGTGATGACCTTGAAATTAAACATGCACCAACAAAACATACAAATCTGTAAACACATCATACACAGGCACAGACCTCAGAGACCTCAAACAGCCAGCCGCCATAACCAAGCAGACAAATGGCTATTAATCATTTCAGTGCCCTTAAAAAAAAAAAACCCAAAAAAACACCAGCACATTTCAACACCATCTCTCTATCATATCTACTGTGCGCGGGGGCGGCGGTTTGTCACAAGTGGCACTGGGTAATGAATATTAATGTGCTCAGATGTCAGAAGAATTAATTGTCGAGGCGGGTAAATGCTGCATTATCTGCAAGGCTGAAGTATTTGACGGTATATCAGTGGCACCAAACTCACTCTAATGAAAAGCCAAGTTCAGGGAGGAGTAATGGTCGTGGTGAGAGAAGGCAGAAACAACAGGGAGGCAGAGCTCTGTTTGCTCTCTGCATAGTTTGGCTTCACTGGGTTTGTTTCACCCTAAAATGACCACATATTTGGTCAGTAATCATTTCATTCCAAAGAACAACACACCCCTGCTCGGAAGCAGTGTAAGATTGTAGAGGTTATGTTTCAGTTATAAATCGTGCCGTGTGATTCGGCTGTTTTGTATCAAGCGGCCTGATTACTTTATTTTTCTTGTGTCCGCTCACGTTTTGTACGAACACACTGTCAGCTGACGTGATTTCGATCAAAGTCGTCTCATGAGTTCAGAAAACATGAAACTCAGTTAACACAACTTGAGAAAACGATTAACTTAAAATATCACATGACACACGTGACGCGTTTTCCATTAATATAAGAGTCATTTCTGTTGTTGCAACAAAGAAGTTACCGCTGTGGTGAACTTAGCGCAAAGACAACATGCAAGGCCGCTCCCAGTGACCTTGTTAAATCATTAGAGAATAATTCAGAGATGTGTGTGTGGAAAACTCCATAGTAAACTTCACATTAACACGGCCAGAGAAAAGAGTGACTTAGCCTACTATGTATTAGCTGGCTCACAGCAAGTCTCCATCGTGTGTTTTCTTGAAAGAACGAAAAATAAGGGTGTCTTACGATCAACTCGACCGCCAACAGTTCAGTCAGGGATCGGAGTGTGTTATGCTAGTTGTAACTAATGCAGCCTCGTATAAGAGATGTGGAGCGGGCTGCAGAGGACTGATAAACTCACTTCTTTCTAACTCCATAGCCCCAATTTTTTACCAGATAGTTTTTCAGATTTTGCGCTGGTCTCTCTGGAGCCACAAAAGGCCGTCGACACAACTTTTTTCACATGTGCAGTGTTATCTCCCCAGGACCTGTAAACACACTTTGATTTGCAAAACCTGTGGAGTTCCCCTTTAATTTAGTGAGCTTAATGAACTCTGAGCAGCACATTCATTAAAGTCAACAGCTCATGTTAAAAATACTTTAAGTCAGAAAAAATATCATGTTCAGAAATTGTGAAATGGTCCAAAAATCTAAACTAGAAATTTTAAGCGGAAATAATTAGAAATTAATCCAAATGAATTTACTTTAAATTAAAGATGAGTTGACTGTGTTAAATTCCTCTAAGATGTTTTTATAGTGTAGGCATCATATTCTCCAGGTTATTCAGTATATTAATACATCTCTGTAACAACAGATGCAAGCAAAAAACAGACAACTTCTTACACATCGTAATGGAGGAAATGAATTTTGAAATGAAACTGCTCTTTTAGAGTTCATAATCCCATCTGCTCCAGGCAGGTTTAAGGTGATGTGCAAAGAACACAAGTGCATCGTTAAGGAGTAATGAGTCTTTGTGAGAGCGCGTAATCACCAGGTAGATTTCATAAAATGCACAGAGCGTCTGCATTCCTCACTTCGTCACGGAGTTGTGTGTGTGTTCTGAGATGGATGGACAGCTGGACACAGTGAGGTAGTATAGATTAGCCGGATGACTCAGCGGCCGTCTGTCAAGTTTGTGCTGCGCTCGTGTGTTTTGTGTGTCCTTACACCAGCATCGGAGCGAGCAGAGATAGAGCGAGGGAGGCAAAGAGGGAGAGAGAGAAATGCCCACAGCACAGCCCGCCATCTCTCAGTTCCACTCCAGTGCCTGAGGAAATGTACCCTGATATTAGCTATTAAAGAGCAGATTGTCAGGGGAGCCATGCCAGCACTGACAGCAGCTGTACAATGGAGCAAGCTGCAGGGAGGCAGGAGGCTAGCTAAGGCTTTTTCCCCCCACAGTCTTCTTCCTCAGGTCCCCATCGACCACTGACGCCCTCCACCCCCCACCCCCCACCCCCCCCTGCACCCAAAAGAAAAAGGCCTCTGTGCCCAAGTCCCCGTACATAGGCGCTGGGTTGGAAAAAGCCCTTACACACAGACGTCAGAGACAGCAGCACACCTGATGAGTGTGTGATTAGATTGGCTCCGTACCTGCGTGGTGCTGCAAATGTTCTCATTTGTGGGGATTTGGGACGACGACGTGCAACCGCAGAAACTTCCCAGCAGAAATTAGGCGCGGATCATTTGCTTTCGGATGAAATTGGAAAGAGATAAATCAGCGTGAATTCAAATCAATGAGTCCTGCTGTTACATATCAGAGATAACGTCACTCTCTCTCCCTTCAATAAAAAAAAGCTGATTGCAAGCGTCGATGCACACTTATTTGTGAATGCAAATTTTTCACCTTATCAATCTTTTATTCTAGGAATATTCATCCGTGACTCTTTTCTCATTTACTCCCTTTGAATACTGACAAGAGGAGAGGAAAAAAAAAAAACCATAGACGCTGAATGAAATTTGACAGAACTCAAGGGCCACGAGGGATTTCTGTCCTTTAAGTTGTGACAGCATATAATAAGGCCCAATCATTTTAATTAAAGAGCTTAATCCAGCTTCATTGAGAAAGGTAATCAGATCTCTGGGGAGTCTTGTGATTGCCTGAAAGCCTAAGTGGAGTGGAAGGATTTCAGCACAGCATTTCTCCTTTATCGCCAAAGCAAGTCTCAGGGGGGAGTCGGGAGAGGCTGAGGTACAAATGGAGGAAATAAAAGAGGTGGTGTCTTGTCTCGAAGGGTAGCAGCACCTGTCCTGATCTGCTTTACACTGGATACCCTCTGTCGTTGTTGCCTTCGCCACTCCCACCCTCTCAGTTTCTCTATCTTTAATGGTGCCCCATTCTCGATTACTCACTTTTAATGTTATCTCTGTCCTCTCACCTTCCCACGTCCCCAACCTCCCTCCCCCCTGTCTCTGTCCTTTCACTCAGTTGATTTCCCAGTGTTGTTTTGGCTCCAAGTTTGCTATTTTCCAGTTTAACTTTCATTTAACTTTTCTCTTTTTCCAGCTCCAGTTCCATCTTTCTGCGTCTTCCAAATCAATCCTCTTTTGTTCTTGTGTCTATCCTTTCCTTTGTTTTACCTGGCCTCAATCTCTCTGTCTCTTTCTTTCTCTCCCTCCTACTCCTTTGCTGTCGGGCCCCAGCTCGCCCATACCAACTTAAGATTGATCACAGTCATTACCTCCATTAATGAGAGGGGATTGAGTTCTTAACTGGGCCTTGCAGAGCCAGTTAGGTCACACTGACTGGTGATATGGATTACTGGAGGCTTCCCAGAGTGCACGGCGTCCTAGGCCAGCCAAAGCACACTTTAATCACCTGCCCTTCCAACAGCAAATGGCTCTTTAATGACACCGTGGTAGATGGGTTCACCCAGACACAAGGGCAAATACATGCACGACTTAACATGGCATGGCCTCACCAACCGGGCTTTGTGATAGATAAAGACGGAACTACAAAAGAAAGAAATACAATCAGTCGCTTTATTGGTGGGAGTTAGATGAGAAGATCGATATCGTCTGTGTGTGAAATGTGGAGCTAGAGCCAGGATGCAATTAGCCTAGTTTAGCACAAATATGCCTAACAACATCTCTATAGCAGACAGAAATGTTAGTCATGTTATGTGTGTATATTTTTGAACTTTGGAGGGAGCTTGGCTACCTAGTTTTCTCTTCCTGCAGTATTTATGGTCAGCTAGGCTCCTGGCTTCAGTGACTTACATAACCCACGGGCATTGGTATCAAACTTCTCATCTACCAACAAAGGGAATAAGCGTATTCTATTTAAATGGTAGAAATAGCAATGAAACAGAGTTTAACACTCACTTGTCATTGAAGCCCCGTGCCAACCAACAGCTAGGCACAGTGACTGCACCAGGCATCCTGCCCTCACTGATGTCAGCTTTGCAGATTTTTGATGATCATCTTTGTGATTTTTAATATCTACTGGTTTTTAGCCAACTCGCACTAAACGAACAGAGCAGACTGCGTCCAGTGAAGACTGTGAGATGCAGGTAAAAAGCTATCAAAACATGAGATAATGATAGGATGAGAAACTCCTATTTCCACAATGTAGAATGGACTTTTTACCTCTTTGGAGGATAACTATTTCCTACTGTTAGTGTTTGTGCTGAGGGCCAGCTCTCTACTGAATTCATAACGATAAAATTGATATTGATCTTCACACTTTGTGTATCAGAGCAAAACAAGCAGACTGCCAAAATGGAGTATTCCTTAATAATAGCACCCTGAGCAATTTGTGCTCTCCAACCACCGTTTCAAACAAGTGACTGAATATAAAGCAGTTCATGAGGACTGTTGTATTTGCTGCTCAAAACACTGAGTCAATGTAGAGTCAGTCTGACCAGAGAAAAACATCTCTTAGAGAGAGACTGGTGCAGATTCTTCCTGCTACTGATAGATAAAAGACAAAAGATGTGTGAGGCTCAACAGGAAAAATGCCACAGCTAAGAACATGGAACCAAAAAAGTAATCCCCAACAATAACGAGATGGTTCCCCTATTAGCTCTGCACGATTATCCCGATGGTGCATTTATTTTAGCCCACTCAAGGTGGGACACCTGCCGAAAGCATTCTGATAACTCACAGGCAAAAACCTGCTGGCTCACTCGAACACCAAACCTTCGCTTGCACTTTTGCTGGAGCCACACTCCATGACCGTGCCATGGAAAAGCTGCCCAGAGAGGCAGGTGTGATGGCAGCTCTTTGGTCGCTAGTGAGCTAGTGGAGAGAGCGAGCAAGTTAATCGCTGTGATTTCAGGTTGCTTTGATGCCTGGCACACCGGAGCGGATTGGGAGTAGGTGGCCGTTAATTGCCGGGAGCAAAGAGGTCACTGCCGCTCCGCTCGTGGCATAAACATTATTCATCAGGAGTGACAAGGTCAGACACTTCATAAATAGTTCACAGATTAATTATTGTTCTCGTGATAATGGCTTGGGCATGATGCGCCACGGTAATGTAAAGTTACACTTAGGTCATTGATGGCTGTTAAAGCATTGTGGTTGCATCAGAACTGATGACTGTCGACATGAAAAGAGTTCAGCTCAACATCTGTAATGTGAACATGAATTAAAAACCTTGATTTTGTGTTTCTGATACTGTCTTAAGGTTCAAATCAAAGAGTATTCTTTTGTCTTCAGATTACTGTGATTAAGTCTAAGGGTGGCGGTATATATGTGTGTATGTGTATTGGAAGAATTGGGTAGATTTTCTGGCTCTTGCCTGCAGCCTATTCAGCCTCAACTCAAATTAAACAGAACATAAATTTCACACAGCTAATAAGTGAAGTCACTGGTCCCCTTTATGGAGTCGAGTCCACAGACTTTAAATAAATGTTCCAGTCATGGTATCGAGTGTAACGGCCTGGAATAATGGCCTTTTCATGCCAGATGTTCTTCTTTACATCAGTCCACAGGCATCTGCAACGTGTACTGAAAGACGCGCAGATATACAGGTGGAGGTCACTCAGTCATCGGTGCCTCACGCTGCAACATCAATGCTCAATCCTCTGCTGGCAACAGTAATCAATAGACGCCCTTGCTTAAGGTCATCTGGTCATGTGATAGACAGATCCTGCCAGGGGCACACACAAAAAGAAGTGCAGCAGCAGCAGCACTGACAGAGACAGGAAAAGGATCACAGCTGCCGAATGTTTCATTGAACACAACATGTAAGCCAGATAAAGTCCTGATTCGCTTTGTGCATCTGAATAAATTAGCGGGTTCATGGTTTATTTGCAAAACGGTATCTTAACAGTGAGTCACTGCCCCAAGTGAAGAAGTTCTTGTACCTCTGGGTCTTGCTCACCAGTCAGGATGAGATGGAGCGTGAGATCGACAGCCGGACTGGTGCTGTGTCTGCTGTAATGTGAAAAGGGATGAATCTGAGTAAACGACGAAGCTCTTGATTCAGCTGTTGATCATGTTCCAGACCTGACATGAGGTCATGATGTTTTGGGGAGCTTTGGGATACAAGCTCCCTCCTCCCTGCTCTTTCAAAGACTGGATGGGCTCACCCTTATGGTCCGTTTAGACCAAACACTAGAGAACAAATAGTTTCTGTGAGGTAGTGCACGGATTTAGGAGCATCAAAAAACAGCTCACAGGATGCTGCCCATTACATCAGACAGCGAACAATCACAGCATTACATTGATAACATGTTATCCCTGTGGTCTAATATTTTCTGCCGTCTTTATTTCTTGTGCTGAAGTCCCAGTAGGAGAGTAGAGTTACACAAAACAAACCATTACTCTCCTCAGCTGTGGAGAATGTGAATATTTGAGTTTTTGCTGCACAGCCTGGTGGAATATTAGCGTAGTTCTGACTGCTGGCAGCAAGCAGTAGATGCAATATTATTATGTTGCATTATTTCACAAGATGCGACGTTATTAGAGCAAGGTGCAACATGTAATATGTCACATTATTTCTAACAGAGGTGCAGAAAGCATCTGTTCTGGAAATACTAGCTCTGTGCAATGTCCCACCTGCACTGATGTTATGAAAGCCCTGTTAAGGAGCTCAGACTTCTGGAAGGAGCTCAGAGTAGAAGGAGATGCCTCTCTGTGGAGGTACTCCAGCCATGAGCGAATGGGATGACCACTAGACGGATTATGTATCCCATGTGGTCTGGGATGGCCTCAGGATCTCCCAGTAAGAGCGAGAGGATGGGGCTCGGGAGAAGGATGTATTAGCTGGGTGTCACTGCGACCTGGAGCTGCTAAAACAGCAGACAATGATTGGATTCAGTATGTTAACAAAGCAGAAGATTAAAACAATGTTGGGCTTCATGTTTATGCGGTTGAGAGAGGTAGAGTCACAGGGTGGTGTCCGTTTGGGCTGTTGGTTGTAAATATAGTCAACACACCAGTAAACCGATCGTGGGGCTTCACCAATACACTGACTGGTTCAGCAGCATTCACTGTTTGAGATTTACAGGTAGTTTTACTGTTGCTGTTGTCTTTAATAATAAACCCTACTGTTTAGGTGTATAATATTATACTAAGGACATACGGCATCTTCTGCTTTGTTGATCACGAACCCTTTCAAAGATAAGACATTCATTATCATATGTTGGATATGTAGGATTTTGTGAAATATTGTTAGAAGAAACCCTCCTGTAGCTTTCCCTCAACGCCTGTTTTTCATACATTTATCCACCACCTGCTCCTGTTCGCTGCTTTAAAGATCTACACTCAGAGCGTGCAGCGAGTTTCACAAAAGTGCAGCAAATTCCAGTCGGTCAACTGTAAGAGGAGAGTGTTATAAGTACAAATGTGCCTCAAACCCATTTCAAAGGTTAATGGATTGGATGCTCACAAACACTGAAAAAGTAACAGAAAAAGACCCACATTGCATATATTTACATACATCTGATGCATTTAGCTGAAGCTTTCATCCAGAGTGTCAGTGCAACTGTGAAATAAGCTGCTACCCCTGGGTGCCATTCAGCACCTCGTCGTGACTAAATAGATATCTCTCACCAGAAGCTCTTTCTGATTCCCCTTATTTAAAGGATGTCTGTACTTGTTTCACCACAGGTCATAACAGAAACATCCAAACGCAGGTGTATTTTTCAAATTTTGGCACAAGCAAACCTGGCAACGACGTAACTTGGAGCAGTTTTGCGATACCGACAACCTCCGACACCTCCGCTAGGATAAATAAGAACCATATATAATGGCTCACAAAAATAGCGCCACATAATTCACTATTGATTTGCTCTCCTGGCTGGCTGATCTTCATTTCGTGACACTGGAGTGCGAAGAACTCAGAGGCATTGGCATCGATCAGGTGGTGCTGCTAAGGCAAAATTTCATTTTCATGAATGTGGCAGCAGTCCTCTGTATTCCATACACTGACATGTGGTGTTGTTTTACGAGTCAAATATATTGATCCAGGGCTGTCTATTCCTAAAAATATCAGACATTTCTGTCAGAACACAGCAGCTATTTGTATAACATGTTAATGTGATCTCATGTGCGGGATTAGAAGAAGAAGATTTTGCAGAGCCGTCTCTCTCAATAATACTCAATAATGACAGGTCGCATTTGTCTGATATGAACAAGCAGCACATACCATAACATGCATTCTATTACCTCCTCAATAACTCATCTTGGAGCTCGGAATTGTTTATTTCAAGCATTTTTATTATCATTACTGTCTCTGGTCTAGAAAAGTGTGATCTGTTGAGTGTGGTGCCATTTTGGACTGGCTGCTCCTTGTATTGGTCTTAACTCAATTTTCTATCCATCTACAAATAAACTGGCTATTTTTTTCTGAACCTTAAACAGAAAACGGGTTTAATTGCTTCAATTTTGGTGCTCTTTCAATTTTGGTTGTTGTGTTCTTTGCTATTTGCAGCATTACCATATTTGGTTGTGTTTTTCTCACCTGCAGGATATTTTCATTATGCTGCACATGTGATGTCAAACCAGTGTGTTTATTTTTTTTACTTCTTTTTCTATTTGCACTTGCGATGTGCTGTAAGGGGCGGCCCACCGCAGAAATTCTTATCAAGGAGACATTTCATCAGGGATTAGTGTTTGCTCCTTTACATGAGCCAGCCCTGTGCTCTGGTCTTCTTCATTTGCTCTTAAACTCTTTGAATCCTGTTTTGGCTGTGTCTTAAAGTGAAACGTTCTCATGCATAAACCAGCATGTTCAAATCAACTGAACAACCTCAGTTTAACCCAACTCTCACATCCTCACAAAACCTTTGTGACTGCATTCAGATTCGACTAAGGTAATTGTCTTTTATGACACTGTCCACACACCACACTGTACTCCATGTTTTGTATGCTCATATTTTACTTTTAAAACAAATGAGTAAGATAGGAATGAAAAAAAACCTGTTCAGCCACCTGGTTGGTTGGCTGGTTTACCTGAATAAAACATTGTTGCCTCTAAATGATGGATGGAGTCGTATGATTCAAAACAAATCATCTATTCTCTCTTTGCAGACGGCGTTCCTGGAGCAGCACCCCTACCGCTATCCCCCGTGCTCAGGCCGACGCCACCCTTGGCATCCTTGACGACCTTTACGACGCCAACGCCGGCATCTGTGGCCTCACCGATCCTGGTCCCGAGCACCACTGCAGCCCCGGCCCCAGAGACTACCTCAGCTACTGGAGGGGACGAGAGGCTGTCGAAGCTGAACTCGCCCTCAGAACCAGACCCGGAGCCTGAGGCCGAACTGGAGGCGGAGACGGACAGGGAAACAGAGGAGGAGAAAGCTCGGCGTCTTCTTTACTGCTCACTGTGCAAAGTGGCAGTCAACTCAGCGTCGCAGCTGGAGGCTCACAACAGCGGTAAGAGTGTGCCAACCTTTGCTGCAAATAAAAAAATCCATATGTACAGAAGATGAAAGAGCCCCTACTGTATAAATGAGGCACTTACCTGCTTTGGTCCTACGTGTGTTTTTCTCATCAAACACCATGAGTTAAGCATGATTGCACCACCACGCATTCTGCAGTTTCCATGAAATAGTTTGCCCTTCTACACAATCACCCAGCATCGGTGTTGAGGTGTTCTTTGTCACTGACTTATATTGGCTGTCTTAAACTTTAATTGTCAGGCCTAAATAACACATTTCTGATTTTTGTGGTGTTTGTCACCGGTTTCCATAGCAACCTTGCATCCAGCTTTAATCAGGTATTGTATCCGAAATCACTGTCACAGTAATTTCTAATAGCCCATTCACACACGCTGAGTGGGGATATGACAGTACGTCGAGTCGTCCATGCTTTTAGTTGGAGCCTCCAGCACAGAAATGTCCCACTGATTTAGCCTTATGACATAATGTTATGAAAGAAACCTTTTTCTGAAAGTTTACTGACAGAGAAAAGGCCAAATGAAATTCACCCAAGACACAAACACCCATACAAGAAAAAAAAAAAACACACACTGACATCTGCTCCAGATTTAAGCACAGCAGTCCAGATGTGAAGTGACCTCAGAGTTACCAATAGCCAGGCAGTGATAGAGTCCCATGTGAACTCATTCTGTATGCGACCTTTTCCTAACCAGGCAGCAGAGGCATTGTTAGAAGTGGGTGGATATCTTTACCTCCAATGTCTAAGCAGTATCATTTTAGCTGCGGTAATGGCCAACAAAGGAAAAGTCTTTGGGTTCAGCGGCTGAGTCCAAGAATGACAGCTGTGCAAAGAGCTGATGTTGCTCCTTTACCAGACAATATATATAGAAAGTAACCTGTCCCAAAGTTCTGGACATGTCCAAAGCACATACAGATATGTGTGGGAAGGTTTCAGCCAGCATTTACGACAGCAGTGAACTGAAGACAATTCAATGGCAATCAATAAAGGTCCAAACCATATAACTTATATAACTCCTATTACCAGGAACACCTGGCCGCTCTGTCTGCTACATGGCAGTGAGACAGAGCTCGATGGTGCTCTACCTATCAGTTAAGGTTTAGATCTCAACAATTATAGCTCCTGTGGGTTAGACGTTAACATTTTGAGAGAGTAGAGGCTTTTGGCTACATTTGAGAGTGTTACATGTGCCCGTAGCGTTAGAGGAGGTTAAGTGTGGGACAGAGAGCAGTTTGGACATTTTTGTCTGTTTCAGAAAAAACGCCTCTCCGTATTCCAGCCGATCACATGACACACTGATGCATTCTGTAAAAACACTTTTGACCTCACATGCTTGGAAACTATGACACTCTATAACAGAAGTGGACATAGCCAACGTGACTCTCTTTTGTGGCGTGCCATTTGGCATTTTCAATATCACCGTCATGGTTACCACCGTTTATTTTGGAGTCAGAAGAGATGCATGGGATTTTCTCACCACCTCTGATTGGACGGGTTGGGTGCATTTCCTTGGTCTTGCATCATTATTCAACTGTGTTAGGAAATGTGTTCCGATGTGAAACTTTTGCATGAATGAGTTTCTCGACAAAGGGTTCTCAGCTGTGATCAAGGATGTTTTAGGATGATTTACAAGTCAAACCTTTCAACCCTCTGACTTTGCATTTCCTCGAGGGATCATCACTGACCGTGCCGCTTCCTGTTTGAACCTGCAGGTACGAAGCACAAGACGATGCTCGAGGCCAGGACTGGCGTGGGCTCCATCAAGTCTTTCCCCCGACCAGGAGTCAAGAGCAAACTGGCTACAATCACTAAATCATCAACGGGCCTGCAGAACAAAACGTTTTACTGTGAGACGTGCGATGTGCATGTGAACTCAGAGACTCAGCTAAAACAGGTGAGAGGGCCACACGTGCACAGATGGAGTTGGTGTGAAAATCTCCTCAACTTTCCCGCACAGTTTAGTTTTGTTTGTTTCCACAATAATAAGGGAACAATTACACTCAATGGAAAATCGAGTAATTACAGTGCAGAGTCCTCTTCTCCTTCAAGAAAATACAAAAGTGACAACATTACTTATCTAAAACAATAAAACTAGCAAACAACACATAGTGCAATCATCATCTAACACAAAACATACAGACGTCTACAATAATAAAAGAAAAGAAAAGACGGAGCAAAAAACAAACCTAGAAAAAGTGAATATCTAGAATGATCTGACCATAAGGCTCAGGACGCAATGACATAATATTAACTGTGTCTTAAAAGCTGTGACTTCCATAACTGTGCACCTCTAAATGTAAGAAAGAATAGTCTGTTGAAGTATGACAAGAAGGTAAATGGAAATCAGTTTGTCATTTAGTTGAATGTGAGTGAATGGCTGATGATGACATATAGAAATAGTGAAAAGAATCAGGGAGGTTTTTCTTACAATTCCTGTATTCAAACATCAACGAGCATTCACCTCAACCAGCAAAGCAGAGTAAAAAATAAAAAATAAATAAAAAGCGGTGCAGGTGGTTCTCTGTTAGGCTGTGAAGTCATTCTCAGAAACCTACTTCTGAATCACAAGTAATTTGCTAAGATGATGAATATGTAGCAGCCTAAACAACACTTCAGCAGCTGATACAGGGAAAAATGAGACTGTGATAAAGAGTTGAATGTGAAGGAGGATGAACCAAAGAAGGATGAGCCACACGTATCATGTTTAACTGAAGCTTTTAAAAATCAAGCAACAGAGGGAGTCAGTGAGGGACAGATGGAAACAAATCAGCTCATTTGGAAATGCGAAAGAGTTTAGAACAGCCGACGTCCAAACACACACACACACACACACACACACACACACACACCTCCTACTATAGAACTGCCCTGCTGGCTACAAGCTCGTTGCCACAAATCACTGTAATGATTCCCAGAACGGGAAAAGAGGGGAATTTATTATAAAAACACACAATTATTTTTTCATTGAAATTTAATTGGCACGCAAAAAGAGAAGAAGAAGAATGAACACAGGCACACATGATTAGAGCTTGGAAAATGTATTTGTTTTATCTTGCTCTGTCACAGCTCATTTACTATGTTTACATGCACAGCAGACAGCAGGGTTACTAGAAGAGAGGGTTAAGAGTGGGAGATATATTTACATGCACCGTAGTGAGCTGGTCACAGTAAAACCTGCATCTACCTGCAGCTGCTCGCTAATCAGATTTTTCTCTCACCCCCTGGTGTATTTTTCCAACGAGGGTGACAGGTTTGAAGTGTATCGGTGATGTATTACGCTGCGGCCTCAATACGTTTTCTTTCTTTTTTTGATGTATTTAGATTGATGACACATGGAGGCTCTGCAGTCAGACCATTTCCTGTGTGTGAGGTGCATCTATCTGGATGTTACAAGTAGTTTCATCTGTAGAAAAACCTACTTATTTAGTCAGATTTAAGTTTTTGTTGGATTTAAGCTTTTTTTTTTTTTTTTTTTGATACAACGATGCACCACTTCTAGTAATGATCTTTCCTTTCATCCTGCTGCATTGCTGTCACACTAAAGCTTTCCCAGTCTCAAGTCTTTGTCATCCTCACGCACTCTTGCAAAAAAGAAATCTGGTTAAGCACATCCGGTATGTTGCCAAGAAAACAGGCAGCTGGACCAACCAAGTTCCTGCTAATCCCTCTCCTCAAATACGGAAAAGGGTTTTTAGTTTAAATACGATTTGGGGAAATCAGGTTACTGAGGAAAGCTGATAATAATCGGATCTCTCTGTGATATTTTCTTCAATGTGGCTTGGCTGAAAACTCTGCCTGGGAATATCTATTTTGTTGGTGGTTGTTTTGGGGCACTCCACAAATCTTCTTTTCTTGTAGCTGCTGATCATTCTGTCATGGGGAGAATTTCATCTACAGTACTTGAAAACCACTCAGTTTTGTCTGAGCTAACCTTGAGCTTTCTCACTGAAAATAGACAGGCTTTGTATGAATTTTTCATGCAGGGACTTTTACTGAGTACTTCTGAACAGCGGCGATTCTCTGTGAAAAGAATCCAGCATGACAAATTTCAGTTACAGCTTGAAACCAGAGGAAAAGTGTGATTGCTAAACCTACTGCAAGGACTTGTGAAGTTTAGACACAGCCAGAAATCTGCCTTTTGTTGTCAGCATGTACCCACACTGAATTATTTATTTGCTTTTTTTCTGCACAGTACAGAGTACAATACCCCCGTATTGTACTCTGTGTATGTTATTCCACACTCTTGTATTTTAGCTGTGTATTCAACAAACGAGAAACATGAGAAAACCCTTAATATCTCATCCATTCTCAGTGACATTCTATATTTAACACGGGAACATGATGTGTCATTTAGCAAATGCTTTCCGTGCTGTACCTTGCTGTGCCATAACTGCAGTCATTTTCCCCATGGGTGGTTCCAGCCACAATGAAACCTTTAAAGCTGTTCTACTTTTCGCATTTAAACAGGAGGTGTATTTTTAGTACTGCCCCCTCCCTCTCAGTTGGTCAGGTTCCCACCTCAACACATGATAAGCTATCTACCGTGAAATGGCATCTAGCCCGAGGCTGAGGTGTAACAGGTATCTATAAAGAATTGCAGCCAATTGTGAGAAAGTCAATTTGCACTGTTTTTCTCTTGAATTGTTCTTTTTCCAGAGAAAGATACAGTGCTGAGAATATTTCAGCAGATTGCCATGTAACTGGTCAAACCCTCCCCTTGGCCAGCTTATTAGTCTGATCATGAGTCTGTCATGAAAACAGACTGCTGGGTTTCCATTTCATTTGTTGTTTTCCATAATCCCCAGAAGATGAATCCTGTGGTTTTGATGACCCCCTGATTGTTCCTCTACTAACACGTGCAATATCAACTTTGACAGAGTTTCAGAGAACATTCATGCTTTCCAGAAGATGAAAATTATCATTTTACCAGAGCTTTAATCAAAGTACAGCTGCACTCTGAAATGTACTGTATATTTAATGTGACTCAGGCCTCATTTGAAGCTTGTTTTCTGTCTCCTTCTCAGCACATCAGCAGCCGGCGTCATAAAGACCGAGCAGCAGGTAAACCAGCCAAACCTAAGTACAGCCCCTACAGCAAACCGCAGAAAGGCCAGACCAAGCAGCCGGTGAGTCACTGCATGCCTCAGTCATCTTATCAGCGACAAAAGTCCCAGTGTCAGGACAACAATCAGAGTGACTCAGGTCTAATAGCCTCCTCGGAGACAGATGTATCAACCCAGGAGAAACAGTTCTCGTTTGATATCTGAAACTGTATTCATTGCAATTCTCATATTCCAGCCACTTCCTCTTTCTGCACTTTGCAGGTCAAACAAAAAGCAGAGGTCTGTGCCCAGCCCCAATATGTACTGTTCTCTCTTGTGTTTGCACTGGAAGAGAATGTTGGACAAATGCAGAATGCAGAAATTTGTCAGTTTAATGTTTCATGCCTCTTCTAAAGTGTTGATCCAATTGACAGCACCTAATATGACAAACTGTCAACTTCCATAACTGGTTCACCTGTTACCTGGCTTTTATTAAAAATTTGTGGTAGAGAACGATGCGATTTAATTTGAAAACGTGACATTTTATAGATATAAATGGCATGTATCGTGCCTCTTCTGAGCCAGTAAGCTCGAGGCGGAATGCAAACCAGGGTCGAATACTATTTATAGGTAATTGTAAATGTCAGTTTTAACTTATTTTGAGTACCTCAGCGTGTGGTCTTCTGCATCAAGGCAGTTCAGATTAGTGCCAGGCAGGCTGACAAACCGCAGAATTAGAGAAGTGTACTGAAAACTTTCAAATACTTTCCTAAGGTGCTTGTTTAGCTTCCTGGTACTCGCTGTCCTACATGGCAAACCCGGCCTTCTTGCACTCCATGAGCTAAGGAAAATGTCAAGGTGTTTTTTTTTCGAGTGCCAAACGGCGCAGGATTGGTAGGATGCATGAAGGAGCCATGTGGATTCAAAGTGGGAAAGATAAAGGAGAGTTTGACTTTCCATCTTAGAGAAGCCCTCAGAAGATGGCATTCATCACACCCACTGTTTCCCGAGACGAAGCGCAGGGGTTAGCAGTGTGGGGGAAATGACTTTTTCTGAAACCCATCATTGACTGAGTTAACGGAGAGGAGCTCCTTTGATGAGCGGAGAGTAAAGAATGCTTCCCATAGGGTTACGATGCCTGAGTCAGTGATTGATAACCCATGACAACGGCTGCCATCCTGGTGCTGGGAGACCGTAGCTTTTCCATTACTGATACAGACGATTAAGCCAGATAACTTTGGTAACCTTTTCACCCCGTTTGGCTGTTTTTTGGAGGTTGGGAGCTTTTTCCCTTTTGTCTGTCTGCCTCTCTGTCGTTTCTTTGTCTTCACGACTACACAGCTTTTCTTTCCACTCTTTTGACTCATTTCTTCAGTTTTCATGTGCACTCCAAGTTGGTGTGTACGGACGCTGAGAGCAGCTGTGCTCGCAATTATTGCTTTGGTACCGTTATCTTCAAGCGACGGATTAATTATTTCATTATCTCGAGATAACGAGATAAAGCAAACATTTCCTTTTATTACTTGAAATGTTCATCAAAGGCCACTTGGACCCATCCCCTCTCAATCAAGCACCATTTGGAAAATATTAGTCTATTTTTACTATTAACCAAACGTCACTTTGTAATTTGTTGTCCGTGATTCATGATTTGAGTACAGGATAGTAGGTTTTTGTGAGCAAAAGGATAAAAAGCATTGGGAGTACTGTGTGTTCCTGCCTGCCAGCACGACATCAGCCAGCACAACCTCAGCGCGGTCACTGCTCACTGCGTTAATAGCCAAAGATGGATTTAGGTTGGCCATCACATTAGCACAGCTCCTCAAACTAAAGCTGTGTATGCTGAGCGACGTGTGTCTGCATTTGTGCTTTATTGTCTGTGTGTCAGTAATACCTGCCACAATCCTCTAAAAAGTTAGCACCATATTTTAACACATTATTGCAACAAACTGCATTAAAGTAAATAATTACAAGCATGGCCATTCTAGGCTTCCGTAGATGTGTGAGTGTTTTGTTTAAAAAAAAAAAAAAAGGAAACCAAATGCTGTATATCCAAATTGGAGGCACATTTGTCAAGTTATTCAAGAATTATCTGTTTAGCATTTGTATGCTGCAGATCATCAGGAACACTTTCAGCAATTAGCAGCTGATTTCTGACACTGTTTTCATCCTCTGCAAAGCTCTCTGGCCCAAACCGTGTCTGTGCCTGCAGACGGTTTCCTGTGTAACCATGTGTCTTGTTATAAATCAAAGTTAAATTGTGACTCCACCGTATTCCCTCCGTAGAGCCATATTATGACAACATGTTGTCACATGATGTGAAACAGAGAAAAATAATGCTCACATTTGAGAAGCTGGAAACAGGAAATATTTCGTGTTTATTCGCTTATCAAAATAAACTTTCCGTTAATGGAATAACTGAATATTTGGCAAATGATTTTGGCACTAAAAATAAGGGTTTGGTATTAATTCAATCAATGATTGGCAACATCATTGACTTGTTCTTTGATCAGATAGCAGATAGCTCCTTTATAACGTGTGTTTAGACAGCATTGTAGACTTTGGCTTCTTTTCTTAAAGAAGGGATTTGTAGAAAAACACATTTATAATCCTCACACTAAAGTATTGAAAAAATGACTTTGTCGTAGAATTTGCAGTGTTTTCCATTGTTTTGTCCACCCTGTGTCGTACAGACTGTTCTGACTCCACTGTTTTTGTCTGACAGATAAAGTTGGCCCTGGGTAAGGAGCGCCAGTGTCAGCCTCTGACTGGGCAGATCATACCTGCCCACCTGGCAGCAGTGGCAGCGGCCGCCGCCGCCATCAGCAACTCTTACACACACCGCACAAACCACGCCACTAACCACGCCCCGACCCCTACCCTCTTCCAAACACAGACCCTCCCCGCTGCACTGCTCCGCCCGGCCCCTGGGCCTATCAGGACCTCCCACCCACAAGTCCTATTCGCCCCTTATTGACCTGTTTGACCCGGACGGTTCTGCACCGCCTCCTGTCAAGGACCAAACTGTACTTCACCCAGACCAGGCAGAGGAGTCGTGTCAGCTCCTTTTATGCTTCCGGGATTCCGAACACCTTCATGCTGTGATTGGACCCTTAACACTTCTCACAACTCCTCATTTGGATTATCCCACATCCACACCGGACTGCAGTGAAGTATTTGGGTGCTTTCTCACAATGGATTTATTTCCCTTGTCCCACTGAAGTCCCGGGCTCCAGCACACATATATTATGTGCCATGCTGCAGCCCACGGCCCAAACCCAGACCCCAGATTGGGACCTACATTGTACCGCAATAATGTATAAGACTAACCCAGTGAACTATGCAGTGTCATTATTTCATGATGCAAGGTAAAGTTTGAGCTAAAATAGGGATCTGCTTTTTGTAAAGATACAGTGTGGCACTAAGATCATTGCTTTTGTGGAGGATTACTGTCGCTCATAATTTAAAAGGCTGTTACTGATCATAAGAGCGAGCAAGGCCCTCTCTGTTCCTGTATGCACTTTAAGCCCCTCCTCTGTTGATGTCTACATTAGATGGCTAGACGGTGTTAGATTGTTAGAGTACGTGTCGTAATGTGTGTCTTTGTATTTGTCTTTGCATCCGTATGTGTGTGCAAGTGTGTACCTCTGCATGTGTGCGTGTGCTTGTTCATGTATGAGTGTGTACCTGTGTGTGTGTGTGTGTGTGTGTGAGCTTCCCACTCGCCATAAGCCATCCTAGTTGATGTCCAGCACACAGTGTCACTGACCATGTCTCGGGCCAGAGGGACCACAAAGGCTTGTGCATATTAACTGTCAGTGTGTAAAAGGTGAACAATTTCAAATAAAGAGTCCTAATTTGTTATTGCTGGTGATTCTGTGCAGTTCTATCACATGAAGTTATGGTGCTTAAGGCATCAACTACAGTAAGTGCATTATTAAAACTAGCAGCAGGATATGAAAGTTAATGAAACTAGCGGTCACAAGATGAGTTTAAAGAAATTCTCCCTTTCTTTACTCATTTTTAATAACATTTAGTTTTACACACTAAGTACAAAGTTCAGAACACATAATCCAGCTTTAGAAGACATATAGTGTTACGCATCTCTTACAACGAACTGAAGGACGTTCACACTCCTGGCGTTTGTATCCAGATGTGCATTTATAACAACATTGCGTTTCACTAATGCATTTTCACATTCAGAGCACACTCATCATCAAAATCCATTTCCACAACCAGCAATATGTTTCTAAAGGATGTTCAATCTCCTTGATAGTGTCACTGTGTGTGTTTGTAATACAGAGGCTAATCTATAATCCTGGAGTAAATATCCCTGCTGGCAAATTATAATTCTGTCAAATTATTGACAGTGTTGTATTGGTTTTATCTAGAAGGAGCAAGCAGAGCAGATGTGTCCACAAGTGATGAAATGTAACAAAAACATTGTGGCAACAGGCTGCTGAATGACGATGAGCGATTGGAACAATAATGCCGCAGATTACAGCCCTGCGCGGGACTGTCCCGATTCCGCCCACTCCCGCTGGATTTCTGACCATTACTCCTGCAATGTGTGTGTTCCAGACCACTCACTCCTGTCTGCAGCAAAGTATATACTTGTTGCTTCTGCGAGATTTGCCCCAGGATCCCTTGGGAACTGCTGGATCCCAATCACAGTGCAGTCCTCCAGTGCAAACCTGTCGGTAACAACATAAAAAAAATTACGCTCTCCTCCTCTGCTTTTAAACTTTGATCTGATTTTTGCAGCTCATTTGGCTGAATGATGCTCCACTTTGGTCATTCACCCCCGTGCCTTGTATGTGTGTCCAGGGTAAAACTGATGAACGTGCTCAGGTTCAGGCCATATAATAACAACTGGGATGATGCCTATTCAGTCTATTCATTAGAATAGCTCACCTGGCACTCACACCAAAAAGATTCTGGCTTCTGGGTTACTTCTGGGTGTATGCGGCCCACTGAGTATGCACAATAGTGTCAGTCCCATCATGCCTGTAGCCCCAGCTGGGCCAGTGACTGGTCCATGCACAGCGGTGATATCATTCACACACAAAAAGAACAACCTTTTCTTGGCTTTTGAACATTTTTACAAAGATTAAACTCATGCCTCATGGGTCAGAAATATATAATTCAAACAGTAATAATTGATTATGTCCATAGCTGGAGGTGTCCTTTCAACAGTTTTACAGAAGCCTCTTTTACAGTGCTGGTCTAAGGGGGAAAAGTGGCAACTGGGAAACGTTAGAAGCAAGGCTGAGTGGCAGCGCTGTAAGCAGGTCTTCCATCGTTTAGTCTAGTTCAGTCATTTAAAAGGACTTCATATGGTGTTTATACTTAATAAACCAGTAGTTATTTCAAGACAGTCTGATCTCTGACTCACACATAAAGGAATTACTTTCTACAAATTTTCATATCCCAAGGTTTATTTTTTCATCAAGTTCAAACAGCCATTTCCCACAACATTTGCATTTGGTCCCCCGGGACCCACAGGACCCCACACTTCCAGAGCAGTCCTCCACAGCCGTCATTTTCACTGGAGCAGCAGCTGACGGTGAACAGCGGAACACTGAGGCATTGTAAAACTACACACAGCATCTGCACAGCATTCACTTCACTTTACCTCAAAGCATAATTGTGTTTTTAATTGTCAGTAACAAAAAAAAAAAATCAATGCGTTTGTATGTCTCTCAATACTTAGTGATTTAAAATTATACATCATTTGATTTATGGACTGTATATTTCAAGAAACTCAAAGACGCCTTACGCAGCAAGTTAGAAATCATTCAAGATTCAAAGCGTTTATTGTCAAGTGTACAGTGCAGAAACGGGTTTCCCTGTACAATGATAATCTTACTTTGCCATCCACACTGAATGCCAAAGAGTAAAAAAAGAAGGGGATAGAATAAAATATAAAAACATATAAATATAAACTACTATTGCTAAATAAACTGCTATTGCTTAACATATAAATATATTTACAAAATGTGCAACTTAACATAAAGTACAGTCAATGTGCAGATGAATGTGCAGATTAGAGGTAGTTGTGACTCCTATCGGCTGTTAAGGAGCCTGATGGCGGAGGGAAAGAAGGAGTTTGGACGTCCTGCATTTCAGACTCCTGTACCTCCGGCCTGAGGGGAGGAGAGTGAACAGTTTGTGTTGGGGGTGGGTGGGGTCCTTGATGATGGAGGCAGCCCTCCGGTGGAGTCTGTAGATGCTCTGCAGAGAGGGCAAATCATCTTACATAATTCAAAAGGGGCTAAAGGCACAGGGTAGCACCGGACATTAAATCATCATAAAGTGTCAATCAACAGCTGGCTTGACAAGATGAGTTTTTGAGTAACTTCTCGAACAGAGACAGATCGGTGCAGTCAGTGAAGTAATTTCCTAAAACAGCTGGGAATTGTAGTTTTAGCAAACGTGACTTGAACAGCAGTAAATAGAGCATCTGTTGTCTTCAGCCATGGATTAATACACATTTGGCGCTCTGTTGAGTGTTTACAGCAGCAGGGCGGTGCATGTGCAATTGAGTCAAAATAAACTACAGTGTGTGTGTGTGTGCTCATGGTAACAAGGGAACATGTCACTCAGTGTAACAGTGTGACTCACTTGTGTTTTTAATGACAATAATGGAGTTTAGAGGAAAAAGATATCTTGCTCCAGTTACACAGACAACACTCTTTGCTTTTGGATATTTGGTGACAAGTATAGAATATCACCAGCCTTTTTCCCTCAATGATTCCAGTCTGTGTGTATGGTAATAAGGGTATTTTCCCAGTGTCAGCAACCTCATACAAAGACAGTCAGTATAACGTGTTTGGTTCTGTACAGTAAGTTGAACAAAAGTAAGTTCTCTGCTTCTGTCTTTGTTCTGTAAATCAGTCTGAAAACATCGTGCACCACGCTGAAACGCCGAGAATAAACAGAATAAACAAGGCACAACACATCTCAAAGTGATCCACGTGACAACTAAGGATCCATATCTGTGCAGCCACAGCAGATCCAGTGTGTTGTGATAAAAACGAGCAGAGGGCTTAATGAAAGACATTCACATGGCAGGCAAACATCAGGCCATGCTTTAACTTTCAGCAAGCACAAAAAAACCACAGACAATGACACACACGTGCACACGCACACACCATAAATACATCCATGTCTGACATCTTAAAGCCCACATGGCTTTCTTCCATCCAGGAAATAACATCGCTGGTCTGAGCGTCTTAACTCTGACATCCTGGAGAGACACCAATCAGCCGTACACCCCCAACACCATAACTCATACGATGTATGAAACTCAGTTGTTCAAGTCTGTGAACTTTTCCACGAACCCTAAAGCTTATTCATCCATCCCTTGTTTGTAGCACATCTACCCCCAAAGTCCCTGACGCATGAGAGCTGGCCGTCCAGCCAGATGAAGCCCCCACTCGCTGTCCAAAACCAATACAGCAGGCCGCCTGTGGAACCGGGGAGAGTTGAATCTCTGGCCACCATCTCGCTTCCATTTAATCTCACTGGAGTAATGATCACAAACATCTGTAAGTGGGATGCGGAGCCTCTCTATCTGCTGTTCAGGAGAGCTATCAGCAGAAAAACACTGCCTGACTGACTCCTTCGCCTTCGTCAGCAGGGAAAACGCTGTGAACAGCTGGATGTCCAACCAAGCGAGTACTGGAATGTAGATTATGCCTGAGTGTGTGTCAGACAGGAGAAAATCTCACTTTTTGGCTTTGCTTGATGACCAGACTAATACTGAAATCCAGTGAACCTTAGCTGAAGCCCGTGTCAAGACACTGAGTACAATAAAGGTGAAAGACCACCGGCATGAAGTGTTTGTCTTCTATTCAATAACCAATAAATAGTTCATACACTGAAACCGAAAAATATGATACAGGTTTCATTTTCAAGACCTGAGAAAAAAAAACCTAAGAAAACGTTTGTGAAAAACCAATAGGTCAGTTGTGCTCCAGTTACCAGGTTTAAACAGGAGGAGTAAGAGGAATGACAGACTGATATCTGAATGGAAAGAAATGAGAAGAGAAAAGCTTTATGTTTGAGTTGTGAAGCAGAAACCGGTGAAGTCGTATATTAGGACTTCAGTCTGGCTGCAAGCTAAAAACACTGTGGCCAAAAAAAGAAAGAGTTTTCTCTGTTTTCTTGTATCCATTTCAAAGATTGGATTGGAGTGGATTTAAAATTAAACTTTTACCAAAAAGGTAAAGAACAGTAGCCCCTCCTAGACCCCTGAAGTAGTTTAATAATAATCAATAATTAGTAATTTTTCAAATTTGGTTTGATCAATTATACTTGAAGTTGTTTTTTATACATATAGTTTAAGGACAATAACATTAAAAAGAAAAACTACCAATAATAACACTGCTACTGTAACTCAAACATTATTGCCAGGAATAAAAGAAACTGATAAACTATTCATGTATTTGGCCTAAAAGCACAAGTGAGTCTAAAAATACTGCTATAACAGATCAAATCAGCTAATAAAATATCGAACACACACAAGAATGTGAACTCCCCTCATATTGCTAAATGACAGAATAAAAAAACAAATGACCACGGAGGACATGACCTCAGTGTCCACGTGATCTCAGCCCACATCTCCAATAATTACAGAGAGTGAGCTGACTCTATTGTTGTGCTCTGATGGCTGTTCTCCCAGTTATTAAAACAGCTCAGCCTATCACAGCTTTGTTTGCATCCGGTGGAGACGACGTCTTCCAGTGCCAGAGCCAGACAATACTGCGACCCAAAAAAATAGCACCAGGCATGAATGTGATGAAAATCTGTACTCTGGGCTGTGGTGGTGAGTCAGGCAGAAATGATGACTTTAGAATTCTATTTCAATTATATAAATCATATTTCTTCAGTCAGTTTTAACATTAAATGTTCATGGCAGCCGCTGCTGCAGCTTCGGTGTCGACTCAACATAATATCTTGTTGGTCAGAGCAAAACAACGCACCCCCTCCCGAGCAGAACATAATTAACACGGGCGTGATGCCAGTCTCAGTGATGACGTGAAATTAAATGTCAGTCAAGATGTGCTGGTGACAGCAGGAAAATGGCAGAAGGAGGAGAAAAAAACTCATTATTATAACATATTTATCACCTAAGAACCTGGGAGAACTGCTACAAAAGAATCTTTTTCATTTCATTAGTTTTTAATGGGCACAACCTGTATGTCGTTATCGGCAGGCCTGATGGAGCTGTGAGCACAACACACAACTCATTATGATCCTAAAATGTACAAAGGATTCTTTTCCGACTGGTCTGTTGTCACGGATCTTGAACCATATTTACATGACATTCAGAAATATCCTGTAGTAGATACATGTGACATTTCCTTTTCCGCGGGGATGTACAGAGAGAACAATCGAATGGAATAAAAGCATCACATTGTCAGCATATTATCTGCATGGTTATGACAGAATCGCAATAAGCTCTGCTCAACCTATAAAAAATAACAACAACTCCCAGTCTGACAGAGTTATTTATGACTGTTACCGGAGTTACGAGCCCCGAGGTGAACTTACAAGCCTACAGTAACATTTAAGAGCATGTAGACATCTGTTTTTGAAACAGTGGGCAACAGATAACTTTTTCGATTTCCAATGCTGTAAACAACACCAGTAGAAAGTTGTTGAAAAGAATGGCAGCAATGGTATTAATCACAGTGAGTTTTAAAACGAAATGAGAGATGAGGAAGAGATGACTTCACCTCCACGTTGTCTTCATCTCTGCAGGCTCCTTGTTTTCGCGGCACAGGGAGGTGATTCATGCGCAGGCTACCTGTTTGGCACCGTTGGACTGTGTGCGTTGGCCACATTCCTGTGTCAGATTCATCATTTCATGCTTCTCTGTCACTGGAACAAGAAGTTTGTTGCTTTTCATTAGTCAGATTGAGTTGTTTTTCATTTTTCATTTAGAGCCGGTCGAGAGGAGAAAGCCCTGCAGGCTACAGCACTCAGGCTGGATGTTGTAACAGATACTCGACATTAGCCGCACTGACAATGCCCTTGGGCTTCCTGGCAGGGCCAGGCAGGTCCGGGCAGCCCGTTTCCATGTCCGCGTAAAAGCTTTGATTCCACATCATGATAAATGCCTCAATTAACATTCCAGTCCATTAAAGCTTTGACATTTTAACTTCATCCGGACGCTCACGGTTTACAAAAAGCCTCGCTCACGGGCAGAGCTCTTTTTGAAACATGGTCTCACTTGTGAATTTGACAGAACACCTGCATTAAAAGCAACCCGGCTTTAGTGTCCTGTGTGTTTTTACAGAGTGCTTTTAAGCCCCAGTAATGAAAGATAAAGATTTAAAGAGCGGAGGTTTGCAGAGGAGTCACTGAAAGGTTTGCTCACCGGTTGTTCTCAGAACAACTTGGCTTTTTTTTTTTTTTTTTGTAAGTGACTCACTGAAGCCCAAAATAGGTTTAGAGCAAAAGGTTGAAGACTTTCTCAAACAACACACACACACACACACATTATACACACAGGTGTGCATAGTACATACCCCCTGCCCACACACACACACACACACACACACACACACACACACACACATACTTGGAATCATTTTAATAGATGTGTGAAGTTGCAGTTTCTGTGCAGTGTAATGTGGTAGATTAATGGTGGAGATTTATAGATCCATTTTGGATCTGATAAAGAATAATCCTCATGTTGTTCCATGAACCCCAGTTTAGTTAATAAATGAAACACCAACACTGGGACCTTTCTTTTAAAGTCGAACACGGCAGCATCACGGAGGAAAGAGCTGCCGATCAGCTGCATATTGATAGATACTGTTCTTTGGGAGTGAAAGACAAAGACATAGACGTAGTTCTTTGTGGGAGAGAAACATACTTAATGTGTCTCTTTTCCTGATTTCTTTTAAAGAGCAACACAACACACAACAATACAAAAAATGTATTTACAACACCCAGTTTTAGCTTGAACATGCAAGCGACTAGTTTCGGTGCTTAAACAAACTGTTTCACAGCATCAGATGACGTTAGAGACCTTAGTTATTTGCGGGAGATGAAAATGCTCATATGTTACTTTGGGAGTCTTTGGGAAATTTAACTATTCTGTCATTCCACTACGCTGCACCCTCAAGACAAGGCAGTGACAACGTTTGAGGTTCCCCCGTAACAAACTAATTATCTCTGAGAATTCTCTTGCAAAAAAACATCCTGTGCACTTAAAATTAGGGCTCCTTCTGGGTTTCAGGTGTTTGGTGAGCCGCTTCTGATGATCAGCTAATATAATTATCTGCTGTGAATACTCGCTCCCAGAAAGTGCAGTCAGTGGACTTTAATCCAAACTGATCTGATGCTCGGTGCCTCCCTGTTTTTTTTTATCTTTTGGAAAGACATGATCTGCAGAGGCTGATTTTGTATCTCAGTATGCTCCAGTTTAATAACACACTAGTGAAGTATCTCACTGTCAGACACCAGCTTGCATTTGGCTCTTCAGAACTCTGGGACTCTGCAAAGAACACAGGTACATGAACAGCATGAGTGCAATCCAGAAAACCTGAAGGACTTGTCTGACAGCTGTGTTATCACGGCGTTCATGAATATAGACAGCATTGCCTTCTCCTGTTATTGTGACTCACATTGAGCAGCCAGCACAGAAAATCTCGCAATTTAACTGTTGATCTCCATCAGCTTCTGATGGTCTTTGTAGTCCACTGACTGCACCACAGCGGAGATGAGCCACACATGGGACAAAGTCGTTGCTCAAGTCATAAATAACCCCTAAAGTTTTGGCTATGCAGTCCAGAGTCGAGCCCCCGAAATGCGACAGCTACAGGGATAGTTCAACATTTTGGGAAACACACTCGTACCCTAATATTCACCCTTTTTTTTTTTTTCAGCTCAAATTCCTCTCATTGTTTTGTGTTGATAGCAGTTTTTAGTTTTTCATTGATGAACAAAATTAAAATGTGTTTTGTTGGATTTCTAGGATGCTCTGAAATGTTTGATTTTCCTCTGACATTGTCGAGCTTTGTTGTTTGCTTTAGAGTAGTTTGAAGCGTTAAACATTTGAGTGCTTTTTTTTTCTTTTCGTGTGGCAGTTTCAGCGAGGCCAATTTTTCTGTCATGATAATTCCTTTTAATGGTTTCGTTTATTTAAAAGTTTGTTTTCTTGGTCATCTTGGGTTTATTCGGTTTGCTTTTCAGTATTGGTGCTTGTGTTTGTTTGTTTCTAAAGGTTTTGCACTGTTTTAATATACAACGCCCGTCTTTGTGTCTGAGCTGCTCTTGGATGAATATATGTTGCTTGTGCAGATCTCAGACTGATTGTACAGGAGACAGGAGACTCCTGCAGGAGACAGTGAGGGAGAAAAGCTACGATTATACTGGTGGTAAAATGGCCTTGAGTACCATCCAGTTATTCCGTAAGAAGTCCTTAGTTACAGTCAACAATAGTAGCTGTTGTCGCTCCCGAGGATGAAGATGCAGCTGAAAAATGAAAAGAAACATGTGCACTGTCAACTCCCATCATTAAGGTAATTCTGTGTTCAATGTTGTGGTTTATTTTGTCAGTGTTTTGTGTCAGTGATTCCTTTAGTAGTAGCAGGTCCTGTATCACCCTGTCGGGGTTTGTTTTGCAAAAATGACTCAAAAATGGCTCACTGTACATTATCCATGACTTTTTTTTTAATATCTTTTTACACAGCAATAGTTGATGTGTGTGGAGGAGGTTTGTTAAGATTTGTAAAGAGAGAATTACTCAAGTGACATTACGTGGGTTACCTTAGTTTGGGCTTGGAGACAGAGAACTGGTGTTACATACTGGGGTCAGGTTGTTGGAATTGTGTAGGTGCTTACCAAACTGGGTGGGTGAGTTGCATTATGGGGAATCAGATATATGGTTAGATATGCGAGAGCTCTGACTCAGTAGTGTATTAACTGTACCAGGCACTCATAGGTAAACCCAGACCCAACACGGTGGGCTGTGTTAGTATTACTTTAAAGACAGCGTGAAGGTAAGAACAGAACATTATGTTTAGCCATAAACATGAAAATACATGAAATATCTCAATCTAAGGATGCAGGATGTCTAAACCTGCAATCCAAGTGTTGTGCAGCGAGAGCGACGAGGAATAAACAAACAAATGGGACGACTATTTGACACTGAGGAATTAACTGAGTCACTTTGAGGTGTATAAACAAAATGAGTAACAGAAACACAAATACTGTAACAAGTGCAGAGAATTATTTGCAATTTCTGGGCACCGATTATTGACCTGAGAAAATACAAACATGGAGCGGTGGCTGTTGCATTTGTCGTGCATAATACTCATGATGAACAAAACCTTGAGCCAGTGCTGTCAGGAAATCCGCTAAAAAGAGGTTTTGCTGTATCAAAGGTAAGAGAAGCTTTGATGATTAATAGTGAAACATTCATCACTTCATGGACGCCTCAGTCGATGTACAGTATCTTTTCTGCAGGGCTCGGTATCCACACTGCATTAGCATGCGTTACAGACTGACCTAACCTCTCCCTAATCACCTTGCCCATATGACGGGCACATCAATTATTGAGCCGTTAATTATTGGCTCAAACAGATGTCAGTCAAGTGAGACGGACACTTTGACCCTGATGAATAACTCAGTGCTATAAACACACAGCGAGAGAGTGTGTCTGACCGTCCGGCCATGAGCACTCGTGTATGAACCCATCTGAGAGGTGCTATAAATTTCAAGGACGGGGAACTAGTAAAAGGAGAGCTTCCATGACAACGACTGGCTCATATATCAGACTCTATGATGGTTTAAATACTTACACGGCTCCATTTCACCTCAAGGAACCAAAAAAGCATCCCGGCAGAAGACATTAACACGTTTAATTTGGGCCATATGGAGAGAAAGTATCTGTAAAAGAGCCGGAGATACTGGATGAAAGATCCAAAGGTGCTACGCAAGGTGGTGGTGGTGGTGGTGGCTGCAAGATCACAATCTCTTAATATAACCTTCCTGGAGCCCTGCAGAGGGAAAAAAGCTGAGCTTAGAGAGTGATTTTATCTTGTGCTCAGGCTTATTGAGCTTATTTTAGTCAGTTCAGTTTGTAGAGAGCTGTGCTGAAGCTCTCAGAGTTCAGACTTTCATTCTCTCTAGGGCCACCGATGCTGACAATCTATGTTCATTTATCATACTTGTGGTGCATTGGATGAAAGCGTCGGTGAAGTGGTTCTGTATGTGTTATATAAGATAGATAGAATACATTTGCTGGTAGATGATTATGTCAAAGGTGATATTCTCTATTTCTTATTGTTAACAAAAAATATCCATTAAAAGACTAAAACCTACACGTCTTGTCTGTGCATTCATCTTATGACTCTGTGCCATAGAGCTCCGTTGTTCTCAGATAACATTAAAACAACACTGGGTGACATGTTCACTACCTTATTCTAGTTTACTGCATTTTGACTCAGTTCCACAAACACAGTCCTGCTGTTCCTGTTGTAAAGTTTGCTAAAACACTAGTTTTCAGAGGATGTTTTTTTCATCTTTGATCAAAACTATCTAAAAGTGAAATGAAATATTCAGTATTTCCCTTCCAAAAGAGTTTCCCCTCATCACATTGTCTGTGAAGATTCAGGTCATGGTTTATCCAGAAGGCTCATACTGTTACCAGTGTGGAGAGTGTGCTGGAATATAATTAGAAAGCTGAATCATCCCATAGACTAGATGAAATGACACAGTGTAATGAATTCTGGCTAGTTTTCCATTTCAAATCAGTGACTAAACTGTCAGACTGGTGACTAGACACCACGGTACTATGGTATCTCAGAGCCACAGACTGCTGGCCTCCCGTCGCCCCGCGGATGATAGAAATTGTGTTTGGGACGAACGGAGATCTTCCCCAGGACGCCTCTGGGGTGAAAAGGATTTATGTATGTATGTTACAGCCATCACTCAGCAAATGCCAAAGAGAACTGAGCGCTGACTGTAACGGAGAGTGTTATCCTACTACATCCTGGTTCCAAGCAAGGTGTCCCGAGTCCTGATGATATCTATAAAACACTAAAATGTGTTTGGGTCTTCGACATTCCCCTCCAAACTGTCCCTGTTTTCACAATTTAAATAAGAATCATAATATAGTAATTTATTATATTCAGTCCCACTGATTATTAGCTAATCCAATATAAAAACATAGGCAATGCACCACATGCACCATTAACAACTAACATCTATGATTATAAGAAATAACAACATTACTGAAGAACAACAGTAGCAACTTTTTGTCACCTCCTAAAGGAAAGTTCATCCATAGCTGCTGTACTTTTAACAATTGTACCACCTGCAGGCAATGAGGCAATTTATTGCTGCTGTCTCACTTGTTCCACCTGCAAAAATAGGATCCACAGTAAAAATGGGTCATCCAACTTCCAGTGGAAACAAATCAAACAAATGCAGCTATAAAATTCAACTGGTGGTTGTAAAACACCAAATGTTAGCTTTTAAACGTTTTTGTAAACATTTTATAAATGTAATTCAGTCACGTGTCCGAACCGTCCATGATCCGCTCTGGATAACAAGCGTTTTCTGGCACTCAACCAGTGGCGCACTTGGGCTGTCTGAGGGGCAGGGGTAGAGGAAGTAGGGAGGGCACCAGCTGCAGGAAACAGAGACGCATTTACACTTTCAAACTCTGGTTAAGATTACATTTATTTTATTATGCTGACTCAGACTTAAAGTATAACTATTACTACTCTGTTATAAAAACACACAGGGAACTATTAACTCTGTAGATTCATTGTCTAGAATGTAGGCCACCGTAGAGGGCACTGTGTCATGTTTTATTTCCCATAATGCCATACAAACAGGAACTTTTGCAGCCATTACCCCCACCCCATCCCCCATGAGTCCTGTAACGCCCTTTTGCTTGTCTATAGGCTCCTTTAGGTAGAGCGCATCTGACTCTATACGCTCACTACACAAGTTGCATAGGGCCCTGCAATTCAGGCAAAGGCCCTGCCTCCCCCTCATGTCAAAGAAGGGGCCACTGCTTACAACTTCGATGAGAGGATGAAGTAGAATTATCCTCCTGGTGACGAAAAGACAGAAAGAAAAAATGACATCATGAAAGTGAACTGTGGCAACAGCAATCAGGTTAACTTGTACTCTCTCCGAGTTTAATGTCAGCACATAGCAGCAGCAGTAAGTGGATGCTCTCTCTGGTCCGTCTGTCGTCAACCAGCTCAGCTGTGTCTTGCTTACTCGCTGTATTTTCTGGAATTTTTTGCAGAAGGAATTTAGTTGTAGCCTCTTAAAGTATGAATGACAATAGTGATAGTGAGCTACTTGCTACGGTTGCATTTCTGGTATCGAGGAAAAGAGGAAAACTTGACAAACGAGAGGGCCGAGAATTCCGAGCTTGTGCAATGTGACAGTGTGTTGATCTTATTTGAGTAAATGATAACCATCAAGCCAAGTCATAGTATAAATAGTATTTTATGTCTGAAAACGTGGGGGGGGGGCTAGTTTGAATGGGCCTGATGCAGCTGACTGAATGATGGTATTGCCATCTATAATTTACAGGTGCTGCGCTTAAGTTTGTCATTAGAGGAGATTCATTATGAATCAATTCATCATTAATTCATTAATTAGAATATTCAAATCTTTACACATTTAAGATTGTATGACAGCAGCGCATTTGTGTAAATGGCTGCTTAACTAAGTGTGTGAAACACTCTCACGCAGACAGTCGAGGCCCAGGCACACAGCTGTGTGATGATGAATATCAATAATAGGTTGGATTTATCTAGCGCATTGCAAGAAACCCAAGGATGTTAGAAATGGTTTTATTATACTTTGTTGAGACATACTGAAGTAAACACAGCCCTTTGGCTTATATTTACATCTTAGCCAAAGCTAACAGTGTAATAATACTGTGAGGACTGGACTAATTACCAGGCAGCTGAGCCAAAGCTCAGCATTATATTATATTATTTTCTGCTTTTTATACTGTCTATCATCTCCCATTTATTTTAATATTAACAAGAGTCTGTAGAAAATATTCTTTTGTTTGTTTTGACTTCATTCTGCTCTGTACTTCTCTTCCTTACTCGGGCCGACAAATGGAACAAACTGTTGTAAAGGAGGGAGGATGGCAGTGGGAGCACTGGGGTGTCAGGTGTGACTGTGTGATAATGGCAAATGGGTTACATGGCACGTAGGTCAGGAAGGAGGGGGCCCTCCTTCCTGACCGGGGTGGGAGGGGGGTCACTGCCAGCTCTGAATATGAAAGTCTTATTTTAAAACTTTATTTTTTGCACATATCAAACCATACGACCTGTCTGCAGTCACGGCGTGAGACACTGGAGAACTGGGTGGATTAGATAAGCATCAGTCTCACAGCGATAAACCACGGGAGCTTATGAGCCAAGGCTGCTGTGGTTTTGTCGCTGTGGTAACCGTTTCCTCAGCCACATCTTCTGCCTGCAGGTCAAACATGGATGAAATATCTCACAGCCTGTAGCTCAGGGAGTTAAAAGTTCGCAGAAGCACCCCCCCACCCGCTGCCGCCCCCAGTCGTCACTGAAATATCATAAGATCACATAACGGAACATGACGGAAATATTTTCAGAATTATCTCTGTAATGAGACTATCACCGTGGCGACATCCCAAGGTTACCGGTGACAGTCAGGACAGGTGACGCATGCCAACGGCTATGGAGATCCCAGCAGGCAACAGTTGTGACTTTCAGGAGGTCTGACCTTGTGTTTTGCCTTGACATATCAAATGCAGGCAGGCAAAACAGCACTTTGATATTACCCGTCTGCTGACATTTCTGTTCATTCACAGGTAGGCTAAAGGCGGACAGGGTTGTTGGCAATTTTAAATCACTTCATATTTTCATAACATTTTCACAGTTCTCTTTTTGCAGTTCTCGGTGATATTTGATATACGGACACTTACATTGGAAAAAGAAAAGAAAAGTCCTCTGGTGCACACGAATTCATGCATTTTAGATTTCTGGCAGCACCACCAGCATTGCGTTTGGAATAAATTATATCTGAAATGCACTGATAAGTGAGAAGTTGCTGCAAAAATAGATGACATTATTGCCAAGGTAAACCTGGTCAATGACTAATTTGATGACTGATTTCCCAGGGGCACGAGCGGTCTCGCTTCTTTCCATATTTTCCACATGAATACGGGTACTGCAGGAAAATACATGCAAACATTAAAACGTGTGCTTTCAGGTCATCTTCAGTGTCAGGACTAATCAGGAAATCATCCCAAAACAGACATGTTTTTTTTTAAGTGATTTCTTTATAACGAAATGCATTTTGTTACAATTGTAAAGAAAATTATAGCGTATAGTGTAAGCAAGAAGAGAAAAACACATGATTCTCTTACAGGTCTGTTCAGGTCTCTGGTAACTGCAAATGCATCAGTTTTGTAAGAGAGTGATTAGGGGATATTATTTTCTGGGCCTCTCTTGAAAACAGACCTGTTTTCTCCAGATACTGTTGGACTGGTGCAAATATCATATAGCTATAGTGCACTGCTGCCCTCACATGGCCACCAGACAGAAATACAGTTAGAAGGGTTGAGCCCAATGATCTGTAAAGCCACTGATGAGCAGCAACACGGTTAAATTGAAAGTACATTTTCATTATATTTTGGCAGTATTTGTCTGACTAAAGGCCTCGTCACAAAGTCTGTCACATGAAGCGATATTTTTTACAGCAGTTTAATCCAATGTTAATGTCCATGTGAATGACACTGTTCCTTGTCAACAGAAGCCTGGAAGCACTTTTAGGATGAGCTTATTTTGTGTCTGACTTAATTGTGTAATAGAATGATTAGGCTAAATGGAACAGCTTCACATCACACATACTGAGTGTGTTCCAATAATCATACCAGCATAGAGACATATTTAGTATGTCCCAGTGCATAGTATGTCAGATACAGTAGCCAAAACACCAGGACTTACTGCATCCCTTCCAGCTCAGCGACTGGCATTGTGTTGTATCTTTGAGGTAAGAAATGAAGCACCAGTACTCAGCTTTTGCTCTACTTGCACTTAACACAATTTGCAGTGTTTCCCTCAGCACAACATTGTTTTTGACATTTGTGACCACGAACAAGTTGATCCACTGACAATACTTAGAGATCAGTATGAGATATTTGTTCACAGCAGTGATGATTCATCAGTAATTCAATATCAGCAGCTCTGTCAGCCCTGCTTCATTACTTTGGATTTCCATTTGGACAGCTGAAGCCAAAACTCTTCAAATCCACTCAAGTCAAAGTAAGAGCAGATATTCAGCGTTTGGCATTTTAAAAGCAGTGTTGACACCTCAATATACTGTTGAAGGAAACATTTATACACAAAGTGAGTATAATATTCAGTATCTGTCACTTTTTAAATAAAAAGAAATCTGAATTCACAGTTTTGAATGGAACAAGGATTTTCCACATCCATCTCAGGAGCTCTGCCAAAGAGTGGGAAGAGCCAGATTTGGACTTGAATTAATCAGCATCAATTCTAACTATGACAGATTCAGCAAATGCAGCAAATACAAATACAATCGGCCATGAGCACGGAGAGGAATCCTTTTAATATGTCAAAACTTTAGCGCAGTTGTCACAGTCAACATATGAAAACTGTAATACAAAAACCTTAATGACCAAAATGTCAAAACGCCCACAAACATTTTGTTCCTACTGTATTCTCTGACTTGGCAGGCTGCAGACAGTCACATCCTGCACAGTTCAAAAAAGTAATTTTGTTGCCAGGGAAACTGTGAAAAGGTCTGCAAACAGCTGAATTCAGTTTAAAAGACTTTGATATCCTCAGACAGGCAGAGATGGACTCGACCATTATCACTGTACATTTTAGAATTGTGGGCTGGTGCAGACTGCTGAGTCTGAAAAGTGGGGAATATGTCTGAACATCCAAAAGTGCGTCTATTCATCAGCTTTAACATTCAGCTGAGAATGATGTTCTTTCAGCAAGGCCCCTCTGATGTATTGTTCTTTTGTAGTACACCTTGGATGAAAATTCAGTATGTAAAAAGTGTCTGACACCCCTCTGTTCAGAGCAGCTATAATCAGACGTCTTTGAGCGTACTGACACCTCTACAGCTCAGAGAAAGGAGAGGCATCATCTAACATAGCTGCATCGCAGACTATAGACTTTACTTTAGGTTCACACACCTGCTTTTCCATGTTTTGGCAATTTGTGAAATTAAACCTAAATGAATTAATTGATGTGGCCACTTGTGGGCAGTGGAAACAAGCTGTAAGCCGACATGCAGTAATATCACCTTTTAAGTTATATGGTGCTCATGTTGGCAAACAGCTTCATACCAAAACAACAGAATAGACCGATTTCCTATGATTCCCAAAAACACATAGATTAGCTTTTTCATTGCCTCTATAGCACAGATGGGGGCCGCCCACAAGCAAGCAAATAACTTTAGTCACATTAGCTATGAAAGTTAACATTGTGAACAGTCACAGCTCGGTTAGGTTTAGGCACCAAAACTGGGTTAAAATATAATGTAAAAAGTGAAGTATGTAACGTGATGTGAAGGATGTTACATTATGTACATGGCATAACTTATGTTACATTACAACCTGCTCCCCGTGCAGACTGATCCTCCAGGAAGTGCACCAGGTTTTGAAGCTAATTTGACAAATGCTCGACTATGTTCGCCCGCTAGCCAGATGCTAATTTAGTCTGTCTGCAATTTGGTGCTAAATAGGTGGAATGCAGTCAGGTGATGCAGAATGGAACTCTGCAGCTCTGCAAAACCAAAGCAATGATCTGAAAGATGCAATAAAACACTAGAGGACTGAGGGGAAGTGCAGAGAGTCGGATCGTACATCTGTGTTCATTATTATTACATGGGATTTTTTTCACACACAGTCATATAATCCATTATTAATGTGTACGAAAAAAAATCTGTCCTCTCTTTCTCTCCATCTTTTCGCAAATGTGGGTGAAAACACATTTAGATTTGGCCCGGCATGCAAGGATCTGTTGATCATGTGACCTCCTTCAAGCCCTTCAGCAGGCTGACAGTCTTACCCCTTAAAAACCTGAATCCACCTCACTGTCTGCCATTGTTATATGGCCACCGTTGGCTCTGGTAATAAGATGTCGAGGACACCAAGCGTCCTCTGAATCTTTGACAGGTTCCGTGGGCACAGCTCAGGCCTCATATTATCCAGTAAACTGCAGCTATTAGTTCTGGACCAGCTCTCCAAGCCATGTACTTGGAAAAACACCAGTGATACTTACTAAGCGCTCTTTCAAAGGGAGAGGACAGATACTGACAAACCATAATGGGATCTATAGAATGAACCATTCTTTCACTGGACAGTAAATACATCTCCAGGATCTGTTTGAGTGGTTGCAGTCATACTGACTCTGCCATACTCACAGTGGGAAAGATCAGGGGTTAGACTCTCCCAGTGGAAAGATAGTATTCGCATACTGGGGTTGGTATTTATTTTATGCTTAAACCTTTCATCAGATGCTTGTGATTTAACTTTCTGGACAGAGTTAGCGGGCAGCGCTCCCAGTAAAAGCAGCATGTGACATAGTGACTCAGAGTGTCCAACATTTGTTTTAAGCTCGATGAAAGCAAAATGCCATCCAGAAAGTTGCCTTGTATGTCTCTTCTGTGGTTAGTGGTGGTTCTCAACATGAAGAAAAGGGCACGCTGTGGAAAAGCAGAGTGCCACATAACTTATGAAATGTAATAAAAAATGTCTGTTAATGTCACTGAACACATCAATTTGGAATCTTTATGGTTACCATTCAACAGATTTGTAAAATAGTTTGGAGGCATCTTTCCTCGTGAACAGCTGTACTCTAAAGCTTTTTCATAATGCAATGAGATCCAGTCAGGCTTAAAGGGTCAGTTCACCCAAACTACACTCAGAAAAATCATATTAAAACATATGTGTTGGAAGGGCATACTGAAGTTATTGAAAAAATGACAACATAATGAAAATGAACTAATACTTTATGACTAATTACTCTCTAGAGGTATTTATCCAGGTTCAAAGCTTGGATTTGGAAACAGCAGTTGATTTTGCACTGGTATTTGATCATATCACACGACCAGCAACTTCATCAGCAGATGCCACTTTTTTTCTGAGCACTTTGAACACTTTTCATCTACTGATGAAGATGTGATATGATTGAAAGCTCCAGAGGTTTGGGTTTTATCTTTCCAGGTCAGGATTTGTGTTGCCACACCAATTCAGTGGAGGTGAATAGTGTTCTTTTTATGGTGCGCACAGGATTAAAATGTTATTACATTAAAAAACTGCACCGTGCCAAAGCATCTGTTTTCAGAAACAGCGTCTCCGCTGATCAAGATAATCCACAGAGCTCAATGTGAACACTTTTCAAGGACTAACTTAGTCATAGTTGCTCTGAGCACTTGACAGTGTGTTGTGTGGATTATCCAGAGGAACAATTGCGCTATTTGTAGAAGGAAAATAAGTCTCTACAATAAATGTTCAATGCTGCGAGCACCAAAAAGAAAATCTCATTCTCCACGATGTTGGAGTGATGGAAAAAATCTCAAAACCTGAGCAGACGATTAGAAACCACTAGAGATCAGAAAATGTTTAGTCATTTGAGGGACATCATCAAGGCCACGAGGGCTCCGGGCCACTTCAGAGAGTACGAGTTTAAACGGTTATTGATCCCTGCGCTGTGCTTCTTCACAACTCCTCTTTCTATCTGCTGACTCTCTCCTCCAGTGGTGTGTGGGCGTGCTGGATGAACAGGCGGTTAATGAGGTTGTAAGGACTGTAATTGACAGGAGCAGGGGGTAATTTCTGCACAGATACTTGAGACTTGGCCAAACATGTGAACTGAGTTCAGACGACTCATCTGCTGAGGTGAAGTGTCAGGATGGAGCACAGCCAAGAGCTGAGAGACGAGAGGAGGCAGGCGGTGGAAATATGGGAGAAACACGGGGCCTGGAACTGACGGAGCTTAGCCAAGGAAGTGGAAAATGTGGCTAGAGGTAGGGCTGTAGTATGTATTTTCATTATCAATCAATTGACAAACACTTCAGCTTTACTCCTCAAGATCAGTTTAATGATTGTGGTGAGAGCTATTACTCAACCCAGTGGTGGAATGTAACTAAGTACACTTCTGACATACTTGTACTTTACCAGAATACTTTAATTTAACACTACTTTACAGCTCAGAGGGAGATATTGAACGTTTTACTGTTACATCTGCACTGCATCTATTTGACACTTCATATGCACAGCTATGATATGATACAGTACTGCACAACTGATCCACCCTGTAGTATAGAAAGCATCTAAAATTGGCTCAGCAAGATTACAAGTATTATTTAGTGATAAAAACAGAATAATATATTCCATACTAAAAGAACTATAAGCTGCACACTGAGTACTTTCACTTACTTTCACAACATTTTGCTGATTACAACTTTGTACTTTCACTTAAATAACAGGACTTACTTGTAATGGAGTGTTTTTAGACAATGATAAAAACAGAGATGTAATGTCAGTCAGTTATCTGGGCATCGGCATGGAGACTACAAATGGAGGTGTGGAGTTTGATCTGGATGATGTGGGTGGTGAAAGGAAAGAAGGGTCTATAGAAAACATGCTATCAAGTTGCATTGTGGGAATTGTAGGATTCAGCAATTTAGGAGTTTGAGCTCGATGTCTTGGTCTCTGCTGCACTGACTTTGACCACTCTTATTCAAATATCTTCTTCTCCGCTAAGGTGCAGTGCTAAATTCATCATTTAATATCTATTTAAAATGTCATAAAATGGTGAAAAATGCATCACAATTTCAAATTGTCTTCATATAGTTTGTCTGACGAAGAGTTCATAATCCAAATATCTTCAGTTTTCAATGACATTAAACAGAAATGCACCAAATTATTGCATTTGAAATTCCAGCATGTGGAAGATGAGGCTCGGTGATGGCGGTGATGCCCAGACGTCTCCTCTAGCTCCACCATGAGGTCAACAGTTGTGCCTTTTTAGTAAAATGTCTTTACCTTGCAAAGGAGCTGCTCACCTGACTAAAAAACGGCTCAACTATTGGATGAATTGCAATGAAATTTGGCGCACACGTTCCCCTTGCCTCAACGCAGTGTTTCCCAGTCCTGGTCCCACTGGGGGCCCACTGGTCACCCACTGGGGGCAGGGAAAGATCACAAACATGCAGAACAGTGGACCTCCAGGACCATACTGGGAAACACTGGCCTAACATTTCATGTGGCACAGAGAACATGATAAAAAATGAGCTGCTTAATGCCAGCACCATGGTGAGGTTAGCATTTAGCTAAAAGCACACACTGTGCTCTCTTAGTTTTGTTTGCTAAATGACTTGTTGTTTCATTTCATCATTCATCGCAGCACTAGTGAGAAACCCTCCTGAGGACCGAGACATCTGCACCACTTTAGTGGATGTGACAGTGGTTTCAGAATGTAAGAAAAACATCCCAGTTGTGGTCACACCACTGGAGCGTTTGGACTTTCTCATTTAATGACCGACATGAAATTTTGGTTTCAGTGAAATCAGATACTTGGATCACTCACACACACACACACACACACACACTCAGAGAAAAAGGCGTACAAGAGACCTCTTTATTGAATTTATTAAGTTGAATTCAGACACTCAAAACTGATCAGCCCATCACTAGTAATGCTGTTTTACATCATTAAAATTCATTGAGCTGTAAGAGAGACCACCAGTAAGGTTAATTATGCTACCTGCTTATAGCTGTAGGTTAGCAAGTCCGATACAGTCCGTCATATAAAATCGAAGGGCATTAATTAAAACATAAACACTGTGCAATGCAATAAAAGTTCCTTTCAAACATGACCATGGACCATTTCTGAGAAAAGTAACAAGACACCAGAGAGGGATTTTGTTAATAACACTACATTTACCTAAAAAGACCACCACTGCTTAACATTTGACCAGTTTGTGACAAGGTCTAGGATGAAAATTTAAAAAATAAAATAAAATTAGAATAAAAAGCAGACCTATATAGAACTGTACAATTGTTCGGAACCTCTAGATAAATTCCTGGTGAGCTCGTGAGCTCTGCAAGCTGTACTAAAGGAGGAAGAAGACAATATTGCAACATTGCACCCTATAACAACATTAGAGTATATTTTTCCACAGACTTGTGACAATGGGTAGTAGTCCAATTTTCTGTTTGTGTGCTGTCTGAGCTCTATTCTAAAAATCACCCCCCCGCCTTTGATAGAGATCACCCCAATTGATACAGGTTGACTACTGGCCTGAACGGAAACAGAGTGGATTAACAAGACAAGAGGTTAACATACAACTAGTCGTATGTTCACAAGCGGGATGTTCCACAGTCTCAAAGTTTCCTGGTAATTTTCTTTTCCATGTGAAACCATAACAGTGTCAAACTTCTGTGGTATGGACTTGATGATTCGATTTGTTAAATAGCAAAGCCCAATTAAAAGACACCTAAAAAGTATCTGTTCGTGATGTTTTCCCACACTTTCCAAAAGCTCCATGTTTTCCACACCACGAAGACGTCGCTGTGCAATACGATGTACGGCGGCGTGACAAGCCCACGCCGCTCTACAGATGGTCGCACGTTACGGGAAGCCAGATGTGTACGGAGGCGGTTCGTCTTCTCTCGAAGAAAGATGCTTTTTTTTTTTTTGTGTATTTTCCAGCTTTTTCAAAACCTAGACAGTATTAATTGATTTTCTGCTCTTTCCATTAGGAACCTTGGATGAAGACGTCTTCTTGTGCAACAGATGTGAGGAGGGAGGGATTCATGGTTTGCACAACAGTCCTTTTTCCTGGCACCGTCTCAATGCGCTGACGCCTCGCGGCGACGGTGCCTGAGAGGCCAGGCGAACAGTTTGGTTTTTCTTCTGATTGTGAGCACAACTTAACACGCACACGAAGAGTATGTGGCAACATCATTCGCATCCAGTCGACCCCCGTGAAGTGACAAATGAGGCTAAAACCTTCTCATCAGCAAATCACACTTGGTCAAATTCACACATGACACACATCGCACGTTCACAGGTTCCTCCCTCGCTCATCTTTCTTAAATGGGGTTAGTCTTCCAACTGAATAACAGATAAAAATGTGTTGTTTTTTAGGCGTTGTAGTGATACATGCATCCATTATACTGATATACACTTCTTAAAAAAAGTTTAAAAAACAAAAAAAAAGAAAAAGAAAAAGAACATCAACAAAAAAAAAAAAAAAAAGGTATTAGAAACGCAGCTATACAGAGTCTTTTAGCTATTCCAGGGGAGTGAGGTTGACGGTCAGGTGAGACGTCAGGAAGCCAAGGAGCCTGATGTCCAGATGTTGTTCAGTTGAGAGGCAGGGGACAGAGGAGGGGTGGGTGTGTGTATGTGTGTGTGTGTGTGGGGGGGGAAAATGAGGAGGAAGAGCTGGGTTAGTTACTGCAGCACGGACGGCTGGTGGGCTGAGCCGTCTCTGTCAGGTCCACCCCCCGGTTCCGCCCGCCGCTGGCTCCGGCCGGCTGGGGCTCGTTCTTGGGCAGCTTCTTTGCTGCAATGAGAACAACGACGGCGGCGATGTTATCGGCATAATCGAATGACCCCAACGAGGACGAGTGATTCTTAGGAGCAGCCGAACACTAAAGCCTCTTTGTTTAAGTCAGTAAATTAACTCAACAGTCACTTTGTTACACTTTCAATTGATCCTGGCCTCAGCCTGCAGTGCTTATTAACACTTTCACTAACAGCGGTGAAAGGCAAAATCGAGTGTTTCTGGCAAATCTCTGATGCTCTCTGGGACACCACCCTCCCAAATACCACTACTGTTACCAGTGTGGACAATATGGAGCAGCTTTCCATGGCTTCTGCTGCACCTGCTTCTCTAAGTTCAGCTAGCAGTCCAAACAGTTGGGGTTGGTCTGAATGCATATTTTGGATTTGTGAAGTTCAATCTTTAATAGAGTGTTAAGCTGCTTCAAAGACATGTCAATAATCATTTCAAAATAGCCCACTGTAGAAAATATATATTAAATATTATATTAAATATATTAAATAACATAAAACAACAAACAAACAAGACTAAGCCAGATCAATGCCACTTTTTTTTTTAGGTCAATACGAATATTTGAATCAGATTTGAAATATCAGCAGATTCTTTGTTAACAAACAGACAACGTTTTGATAAAGATCCTTATTTCTCTGCACACCTACACATACGTTTATACGTCTGAGCTCGATCAGAAGTCTAATCTGGCAACAAAATAAATGAAACAGCTGAAAGTGGGTGTGTAGAGGTTTTAACTCAACTTTGTTGAGAAAAATCCAGTTTGTCAGCTCTCTCTAGTAGACAAACATACTGGCAGCACTGCTTCTAACCCTCAAACTACATTTGAAATGGTGACATTTGCATGAAATCTTTATTGTGAAACAGCATATGCATCACATAAGAAGAAGGGGGCTGGTAATAAGCTTTCAGGTGCTGCTATGTACAAAGGCCACGTTGTCCTTGAGACAACCTGAGGGGCCGGCTAATCCTGCACGTCTTCCCTTAATGAGATGGTTTCACCTTGCAGAGACAAAAACTGCATTCAGACAAGGTCTGACCGAATGCACCACTATCTCTAAACCCACCACCAGGAGGTTTCTAAAGAGGGGGGGGGGGGTAAACACCTCAGTGAGCATTATGAGCTGCAACTTAACTTAAACAAATATTGAACTAATTGATGAGCACTATACTGTAACAATGTTAATATTAAATAGTGCACATCCAAATAGCTTCCACTATCTGTGAACCTGTGACACTGGAGGCTACTAACACAACCACAGACACAAGACCGGAGAGTTACAGACATAACGAACGCTCACCGATGGCCATGAAGATCTCGTTCACGTTCATAGAGGTCTTTGCTGATGTTTCCATAAAAAGCAAGCTGTTGTCATCCGCGTACGACTGTGCATCCTGGAGGAGTGAAAACAACGGCGTGAAATCGAATCATTAAAGTGACTCTGGGCAAATCACACGAGACGCAAAGTGGACAAAAAAAACTAAATGCGGAGGAGTGAGCCGAGAGACAGAGATTGCCTTACTCTGTCGATACGTTTCATTAAATAATAACAGACATCGACGCAACTTCGACAATGATTTTCTGGATTCTGTTTCGGATAATTAATGAGGATTTAAAGAAGACAAACCTGGAAGTCCAGTGCTCTCTTGTTTGCGAGATCAGCCTTGTTCCCAGCCAGAGCTATTACAATATTTGGACTGGCTTGCCTCTGAAGCTCTTTAACCCAGTTCTTCGCCCGTACAAATGACTCCTGGCAAACAAAACAGGGAGGGGTGGGGGTGGGGGGGTATGACTCAGTTAGTGAAAATAACAATAAGATCCAAGCGGTGGAAAGATGAGGACAGAACAGGACTCTTCTCATGTTGTCTCCCCCCCAGCTTTGGCTAAATCTAATAATCGAGGCCCGGAACAGAGACTCATTACATTTATGATTTTGATGAAATATGAAACAAATGAAAATGTCCTCAGCTCAAGTACAGTAAAAGCAACATTCCGTACAGTATGATTTACTGCCATGCACAAGTTGAACAGAGCACGAGAGAATAAAATGAATCTAAAATGTGGGTGGCATGCCTCTTCTCTTGAGACCTTCAGACCTCTTTACATCTTTTAGAAAAGTCCAGATGAACAAAATATTAAACTCTGTCGCCTGTTTTTGTAACTATCTTTTCTTTTAAGAAATCACAGTCTTCAGTCAGTTTTCAGATGCTATCAACATTTCTAAGACTAAAATACAGTAAAAAAAGTGGACACTCATTGTTTAATAGAACCTTATTTTGCTGTTTTAACAAATGAACAGAGGAGTCATCACTCAGTGACACAGTGCTTTGTAGACAGTGTATAAAGACCTAGTATGTACATCAGTCAGCACTGTGCAGGTTTTAGGCTGGTGTAAAGAAATGCTGTAAAGGAAGAATGCTTTCAAAAAAATAAGTGTTTATTTCCCTCAATTTACAAAACACAAAGTGAGCAAACTGAAGAAAAATCTTAATCAAATCACTCAGCAGGAAGGTTGTTTGGGGTCGTTGTCCTGCTGCAGAATACACTTGGGGCCAATCAGACGCCTCCCTGATGGTGTTGCATGATGGACAAGTATCTGTCTGTATTTCTCAGCATTGAGGACACCATTAACTCTGACCGAATCCTCAACTCCTTTTGCAGAAATGCAGCTCCAAACTTCTCACTCATTATTGAACCACTCTGCACGTCTGCAGGTATTTATACACCGTCTACAAACGACTGTACTGTTGAGTGATGACTCATCTCTTAATTTGTCAAAACACCAAAATAAGGTTCTTTTTTTGGCTCAGCTGCTAAAAGGGAAATTTAAGACGGAAACCCCCAACAACAATGTTGTTCCACCTTTGGTTAGAGAGAGCAGCGACGGTAGCAGCAACCACATGACAGAAAACCTGGCACCTGACTCACCTCATTTGTTATATCATACACCACAATGGCTGCCTGGGCACCTCTGTAGTACATGGGAGCCAGACTGTGGTAACGCTCCTGACCAGCTGTGTCCCAGATTTCAAACTTGACTGTTGTGTCGTCCAAACATACCGTCTGAGTCAGGAAGGCAGCTGCAGGGGCACAAAGCAGAGGAGCCGATGACAATTGGGCCTGTAGCTACTGAGCTACACAAAATGTGTGTCTGCGAGGGTAATAATCTAAGACCGATGCTGGAGACACACACAGGCGGATTATCTGGTTGACTTAGTCCACATTTCCACATTTGGAAAATGGGAGCCCGGTAATATCAAACATGTTTTACAATGAACATCCAAAATCTGGATGACTGCTGATGCATCAAAGCTGCAGTAGGAAATATTATTTCATTCTATTACACAGCTTTGTTGAATACTCAGTTCTGGTTGGTCAATTACAGCATCCCACAGTCTTTCTTTTCAGATCACTAAAACCATTCTTTAATTCATATTTCACATCAAATGACTGATTTCTTTAGAACAAAGTTGTCTAATAAGCAGGACAATGATGATGCAGGGACCCGGTGTGAAGCAGAGGGGTCTGGAATCATCCCAAGGAGGTTCGTTTTGCAATAATTACCGATCCCACACAGACTTTTTGTTGAAATAACTAATTTTGACAATTACATTTCACCAACAATATTCTATTGAAGCGTTCCTTTACAAATGTGAGCAGTATGTAGTTTGTATTTACAAACTTGGACCATCTTAATTAAACAACCAATCATTTCCTGTGTGAAGCTCCACTGACAGTTCATGTTTTAGGAAAGCCCCTTTCACATTCACTCCTTCACTTTGGCCGCTCTGGGGATCGTAGGGGCCACCTTTGGGTGACAAACCTTTAGGTAACCACTGACCCCTAACCGTGGAGTGACAGCTATAGATTTAATCATAGTCTCTTCTCAGAATTTCTTTTGTTTTTTTGTCACTTTACTGTGTATATTAACACGGATTGTACCTCCGATTGTCTTCTTTGTGCCTAGTCGTCCAGTGGGAGAATATTTGCTTTCTGTGATCGGTGCCATCTTTGCACTTCTCTTCTGTATTTGGCCTAAGGTGAGTCTAATAATAGCAATGCAATGGAATAGATGGAATGTGATTTAACCATACTCTATGCAGTAAGTTTATTATGTAGCTGATAACAAACAGCTGTAACCTCATGTCAACTGCTGAACACATCAGGAACATGTGGGGGTGATGTCCAGGGACTACTTTCACACTCAGTCATTTTCTACCCATTTGCCCTTCTCTTTGTAATAATTCCTATACTCTGACACACTGAAGTTATTGTCGCTGGTAAACTATTTAGTGACTGGGAAGCTGATTCTATTTGTTTGTACCCTTACGATGATGATCGAGACGATCAATGCTCAGTGGCAAGACGGTAAATAGAATGTTAGTAGCAATATCAATTCTCGGATATAAAGTCGGAGGCCTGTTCACAGAAGAAAACACCACAGCATTGCCTTATGACGATACATACCTCCAATTGTGCTCTCTTGGAATTCATGAAACTGTCCCTTGACAAAACGAAGTACAAGACTTGACTTCCCCACAGCCGACTCTCCTAAAAGCACGAGTTTGAACTGGCAGATCTTGTTGCCTGCGTTTGGCCCATTGGGTCGCGTAGCTCCGCCTCTATTTGCCATGTCACGCTGTCCGGTCTCCCTCTGGCCGCTGGCGCTCTGCAAAAAACTGTGGAAAGCACCTGAGCAGGAGAGAGAAGAGAGAGCATAACGTCACCATCACATACGAAAACAGAGACGAATCAATGTCAGGAGACAAGTCTGGGTAAAACTGAAATTCACAGGGTTGATGCGTTTGTGTTCAAAAATTAGGAGTTTATATTATTATATTTTATTGTGTACTGATTGATGATTTTCGTAAAATCATAAAAAACAAAAAGACATTTGGTGCATAGTTGTTTACTGATTTTAAGATTGAATAACACAAATATCTTCTCTGGAGGATCAGCCTAAAACATTGTGACAACCTCACAATACCAGTTAGGTTTTATGTGAAAAAAATATGCAACATATATACTAATGAGCAAAAATGTGCAGCTCACTCTACAAAAACTTAAAATTAAATTTGCCAAAGCAAGAATACTTGGTTAATGTATAATTTCTCATAACTCAAGCGTGAACTGAGAACTGTGAAACCATTCTTAGTATAATCCAGAATCTAAAGTACACCGTACCATACTTTATGAAACATTCTCTGAAAAAAGGGGGCTAATTTACACACTTTATTTCAGAGATTGTGGACTAAAAAGCAAAGACGTCTGTCAGAACCTAAAATGTTTATAATGCCACACTGTAGAATGGCAGAGATATTCAGATTTTATAATGTTTTATGCTGTTGTTTTATGCAGACTATATTTATTAAAGACGGGCCAAACCCAAAGGTCAACACGATAACCATGCAGGGAAATTTATGGTTGTTCATGACACAGCGAGTCAACAAGGGTTCACATTACCAGCCACACTTTCTTTCCTCTGTAAACAATAGTTGGTTCCTCGCCATAACTACCTGAGCAGATAAGTAGAACAGGTATGGCTACAACATAACAGGGCTTGGCAGACACAGGGGGCCTTGGTGTCAACTTTCTGCCTGACAGTAATTCCAACATTCTGGCAGCTGATATCACACAGAGTGAAAATCAGTGACAGCAAACTTCTAGTAACTCCTTACTTGTAGCTGTATGTGATGTGAGGCAGAGCCACAGTGAGACACAGCTCCGGGCACACGTGTGGCTCAATGCTTCAAGGTGAACTTACACAGTTTTCTGTGCGTTTAAGGTGAATAACAACACCAACCGAACTAATCACACAATCAACAATAGTTTCAGTAAATCACATATTCCTCATTACCAAAAAAAACCACGTAAACACAACGCATCGGTCCAAAAGTAATAACTCAACTTCGTAGAAATCGCATTACGACACACAGTCCACCACAAATAACCTATGTTGTTGTTGTTGACTAGCTCGAATTAGCAGAGTAACGACTGCTAGCGTTAGCAACACAGCTACCTACTAAGTTCACAACGTCTACTCCAACACCAATCTCTGTCTGTAAGAGAGCATCATTTAGCGTATGTTACGTTTCATTTGGGTAATATCATACACGCCGAGCTAATACACTCTACATCTGACCTCAATATAAGCTTTGAGAATGCCAAAACACAGATGATGCAGTTTTGGGTGTGTACAGCTAGTGACAGCTAGCTAACCTTAGCGGCATGACGTTAATTTAGTGAGCAGCCTCACCGATCACTTGACTAAAGCTACAATCGCAGATGGTTGTTATATCAAACGTGGGTTAACGTCAATGTGTTAGTGGTGTAAACATGACGACTGATCCGGATTCACCAGCCGTACAACGTTAACTTACTATGCTAACTAGCTTGGCCCTTCCAGTGTCGGCTAGCTAACGTTAGCTAGCCACATAATAGACGCTGGGCAGGCTAACACGGTTGTTTAGCTGTGGCCGCATCGGGAGGAGCCCTCCGGCTAACGCTAATATTAGCTACTCACCTACCAAAAAGAGGAAGCTAGTTAATGTGAATGGCGTCTCCGGGACAGTATTGGCGGCACTTCACAGTGTGTCGATTACCCAGCCAGCTGCTGTAACGTTAGATTTCATAAGGCTCCGCGATGTCCCTCTCCCACTTCTTTCAACTTCCCTTTTCGCATTGTACGAACGATGATGACAGATCGTATGACTGGAATTGACAATCCGCCTACGTATCGCTGCGACGGACCAATCACATGCAAGGATTTATTCCCAATTTCCCTTTCCAAAAAACTGCACTAAAACTGCAATGAAACCACAAAACACTGGCAAAACTTAACAACAAGGCCAAAAAACACTGAATACAGTACTTGTGTTAAATAAAAATAAGCACAAAAACAATTATTTGTCACATTTGTGGTTGACTGTGACCTTATATAATCACACAGTAGCCACAATTACATCTGCATAGTTTTATATTCACCTGAAAAGTATTTTAAAATACCTGTAATGGTATTTCAAAGTGACCTCACAGTTGTTGCTAGGCAACCAAACTCAAACAGGCGCACCACTCAGCGTCCAACGAGAACTTGGTGCAGCTGGACACTTTTAGGGTGAAGCCTTTCCCCGGTGCAGTACATTTAACACATACAGACTGCCTTGGGTTCCTCTGTTGCTGCTACAAGTGGATTCAAGATGAGTGTGGCTGGCAGAAATACTTCTGACCGACTGAAGTACATTGACAGAAGTCCGAACATAGCGGCGGTACGTCTCCTGTAAGAAGTTAGCGTAGCCAGCTAACGCTGCGTTAGCTTACTGCTCACTCCTTCGATGGTGAATTAATAAACCTTCGTCTTACTGTGTGTCTTTTAACACCAGGCCGGGAAATTACTTCCTATAGGAGACAGGGCCATGACCTGCTTACAAGAGGTGGCAAGAGTAAGTTTAATTTTTTATTATTTGCATTTTGTATTTGCATGGTTACAGTATCAGTTTCAGCTCAATCCTCAATTCAAAGGGGCTTTATAGGCATCAAAGCATCAAGATATAAAATATTGGTATGAACAATGGCATAATAACAATACACATTAAATTGATATGTATATGTATACATCTTAATTATGAACACTCACGGTTTTATTTCTGGGTGCTGTGCCACATCTGAAGTATGACTTACAATTTGAAGCGTCAGCCACCTTTGAAAAGTCTGAAGGTGCATTCCCTGTCTGTCTAATGTGCCATATCCATATTTGTTTCAGCCCCCCACCCCACCGCTGGTGAGGAAATTTCGCAACAGCACCCAACCCGAGCCTGGAGCTATCAGAGTGCACCAAGGGAAGGCAAATGATCCAGATGTTGCCAGTAGCCTTGTTCACGGCATCAGCACAACATCCTCCCTCACTGTGAGCACCACAGACACACACACACACACACACACACACACACACACACACACACACACACACACACTCCTGTGGGTTAACACAGCAATAGGGAGGGTTTTCACCAATTGATTTGGTAGGTAGACATATTTCTAGATCATTGCCAGTGAGTCATAGCTAATGGGTCAAGTTAAGAGAAGAAGATGAGTGGCATTTTTGCTGTAGTGTGTTCAGTATTTGTTTTGATATGTAGTGTGTGAAACCACTGTGTGATTAGTTCATGCCACAAGCTGCTTTTGCATTCACAGTTTCACACATTCAAAAGGAAAATGGATTAATAAGTTCTTCTTTTGTTTTTCTTCCTGTGATTCCAACAGGGCAGCAGCTTGCTAAATCCTCCCCAAAAGACCTTGTTCCAACAAAAGTTACAAGAGCTCAGTGAAGCAGAGTACGCTTCTAGCCAGAAAGCACCGCTGGGCAGGTCACGTGGACAGCGTGTCGGACTTCCCACCTGGAACAATGACGCAACTACGCATGGAGTGAAAACAGTTAGAGGTAGGTGTGCTGTCAAATAAGGTCATGGCTGACACTGTTAAATAGAAAAGGAAGAAATAACTTTAAGTCCTCAAATGTATGTTTTAGTGAAGGAATTATTTTGATGAAATGATGAGCCCCTTCTCTTTTGAATGTGTCTTGTTCCTTTTTTTGTCCAGACTTGGACGTGCGGGAGATTATTAACCCTTCAAAAACAGTAGAGGAGGTGGAGAGGGAAGCTCAGGAAAGCCATGAGGCTTACATCCGTAGCCACAATGCCTATTTTGTTGGTAAGAGTAGTGGAAAAATGGATGTTATTCATAACACCTTTACTGTTATCTATTTGTTGATTTTTTTTTGTCAATCATTTTGAAATGCAATGTCTGCGTTTCACCACAATAAAATCACCTTGCTCTACTCCAGGTGAGCGGATTGATAGGAAGTACGACTGGAGTCATTACAGTAAAGACAGCAGGTTTGGGATCCTCACACCTCATTTCAATGACGGCCGTAAACTGGGGGAGACGCTGAGGCAAGTGCTGAAATAACCGTGTACAAATGTTTTGTTGTTAATATTCATAACACTATGTATTCGTTCAGTGTATATTGAACTTGAGGGGGAAGCATGCCTGATCTTGCACCCATATCATTTTGCCACAGGTTTTACAACCCAAAGAAAACTGCATGGAGGAGATCTGGGAACAGGGAAAACGTGGTGCTAGAAACTGGCAGAATGAACAATGTGTAAGTTTCTGTCACACCGCTTCTGACCAATTCTGTGACCTCTATGGACTATACCATATCATACTTAACTAATCTTTAACTTCATTTCTTTTTTATTAAACCCGTCTTTCAAGGAGAGGAAATACCTTGAATCTTCCACCAGGTCACACCTTTGGGAATGTCTTTCCAAAAGAAGAATTCGGTAGAGTTTATGTAAAAAAATGTCTCTCCTGGGTCACGTGCGTGAACACGCCTCAGGACATAATTTGTAATACTGGTACTGACATACGGGAACCGTTCAAGTCATCAAATGACATTTTGCTTTCTCTCTGCAGGTGCTGGAGACATAATCCACTCCACAGAGCCGGGCCAGTACGTGAGAGGCAGAGACCGACAGCGCAGCCTGGTCAACACGGTGCGGCACCACCTCAAGAAGGTCAACTTCCATAACTTCCCCTCCATGCTGCAGGCGTTCAGATATTATGACAAGGTATGACTGCAGGCAGGGTGACACCTCGACACTACCCCCATGGTGAAGTCAGAGCACAGTCCTTTCTCACAGTGGCCATTTTTACTTGTGATAGCAGGACAGGTAGAACGAATACTAATAAATGGTATCTCATTGTTATAAATGCTGGCTTCTAGTTTGGCCCTGGCAGCTATTATACATGTTAATGGTGTTTGACAAGGTGAAATGTCTGCAGTGGGAAAGGTCAGTTGCAGGGTCTGAGATAAGGTCAGGGATGTGACCCTGTTGTTAAGACATGCAGTTAAGTAGCATTGCTTCTATAATTCTCATATCACAGCCTTTTCGTGTGAATCTATTTATGGAAATCTCTAGAAAGGCAAGGGAATGATCGACAAAGAGGACCTGCAGGCAGTGTGCCGTCAGTTCCAACTAGATGTGAGCGAGTCAGTTCTGGGCGACCTGATGGAGTACTGTGACACAGACAAGGACGGACTAATCAGCTTCCTGGAGTTTGGTAACTTCCTCAACTGGAAGGACAAGATGCCCATCAACAGTCTAGAGCAACGCATAATTACAAATGGTCAGTTAAATGTAATGCATCAATTTATTTACCAAGACTTTATCCATGCAGCTCTGCTTCACTTTCACCGATTTATGCATTCATTTCCCCTGCTCAGAGCTCAGGTACTGAATCACAAGTACAGGTAGTGGATTTCATCAGGGTAACGTGGAGGTGACATGCAAAGGCTCATTTCTGCAACATTTTCCTCTTATTTTGTCTCCTGCAGAGCATCCGACCAGCACGGCTCCAGCCACTATAGAGAGGAGGCCTTCGTCAGGATCTGCACAGCTTCCTGCCTCTCAGGTCTTGGTTAAGCCTGAGGACCTGGAGCCAGTTGAGCCAGGTAGCTCACTGAAAACCCTCAGGACCCTGAGGCGACCAAGGGCAGCCCCAGACCACTTCATGACCTCTTCCTCCCTCATCCGGGCTGTCAGCGGCGGTCCGCCCACTTCAAGTGAGTCGGAAATAGAGATGTGTGGTGATAAGGATGCACACTATCACAGTGCTCCATGTGTCATACTGTCTTATACAAGCCATAATTGTAATAACTTAAAAACGTGCCTCATGCATATACAGTGGGGCAAAAAAGTATTTAGTCAGCCACCAATTGTGCAAGTTCTCCCACTTAAAGATGACAGAGGCCTGTAATTTTCATCATAGGTACACTTCAACTATGAGAGACAAAGTGAGAAAAAAAAAAAATCCAGAAAATCACATTGTCTGATTTTTAAAGAATTTATTTGCAAATTATGGTGGAAAATAAGTATTTGGTCAATAACAAAAGTTCATCTCAATACTTTGTTATATACCCTTTGTTGGCAATGACAGGTCAAACGTTTTCTGTAAGTCTTCACAAGGTTTTCACACACTGTTCCTGGTATTTTGGCCCATTCCTCCATGCAGATCTCCTCTAGAGCAGTGATGTTTTGGGGCTGTCGCTGGGCAACACAGACTTTCAACTTCCTCCAAAGATTTTCTATGGGGTTGAGATCTGGAGACTGGCTAGGCCACTCCAGGACCTTGAAATGCTTCTTACGAAGCCACTCCTTCGTTGCCCGGGCGGTGTGTTTGGGATCATTGTCATGCTGAAAGACCCAGCCACGTTTCATCTTCAATGCCCTTGCTGATGGAAGGAGGTTTTCACTCAAAGTCTCACGATACATGGCCCCATTCATTCTTTCCTTTACACGGATCAGTCGTCCTGGTCTCTTTGCAGAAAAACAGCCCCAAAGCATGATGTTTCCACCCCCATGCTTCACAGTAGGTATGGTGTTCTTTGGATGCAACTCAGCATTCTTTCTCCTCCAAACACGACAAGTTGAGTTTTTACCAAAAAGTTCTATTTTGGTTTCATCTGACCATATGACATTCTCTCAATCCTCTTCTGGATCATCCAAATGCTCTCTAGCAAACTTCAGACGGGCCTGGACATGTACTGGCTTAAGCAGGGGGACACGTCTGACACTGCAGGATTTGAGTCCTTGGCGGCGTAGTGTGTTACTGATGGTAGCCTTTGTTACTTTGGTCCCAGCTCTCTGCAGGTCATTCACTAGGTCCCCCCGTGTGGTTCTGCGATTTTTGCTCACCGTTCTTGTGATCACTTTGACCCCACGGGGTGAGATCTTGCGTGGAGCCCCAGATGGAGGGAGATTATCAGTGGTCTTGTATGTCTTCCATTTTCTAATAATTGCCCCCACAGTTGATTTCTTCACACCAAGCTGCTTGCCTATTGCAGATTCAGTCTTCCCAGCCTGGTGCAGGTCTACAATTTTGTTTCTGGTGTCCTTTAACAGCTCTTTGGTCTTGGCCATAGTGGAGTTTGGAGTGTGATGGTTAGGGTTAGGGTTAGGGTTAGGGTTAGGGTTGTGGATAGGTGTCTTTTATACTGATAACGAGTTCAAACAGGTGCCATTAATACAGGTAACGAGTGGAGGACAGAGGAGCCTCTTAAAGAAGAAGTTACAGGTCTGTGAGAGCCAGAAATCTTGCTTGTTTGTAGGTGACCAAATACTTATTTTACCCAGGAATTTACCAATTAATTCATTAAAAATCCTACAATGTGATTTCCTGGATTCTTTCCCCCCATTCTGTCTCTCATAGTTGAAGTGTACCTATGATGAAAATTACAGGCCTCTCTCATCTTTTTAAGTGGGAGAACTTGCACAATTGGTGGCTGACTAAATACTTTTTTGCCCCACTGTATTTTTTTGCGTTAAAGGCCTTTTTGCAGAAATTGTCCTTTGATTTGTCCTATTTCCATTTCATTCATCTCACCCTCTTCATGTGGTCTCTCTCTTCATAGGTAGCCGCACCTATGGGATCCCCTCTGTGCGTTCAGACCTTCCAGCTCCGCGTATAAAGAGAGTCAGTGACACTAACAACTACGGTGATACGTCCACAGCTGGAGATCTTCTGCATCCATCAGTTCATGCCATTCATGGTGTTCACGAGGAACACTTCTTCTGTCCTCGCACCAAGAAGGAGGTAAAGGAGGTTGTAGTAATGTGCTTTAGTGAAAATGGTTTTTGACACTGAGGCCTTAATCCTCCCTCTTTCACAGATTGCAGAGATCTTCAAGAATGTGGGTGTGAATATTTCTGAGGAGACGTTCGAGGAGGCCTGGAAGCTGGCGTCTATGAGGCATCCAGCTGGGGAGGTTTGTGTCGAGGTTTTCCGTGACATCCTCAAGGAAATAAAAGCAGTGTAATACTCATGTTTGTACTAAGATGTTTTTACCTCATCACAGTTAATATTTCTGTCTAAACAATATCTCTGCTGTCTGCAGAAAACTCTGTAGCTCTAAAATGTAGTTTTGACGTATTGAAGAATAGATTTCCACAGCCAAAATTGACTGGCACACAGGAGTAAACAATTATAATGATAGTTTGCTTTTATGAAGTTTTCCCATGAAAGCCATGATGTAAGCAACCATAATGAAAACAATAATGTTTTATTTGTATTTCACACTGTAACACTGGCGACATTGAGCACGTAATGTATGTGGACAGTAGCAATAAATAGACCAATAAAACCCTGTGAAACTTCAACTTTCTCACCAAGTTCCTGTAATATGGACAAATGAGCACCTACAGACTAGTTGTAGTTACACTAGATAAAGTTACTAAACTACTGCAACCGGCAAAATAAATGCCGACAGGGTGATTAAGACCCCAAAGTAAAAACCATTTCCTGCATATCAGTAGTTCAATGTAGAAATACAGTGGGGCAAAAAAGTATTTAGTCAGCCACCAATTGTGCAAGTTCTCCCACTTAAAAAGATGAGAGAGGCCTGTAATTGTCATCATAGGTACACTTCAACTATGAGAGACAGAATGGGGGGAAAGAATCCAGGAAATCACATTGTAGGATTTTTAATGAATTAATTGGTAAATTCCTGGGTAAAATAAGTATTTGGTCACCTACAAACAAGCAAGATTTCTGGCTCTCACAGACCTGTAACTTCTTCTTTAAGAGGCTCCTCTGTCCTCTCTCTCTCCACTCGTTACCTGTATTAATGGCACCTGTTTGAACTCGTTATCAGTATAACAGACACCTGTCCACAACCTCAAACAGTCACACTCCAAACTCCACTATGGCTAAGACCAAAGAGCTGTCAAAGGACACCAGAAACAAAATTGTAGACCTGCACCAGGCTGGGAAGACTGAATCTGCAGCCCACTTACAGAAGACTTACAGAAAACGCTTGACCTCTGTCATTGCCAACAAAGGGTATATAACAAAGTATTGAGATGAACTTTTGTTATTGACCAAATACTTATTTTCCACCATAATTTGCAAATAAATTCTTTAAAAATCAGACTGTGATTTTCTGGATTTTTTTTTCTCACTTTGTCTCTCATAGTTGAGGTATATCTATGATGAAAATTACAGGCCTCTCTCATCTTTAAGTGGGAGAACTTGCACAATTGGTGGCTGACTAAATACTTTTTTGCCCCACTGTATATGCATGAGGCATGTTTTTAAGTTATTACAATTATGGTTTGTATAAGACAGTATGACACATGGAGCACTGTGATAGTGTGCATCCTTATCCACTGTATGTAGACCCTTTGAGTAGATTGTGTGGAAAAGGGACGGACACACCTCACATAAAAAGTATAAATAGAATTTATTTATTTTTACACTTCATATGTTTCACACGAAAAACAGATCATAAAAGTTTGAACTTCAGCTGTAGACAACATAAGAATTAGAATAATTACAATGAATACCATCAGTTAAAGGATAACTAAGATATTTTTAAACCTGGGCCCTACATTTATACTTTTTTTGGTCTGAAACAAAAATGTCCAAAAGGTTTTGGAACTGGTCCAGTAGACCACCTTAGCAAGTAGCTGTTAAGAGGCTGTAATGTATTGGTTTGGGGCAATCTCTCAAAATCAATTCTACAACTCAGTGAAGGGCATCATGGATTGGTGTAATGTGGATGCTGCTCATAGTCCATGTTAAAATGTTAGAGATAACAAAATAGAGAAAACGTAGTGTCCATTTAAGTTGCCTGACCAATGGGTTTTATCATATGAGCATACAGCAGTGTTACTGATCCTCTTACTTCATGAATTCTCTGACAGCCAGGAAGGGCACCCAACAAAAAGGGGGTTATGTGAAGAAACAGAAACATTTCTGTACCTGCCACACCATTTTCAGTATATGGACTAGTATTTAGTGCACACTCAGTTGCTGGAGAGCCAAACTGCTCCTTAAATGAACATTTCCTTCACTGTTCTGAGAATTCCTCAAAGAGAGCGTACCTGTCAGGTTTACAGGTGAGTTTTCTTCTTGAATACAAACCAACCAGGTTTGTATTCAGCAGAGGGCACAGCAGCATGCAGGTATGTGACAAAAACCCCAAAATGGATTAGTTGAATAAGGGAATATGTGTTTATCATTAATGTTTATTATGATTTGGGTTTGAGTCTCGGGCTTGACTTGAGCTGTCTTTGTTCTGGCCTGAACATTAACACCAGTCAACGTATTAAAGACAAACTCACAGTGTGGAATCATCTGCACGACACTGAATGGCATAAAATGTAGTTTTGGTTTTATTTTATCCCCCTGCACAACAAACAATATACACTAAGGCAATTTAAAGGCTTTGTATTCCTGTCATGTCTCTGTAATCATTAGTAAGAACAAGACAATATCAGAGACACTACAAGTTTGGAGATAAACATGTCAGCAAACAATGTTTTTCCCCTATTTCGGCTCAGTTTCTAGAGAAGAATGTTCTCTATTAACATGAATGACAGAATCTCGTGCACAGAAAAAGCTCATTTGTGTCATGTCAGCATGTCACCTGTCTTTTGTTGGTGCACGTAAGCTGCTGTGAAATTGTTAAATCTTTGGTTGATTGTCTACGCTTTAATATTATAGCCTATTTCTATGCTTAAGAAAGACCTGAGTAAATACTGAGAGGTACGTTCTCCATGCCTTATCATTCGCTCTGTCAGAGTATTAGATTTAATTTCCGAGCCTATTTATCTTCTAATTCTATTAATCACCCTTAAAATGGGTGTCTGACAGGGATAGCACAATTAATTTATGGCCTCTTTTAGCTGAAACACGTGCAGACATACAAGACTGTGACACAGACTCAAAGAGATGCAGGGAATTGTTTGCACTCTGTTTCGCTAACAAGATTAATGAAACAGGTTGGCACGCAGCCTCGACTGATCCACATGTCAGAACATTACAAAACAGGAAAATAACTAATAAAAAAAATCATTTGCTTTTTGTATATTCACCAATTGCTTTTGTTTTCTTGTTAATTTCCATTAAACTGAGTGATGCACAGGCGTGGCAAATTGTTTAATGTGCTCTCACCATATCCATAAGCATATTGACATGTGCTAAGCTAACCGCACTCATTTAATCTCATTATGACTCTGCAAGATGCTCCACTGGAACCAAAAACCCCCACGCAAACTTCCACAGACCACATATTACTATGCGGCAAAAATTAGAATAATCCCCAGCGTATTTCATTATGCATGAATTAGCGGCCGCTAATGACAGAATCTTCTCTGTTTGTCAGATATGTTGTCAACATTAATAATATTGCAGCAAGCCTGAACAGAATGGGATGACACGCAGCATTCACCAGCCTGTCAGACGTGATGTTTTTGACAAGTGACACGTTTCTGGCGGTGGCCGTGGGCTCAGACGCGGGCTGCGTTTGACTTGGTTAAACCGCTGGGAAATGTTCTGGTAGAATTTGTCACTGTAGCTTGCAGCGATGTCATACAACTATTTTCACTTGGTGGAAGAGTCTTGTTGGGATCTCTTGTTGATCCATAAAGTACTTGCGTGACAACCGTGTAGCAGAAAAAAACACACCCTCCTGCTATGGAAAATGGATTATCTTGTTGCTTGTTATCATTAGAACCACAACTCTCATGTATTTCTTCTCATGTATGTTTTATGAATCACATGTGGAGGATTCAGTTATGGAATATTAGAACTTCACCTTTAATGCTGATGCTGTGCTCAGACACGATACAGAAATTACTCAGGGAGAGCCTGTTTTTTTTTATCATCCTGAATTTATCATTTATTCATCCTACTAAATAAATATGATAAAATATAAAAAAATAATATGGTTGACAGTTAAAGAGTTCAAAAGGACAGCTTTCATCTGCGCCATGGTTCCTGAAGGTGCATTAAGCCATATGAAGAGCACTGACTAGTTTTCTAGGTCGAATGAGGGTGTGAAAACAAACCTAACACTGGGGAGGGCCTTACTATTTTACAACATGAAACATAAGGGTCAGCTCCCCTTACCAGCCGAAGAATGTTTGTACAGTTTATCAGTGCAGTGTCAGAAAGGCTTACTACCGCTGTAGCATAGAGTAGATCTCACAGGCACTGATTGGGTCGAGCGAACACAAGCAATTTATTGATGCAACATAGTGAATTTAACAAAGTCGAAGGAATTGAGGAGTCAGAGTTCATTCTTCACCTTGGAAATAGAGGCTGAACAAAATATAATTACTAGCTTTTTCTGGAACTTTCAGCTGCATCTCGTGGTCTTCCTCGATGGTTTGATTTTTCTTGTCATGGAGATGGCTCAGTTGTCATCACATGACACTGTCTCACATCGATCAGTGGACACGTTACCGCAGTGTTTGTCATGCTGGCTACACCTGGTTTCCTTGTCAACCGGCTCTAACATCTGAGGTGGGTGCACCGCAAGTGTAGAACTTTGGTCACGTGACCAACAGTAACCATACACGAGCGCTTGTCAAACACCTGCGCCATCAACATGACAACTGCGCAATTCTCAGAGGAGCACTTGAACATGCGATTGAGAGCTCTGGAAAAAGCCGGTACACGGACCTGGAGTGAGGTTTAGATTTTTTTTGGCAACGCATTTAAACAGTAGATGGGATTTAAAGGCAACTAAGGGTCTTCAAGTAGGAAAGTGGGCTCGTTCATTGAGTTCCCGAGGTCTGCAAGGTGTCTGCACAGCTTCAGCGATGTGGCTCCGGGTCCCGTTTCATGTGATCCAAACAGACGTCTGTCCAGTGTCATGTTGTCTTTATGAATAAATAAATTCAGCCCATCACTGCGCCCCCCCCCCCCCCCCCCCCTCCTCCCCTTGTGTCCTGATGACCCACAGATGGCCTTGCAGAGTCAAGTCAAATCACTCAGCCACTTTCCAGTGCCAGTGCCAAACAGTCGTGACCTTCCAGTCAGGACAGGCCCCCCTCGTCAGCTCTCTGTGGAATCTGGAAAGAAAAAGGGACAGCTATGTTCAACAGCAGCTAAAGGTCGTTTACTCTCATTCTAAACATTCACAGCTGCCCAGACTGAAGTAAAACATGCACCCGGTGTCTCTTCTACTGAAATTCAGTATCCTAAACTCTTAGCGGTAAAAAGTCCTTAAGGAAAAAGCAGATTGACGAACTCTCAACTCAAACTAAGGGCTCACTGGTCTCACCTTGAAAATAATAAGGTTAGTGTTCTGAAAATGGCTTCTTTATCCTCCTAAACTGTCTGTTTGCTGGCATTTGGGATACCATTTGAAGTGTAACAGGCTTTCTCAGACGGGATTCTAAGACCTGAAACAATAGGCAAGAGAATCTGGCTAACTAGATAGGTGGGCATTAGGTAGAATAGCCACACCATGCGGTCCAGCCACTAAACTGGATTACTGATGGAAATGGAAAGAGGCTTTGACTGTTACATGCACTGGGAGTGAAATGACCCTTTCTGTTACAGCAACAAATCATCAGGGGCTCTTTAGACCCAAATCAGAACAACTGAAATGATGCAGTGGCAGAATTTTACATAATCTGAACTGCACTCTTTACGTCAGAAGATCCCTTTCAGACATGGAACACACGACGTTGCAGGCTTCGTGTGGCTGCTCAAGTGATGAAATGAGGGGCCACTGCGTTCATTTTCCTCACAGCCTCTTTCAGACATGACAGGATATTTCAGTAAAGAGCCACAATAATGCTCACGAGATTTGGCAACTGGTGTTGAGAGCGGTAAATTAAATAGATACCAAGGACGAAGAGCTACAGAATAAGAGCCTATTTTTCAATCCCACGTTCATTAAAAATGGAAAGACAAGACATTACAATGGGACTTTTGTTTTCTCACAAGCTGTATGTGAAGCACTTTGTGGTGCGTTTCATCCATCTAGTTGGCAGGAATTAAAACTTAAGATATAAAGAGGGAGACATCTGGTGGGATTATTACTCTGCTAACACGATTTCTCTTGCCCCAGTTGCATCACAAGAGGAAAAGTCATTTTATTTTAAACTGGTCCGCCACGAGGAGAGTCTCACAAGCTAAAATCAAAAATCTACTTAAAATTCAAAGAGTTTTGGGTTTCATTTAGTTATATTACGTTGCTTTGGGAAAACAAAGTAACAGATGGAGCTGGGATAAATGTATGGAGTGTCTCCTCATGACATGTTTGATGCCAGGTTCACACTACAGGAATTTCAGAACCCTAACTGATTTTGAAAATACATAAAGAGAAACTTCACAGATGTTCTTCTCTGTAATCTCAAACATGCACACATTACATTTGAAAATAGTGGCACATAACGCACTACAGGATATTATTAAGAGTATCATGCCAGAGGGAGCATTGCACCATTTCACAAGATCTCTTGTGGTTTAATGGGGATTCAGATGTAAACACAACAGAGACCGACTTGATGGGACTTGGTGGTGCTTTGCAGTGACAAAAAAGTTTAACGAGTCTGGGTGAAAAAATGGTTGGGTGGATGCTGTCAGCATGAGTTGTCTGTTCTTTAGACAATGGAGGTGAGATTTTACCGTCAGCTTTAATATCTTAAATCATAACAACCATATCATTGCTTGGCGGCACCATCAGCTGCTCCCGGACTGATGTTAGCTTGTAGTGCTACCGCTTAGCCAACACAGAGAGTGGTGACGTAGTGACATCCGGATTTTAAATCCTAAATATCAAACATTATCGGGACGAGATGAGCCAATTTGGACATGTGCCGGGTGAAAAGTGATACATAAAGACATACATGGACACAAATCAACTCTGTTTTGAAGTCAGATCGTCCATCCTGATTATAAACAACGATGAAAATTCGTCATCAGAGATCAACGGTCTTGCAGAGTGGTGCACAGAGAACAACCTACTGACCTACTGACCAACCTCAGCAAAACCAAGGAGCTGATGACTGATCTGAGAAAGATGGAGGCAAAGACCCCCCCCCCCGTCTACATCAGTGGAGCCGAGGTGGAGCTGGTGAGCAGTTTTGGGTTCCTGGGAATCAGCATCCCAGAGAACCTTCTCATGGTCATCACACATCTCCGCCCTGATTAAGAAAGCTTAGAAACAGCTGTATTTCTTAAGAAAGCAAAACTCCCATGCCACGGCCTTGTACAGGGTGTGTACGGCCCAGGGCTGGAGGGCTCTGCAGTGGGTGACGGAAACAGCCCAGAACATCACTGGTACCCATGTAAGCAAGCACCAGTGATGTTGATGAGGTGAAGTGAGGTGCCTGTGCAGAGCCCAACAGATATTAAAGGACCACACACACACACCCTGCTCTCCCTGCTGCTGTCATGCAGGAGACAGACTCCAACAGACTGAGCAGAGCAGCCTTCCTCAGGCTGTGAGACTGCTCAGCTCATCGTCTGCAACTCCGCCACAGAACACATTTATTTCCAGTGCGACTTAAAGGGAGCACAACTTGCATTTCATCGTGCATCCTGCTGCTGCAGAATGACAATGACAACCTCGGCAGACTGCTTTTGTCACTTTACTGTTAAAGTGACTTTGGTCTTTATTCAAACATAAGACCACCGTGTTAAAATTGTCCTCACATTTACATAAAAGAGGCGCACGTCTGAAAAGAGCTAACAAGTCACTCCTCGACCGTCTGTGTGTCTGTTAATAGAATTAATGTTACAATATTTAGAAAGTGTGCCGCTACGCCTCACTGTATTACAGTGAATACAGTCACAGGATTCCTGTTTCACTCTTTAAAGTGTATTAGTGGCAGCCCTTCAGTGGAATAAATATGTCACTTTTGCATTAGATGAACTCACTTCCATCCACACATGACACTTTGGAACATTTCTCCTAAATTATCCTCTCCAAATATAACTGGAAAAACATTTAACTCACCGCCATCAGCTGTGTCTCTGTTACCCTCCCAACGAAAACAGACACGCCATATGTTGGCGAGCCTGCAGGTAACTTTGAGCTTTTGCCAACATATAATTATCTCTCTAAGTAAATATTTGTGCCTTTTAATTGTGATTCAGCATGCTCTGTGTGGAGAAAGAAACCAAACAGATTTTGGCACATAACTTCTGAGCAAATTAATGATCAAAAATGAGCTTGAAGCTAAAAAGAGTCAGCGCAGACTGCATGAAACAGATTTGAACATGTCAAAGCTGAGTGAAGGCAGATTTGATTGTAATCCATACTTTTGGACTTATGTTTGCGACGTGCGCGGATGACAGGCTGAGCACTTACTCATAGACGGCCGTGGCTAATTTCTTCTGTGGGCCGCCGTCTTCACTGGAGGCCACTCTGAAGATCTTGGTGCCCTCGGGGTCGTCGGGGCCTTCGTGGGTTGACAGCAGCCAAAACCTCAAGACGACGAAGCAGAACTTTCTGCCTGCAGGGACAGAGACAGAAACCAGAGGGCATCCGGCAGAGGGGTTAGCAGCAGAGACGCTGACAAAGTGACCGTATCTTTGGGAAGAGAGCACAGAGAGCTTTAAATAACTCCATCTCCCTCCAACTTGGCAATCTGTGCATGTTCTGTACGAAGACTGATCGCACAATACTCACCATATTCATCAAAGACGACAGACACTTCTTCCGGCAGCACAAACAAAATATCATCCATTTTGACAGCTAGCTGCCGTCTCTGAGCGGCGGTGAGGGCCCTGCACTTCTCCTCAACATACTCTATCATCTGGAATGACAAAAGAGATCATCAAAACAAAACAAAAAAAAAAAGTGACGGGGATTCATCCGTGTCCCGACAAATAAATTACCTTTGATCGCTAGACCCTTGTGATGAATTTGAACCTTCATTTTTGGAGAATTTATTACGTTACAGGACTGCCAGACTGCTTTGAAGGTGGAGAGACGCCTTCAAAAAAGGATATTCTTTTTTAGAAAATGACCACAATTCCCCGTGAAAAGGAAAAGAGTGTCATTTATCAGTACACGTAGGTTTTTCAGTGCACTAGCTGGTCGTAAAAGCTCTAGGAAGTGTTCGCATCCCACAGGAGAAAAAGTCAGAAACGTTGACTTTACATGTGAATATATGTCCAGTTTGAGTGTGCATCTGTGTTATTTATTACCTCTGTGGACACTATCCCCACCAGCCTGTGGTAACTGCTGCTGGACATCATGCTGGAGACGTGGACCAAAGCCTGGGACAGATGAGGGACGATTAGGTGATTTATTCTCCTGCACCATGATGGATAACGCTGCATCACTGTGTTAAAACTATGATGTCTCAGCTTCATACCAGGCTGGGAACATCTGGCTTTGTCTTAAACCAGGTTATAATTGGCAAAAAATTAAATAATACATAAAGTTTGAACTCCCAGAGTGTCTGAAATTCACATGAAGTCTTCTAAGCTAAAAAAAAAAAAAAGGGAAGTTCATTCTCTGTTCTGGAGCTTTCAATCACTTGATCAACAGATGGAATTTGTGTGTGAAGTGTGAATTTACATTTTTTTCCTCTGAGCATTTTAAGGACTTTGAACCACAGAGCACTCAGAAAAAAATGGAATGTGAACATCTAGAAGAGGAGAGAAAACCCCATCTGCTGATGAGGATCACTGTGCTAGCCTGGCTTTCCTGTGGGGACTCAGTCCAAACACATTTACACTGGTTAACTGGTCACTCTAAATTCCCCCTGAGTGACTGATTGTGTGATTATGACTTGTGAGCTTGTGACTCCTCCCCTCTAGCTTTTCATCTGTTCATCCATCCTGTCTGACCTCTATGAAATGTCAAAACCTCTTTTCCATGTTTCATTGACACTTGCAGAATCGCAAGCAGTGTTAAAACAACTTGCCACATGCAGTGAGAGAATCATGTGCACTGTTTTGGAGACATGAGGCTGCAGAAGGTGAACTGTGACCAGCTGGTTGTTGCTGGTGCAGCAGCTGCAGTCAGAAGGAGACCTGTCGGTAGTTACCTGCTTCACTCCTCTTTCAAACTCCTCAGAGCTGAGGTCAACCTCGAAGTACAGCTTGATGAGCAGCGTCAAGACTTTGCACCGGATCCATGTGATCGGGTCCGGGATGCCGACCACAGACACAGCGGGCAGACGGTCGGAGCTCCGCGGCGGCCCGTCGTCTCCGGGCCTGGAGCTGAACGGTCTGTGTTTCTGTCCGGCGAACACGACCCTGTGCCGGCACAGCCCGCGGGCCGGAGCGACGGGCTCCGCGCTGAAAGGACACGCGGGACTCACACACATCCCCGCCCACCAGCGGTGCCCGGCCGGCCGCCTGCTGCAGGCCCAGTACCGGGCGCATCCCCCGGGGGAGGCCGCTGCGAGGCTGCCGAGCTCCCGGCATGCAGCGAGGCTGCTGATGCGCTGCATCAGGCCGAGCAGGACGCAGCGTTACCGGCAGCTGTGGAACCACGGGCCGGGGCTGACACCGCCGCCATGGTCTCTGTTGCCTTTGGTAACCTTATGCAACTCACCCGACGCTGTACCCATAATCCTTGTCGTCTGCACTACGTACACACACATGACTGCTGCCTTCACGTGCTGCAGGAAAAGTGAGAAGGAGCACCTTCACTAGCTCTTTACACATCTGGCATTATTTTTCATTTTTCTCACGATGGTGGAAGTGTTCTGTCTTTATCTATTATTCGTTGGTATAATTATTTTTATTTCTTTGTACAAATATTTTAGGATAACTCTTTGCCGCTCATTGCTTCGACCTTTTAGTGGAAATTGGAGACCGGACTGTGGGACATTATGGGATGGGAGGAGGTGGAAGTATTGGTCAAAGGTTAAAATGTCCATTTGGAATATTTCCTTACTAGAAGAAGCCGCTGACAGGCTCTTCTTCCACACTACACATTCACCACCAACAGCAGAGACATGTCCAACATTGTCTACAACTCACAACTACATATTTACACCTTATTCCACCCGCTCGGCCTTCTGCACAAAGCCTGGTCCCACACTTTGGAGTTTAAGTCACGCTTCAGGTGTTACTGTGTCTCAGTCGCTCTGTTTGATTAAGCAGGAACCTTTGAGGAGCACCTGAAGGCGGCAGAGCGGCCTCACTGCCAGCGGCCACTAGAGGGAGATAAATATCCATTTATCCGCCTCGTTTCTGCGAGGGTGCCTCCGGAAGTGTGAGGAAACTAGGAAACAAACTTTAAATGCATCTGTGCGTGCATATATTATTAACACAATAAAGGAGAACATCTAAAAAGCCAGTGTCTGCACACACACACACACACACACACACACACAGAACCAGTTGTTCCTCCGGGCCAGCAGTTTCCGCCCAGGCTTTGTTTTCTGCGCAGGTGCCCAAAATGATTGTGCGAAAATGTGAAATTTGATCAGCAGACCAAAACATCATTAAGTCCCCGCTGTTCTCGGTGATTACAGGTCAGTGCCGCTCTCCCTCCTCTGCGCACGCACACGCACGCACGCACGCACGCACCGCACTTGGCAGACACCTGCGCGCGGCCCCGCCCACCTAAAGTTCTCCCAACTAATTTTATTGATCAATAATTAGCAGCGCAGCACTTGGTTATTTGGAATTGCGCTCAGACACGGAAACCTTTCCGGGATGTATCATAGTAATTATGTGTGTCAGCTGAGAATGCTTTTTACATCTGCGCGTGGAGTGGAGCAGAATATTAACGATCCCACACTGGGGAGGGAGGAGAGAGGGTGGTGTGTGTGTGTGTGTGTGTGGGGGGGGGATTAATTGTTAGAGAATCCGCAGATAAAACACACGAGCGAAGAAGAGTTCAGGCTGCTGTTTATTACACGACAATCAAGACATTTAACCAGGACAGAGTGAGGAGGAGGAGGAGGAGGAGGAGGATGGTGGGAGGACTGAAGGTAGGAGGAAGGTCGACAGACTTGGATCCAAAGAAAAGATGGAGCTAGATAAGGAGACAGCAGAAGTGACACCCAGTTAACCTGATCTCTGCCACGCTCATCACACACACGCTGTCATTAAGGAGACATGAGACACAAACTGTTTGAGATTTTCGTTTTTTTTGGTCCAAAGTTTGAATCTGGAATCAAATTTGAGTTTAAACCTTAAATGCAAAAACAGTTCAAAATCCAGTGAGCTGTGAGGTCCATGTCTGCCAGCGGGGGCTGCAGCCACAGGACATGAGGTTCCTGTGACCTCAGCGACCCCGCTGTGACCCCCCCCACCCCCCCACAACTCCATGTCTGGGAATGTGGACATATTCACAGCCCGTCCTACAGTGACAGTGTGAATTACACATGGCAGGATTTTTATGACTGATTCAGATATTGCTTTGTGTTAATGTCTTTAAATCTGACCGTATTAAGGCAAAATAATCAAATTACATTCAAAGAAAATGAAGCGATTTAAATATACTTCCTGGCAGTGTGGAAAATTCTTTGAAGCAGCACTTAAACCATTAATTACCCAGGTATAAAATTAACAGAAAATATAACTGAAGGCTTAATTGAATAACTGACGCGGGGAAAGAAGAGTTAAATTTATTTTATTGTGGTACTAATGACACTGTGGGACCCTCCTGCTGAGAGAGTCTTACACAGAAATGTGATTGAGAGTCATGGAGACGGCGTGTGAGCCGCAGCCGGCGTGTGTTCGTTTGAGCTCTTTTCCTCTGTTGCGCCACTGAAAGGCACTGTTGTCCACAGCTGAGGTGGCATCCGCCGACAGGGATGAAGATGTCGTGCTGAGCAAACCTCCAGAGCGTTTGAGGCAGGTCACTGCCGGAGCATGGGGTAAGTATGGAGCCCGGTTTATCAATAATGAGACATCTTCATCTATAAGACATGGTGCTCTGGAATATCTAATGTTATGTTCTGTGCAGCTTTAAAGAATTCTGAAAACCAGATTGGGATGTCTGAAAACACGTATGACGGTGCAGGAACATCACACGAAACGTCCGATAATGTGGTTGTTAAACCCCCCCGTAATAAATCCGAGGACCCCTGAAACAAATAAGACATGAAAGCAGAAACATGCTCCACATAATTATGACAGTGTTAATACATTTTATTTTCTTTCACTATTTACCGGCCGTTATTGTGAAAAGAAATTTCTGCACTTAAATACTGAGCTCAAAAATTCCCCCAATAAACGGAAAAAAAAGGCTTTCTGCTAAAAGTCCCGCAGCACTTTTACAGATGTAAAAATCCCACTTATGTAACGCTACAGCCGTCACTGCTCACTATGGAGGGTCTGGTACGTAGGGATTGGTGAACGAGTGAAGGAGGGAGTGATTTTGGATGCAACCTGTTTACCTTTGCACATATTTTCCTCTAATCTTAGTTTTTTTCATGTAAATCGTGGGGAAGGTTCTCTCTAAAAAGGTAATCAGAAAAGAAAAAGCAGCAGCCCTCTGCTGCACTGGCCACGACCCAGAGTCACAAGTAGACGGTCGCTTATTTGTCTTAAGGGTAACACATGATGTGTGTTGATAAAATATCCGTAATAGAAAAACTGTTCGTGTGTTGTTTTTTTTTATTTTTTAGATTCCATCTTTCCAGCGGTGAAGCGATAATGGACTCAAAAGAGCAGATTGTACTTTTTGTTTTTCTCTTAATAACTTGGTCAACTTTCCGCTGGAGAGGACGGCACGTTAAATCTGAAAAAAATGTTGTTTTTGTAAATTTGAATTTAATCTGGGCTACAGGTATTGGATGTTGTGCTGGCAGGGAGCCACACACAATAGCAGGCACAGGTGTTGACCAGAAAAAAAAAAAAAAAAAAAACAGAAGAGAGAAAAGGGAGAGGCAGAAAGTGATTTGAATTATCACTGTAGAATGCGTTTGGCATCTCTGCAATGGGAAGAGCTTTAAATAGAGCCTCAAAGTTTTATGTAAAATTGATGCATGGATATTTCCAAAATTCATGTGTCTCAATTTCTTTTTCTTTCTCCCTCTGCTGAAGGTTTTGCTAACTCGCGGTTTGAAAATGTGCAGCTTATTGATCAAGAGTACAGATATCTCTGACTTGAGCGCGGGGTAATGAGAGAAATTAGCACAAATGCTCTAAGTAATAGTTCCTGATTTTTTTTTTTTCACTCACAAATTATTTTTCAACTTGTTTTTGTATCTATGCATAAATTAAAAAATCTGCTGAAATTTATTATTCATCTGAGATGTGATTAATATGCAAAATTATGCAAATTAAGATGCAATTAGGCTCCAATTCTCTAGTGGAATTTTCCATTATAATTTAATACAAAGTAACAGAGTAATTGGTGTCACGTGTAATTACGGTTACTCAAGTGCACTTTCAGGCATGCAAATGATTCGCTATACGTTGGTTATCCTATGCAAATGTACCATGTGGTGTTTTAACAAGTTGTGGAAAACACAATGGGTGCGTGGTTACCCAGTGGGGTTGGAACAAGGTAAAGACACCAGGGTGTATTTTTTTTTCAATGAGAGGAGTTGGAAAACTTTCAGCGCTCAGATTATCACCCGTTAAGACTTCCAGATACTTTTCCTTTTTTTTTTTTTCTTCCTTTTTGAGTTTCGGAGGAATCGCTAGCGAGGCGCAGACGCTCATCCATCACCAATCGATTAATGAGAGAAAACTGTCTGGGATGCGACCCGGGGACTCGTGTTTTAAAGGAGGAAAAAAAAAAAAGGAGGTGCCTTCCAACGTGAAACTGTTGCTTCAGTTGACACGAGTATCACCACCTCCGCCCCCGCCCCCGACCACCTCGCACCCCTCCCTGCCTCAGTCAGAGCTTTTTGTGTCTTCATTACGACTGTGCCCTGTTTGATCAATAACACTGCAAATGTCAGAGGTAATCACAAAACATTATGCGAGGGGAGGTGGAGGGTGGGGGTGGGGGGGGCAGTTATGCCACAGCTCGGTGTGACAAACTTTGCAGTCGGGCGGAGGGAAGAAAAGCGATTATGTAATTGATATCTATTTAGATAGAATGAAAGTCCTGTAAACGCTCGCAGGGAAAACTGTCTCGCAGAGCAATTCCTTCTTGGGAGGCAAATTGATTTTAAATTGTTACATGGCTGGTTACATGTCCTGACATCTTGCTTCGCTCGCTCATGTTCTCTCCGACACACACACACACCCTGGCATTACACACAGATACACACTCACTAGTACACACACACTCATGCAGACACACACCCTCTGCTATCTGTCTTGTTCATGATCAACGCTTTGAACAAAGACATCCTCCCTCCCTCCTCGTGCCTCCCTCTCCTCACCCACCCTCTCTCTCTCTCTCTCTCTCTCTCTCTCTCTCTCTCTCTCCCCCCGTCTCTCTCCGCCTCCACTCTGTGTGCCTGCCTGCTTGCACAACTCTCTCAAAGAACATAATCCCTCAACAAAATGGAAACACAAAGGAAACTTGAGCTCAATCCTATAAACGCGCGGACACAGCAGACAATGCCTCCTCCCACCCGTTTCCCCCTATCCCCGTCCCCCTGCCTCCCCAACAGCCATAAATGCCCCGTGGCACAGATCTGGCTTTATCAACCCTCCCTTCCTCCTCCTCCTCCTCCTCCTCCTCCTACATCCATCCATCCCTCCTTCCCTCCCCGATTAGTACCCCACCACTGCCACCTCCACCCCGCCCGTCCCGCTCCTGCCGCCAGCGTCTCCCATACCTCCACACGGACCGTTCTCCTGCAGCGGGAGGGTGGAAGGCCGTTTGATGGCTCGGCTCCTGCCTGCGGGCGCGGGTCTTTTTGTCAGTTCTTACACCTCTTTGATTCTGAAGGTGTGAAGAGCTGCTACATCCGCTGCTGTTAGTGTATTCAGACGCACAGTCCAGGTAGGTGTTCGTCAGGAGGTTCAAGCGAAGTGGCGCTTTGACTACTTGCAAGTCGAACCAGCAATTTCAAGTCAGCGTGCGTGTCTCGCTCGTGCTTCTCTTTCTTTCTCTGTAGCGTAAAAGCTCCCATTGATGTGCCAGTCACTTGTCAATCAGACCACTGTGTCCAGCATCTCTACTGTCTGTATATATATATATTTATTTCTTGTTGTTGATGATGTTTAATTGATGATGCTCAGCCACGACGATAACCAACAAGTCCTCCTAATTAAACTTGCGCAGCACGTTGTTAGTCTGGGCCTTCTTCTACAAACAACACAGAAGTGTTTGACACCCCCACCAGCAGGAAGCACCAACAAATCACTGTCGCCTAGTAAATCTGCTTACTTCTCTGTTATGATGGCGAGACTACTGTTAAAACTTTGGTTAGGTTTAGGCACAAAAATGCCCTCAGCCCTATTAGAATCACGTGGGGACCTTCATCATCTGCGGTCCCGTCTGATTCTGCCATTTAAAAACTGCACCATAACTTACCCTCTATTTCGGCAAACACAGATCTCGATGATGTTAGTCCTTTTTTTTTTTTTTTTGCAAGGCTTATTGTCCTCTCTACGCCTTTTTCCGCCTCTTTCCTGGTCGAGAATTAGGGAGGCTTCATTGGCGAGTGTAAATGAAAGTTTTGACAGGTTTTCGGGAACAAATTCAGGAGACACATCTCACTGCACAGCCTGATGTGGATGTTATGACGTCACATCCAGGAGATAATGTCGGTAAACTTCAAATAATACAATAATAATAATAATGGTTAGTGTGAGGGAACGATAATGGTGCTTTCACAAAGTGGTCCACTGACTGACTCCACTCATCATACATCTATAACACCTTTTACTGCCGTCATGTCACTTGAAGGTAAACGCATTTCGCGGCACTCGCTGACATAACTGATGCACGGTAGTGCTTCATGGGAGGACCGTCTCATGATTCTTTTTTCATCCCAAAGGTTGCTATTAACACAAAAACGCATCACTTCCCGTGTCACAGCATAGGAGGCGTACTGTACGTTGATTTCTTGCACAATGTAATTCGTTAAAAATCACGAGCTCGCCTTTAGGTTCGCTCGCTATTGTCTCACACTGGTCAGCAAGAAGGAACAAACAGTTTCCTGTCTGTTTTTTTTTTTATTTGTTTGTTAAAATGGAGCTTCCATCAGCTTACTTCACATCTCAGAACTCTACAGTCACTGTGTGCCCATACTATGAAAATACAATGACGCTTGCAGCAAAGGTGTAAACTGGAAATGGCTTGTGGCTTTGGCAATGTAGGTCAGTGTCAGCTTCCACCTTCGACTTAACTGTTTTGTGCCTGTTTAGTTATTAAAGCTCATCCAAACCAGCAGCTGAGCACCAGCGTTCTCCCCCCCCCCCCCCCCCCGAGAGTGATTTCTGCTCGGGGCCACAGCAGCATCGGAGAGGGAGCCCCCTGGAGGTGGAAGCGAGGTGGGTGAGGTTTGATCTCCTCTAATCTGTCAGTCGCTGGGAGGAGGGGACGGCGTTGGGGAGTTGTTTGGCATCGACACCGGGACTCTCTGTGACTGTGTGGTCTTCGGAGAACCACTCGCCGCCCCCGTGCTCTCCTCCGGCTCCAGGCTCGGGAAGGTGAGGCAGGCTCATTCCCCCCTTAACCCCCCCACCCCAACGCTGCTGATTAAATCAAGCCTACGCAGGGCAAAGCGCGATAACAGAGGCAAAGTAGGCCGCCTTCGCTCGCTGTCACAGGAAGAGGAAGCGCCTTGGTGTACCTTCACCCGGCGCCGTGCTGGTGCTGCCGCTACAACCCGTTGCACAGCTGGAGACGAGACAGCGAAGCGTGTTAGATCAGAGAGCAGCGAGGCTCACGTGTTACGTTTCCTGCTTCGTGCGACTGTGTCGAGTGACCATCTGAGGCCTCCGAGGAAAAGAGACACGGAGAAGATGGCTCGCTCGTGCCTCAACCGAAATAACTACCTTTGAAAGCATCGGCATGATTCTGTGTTCATTACACTGAAGTAACACTTTCCTATAAAACATTCTCTCCTCAAAGTACAACTCAAATGAACAAAGCGACCTTCATGCAGCATGAATATTAAGATTACTTCATGTTGGTTAGGAAATAAAAAAGTCAGGTAAGTCGGTGTAAAATGTGTTCTCACATGCGGCTCAATAATTAACTTAAATCAATTTGGGAAAATAGCAGCTAAAGTAGTGGAAGGAAAAACAGGTTGGGATTATTATATATATTTCCCTACATTTAACATGCCAATGAGCAAATCCCACAAACATCAGAGATCTGGGATGGCGAGTCCTTCTCTATAAATTCTATAAATGTCTGGTCTCTTTTCATGGATTACTGTCATTTGCCATCCGCTATTGTGAGCGGCTGCCAGGCTGGCTTGCCATTTCTGGGCCTGTGTTTCCAACCTTGATATATTTGCCAAATGAATATTTGAAGCTGTAATTAAATTTATCCCACCTCTACACCTTCTGTAAGACGGCCACCTTGCACATTTCTCACATGCCATATTTCAGCTATTTTTTGTGTGAAAAAAAAAAAAAAAAAAAAAAACACAGCTTGTTGCCATTTTTTAATGATTTGGAATGAGGATATTTTTACTGGAATAAATCTGATTTCAGGACATTCATAATGGTCCTGCTTACGTATTCAAACGTAAATAGACATCGCGTGGCGAGGAGAGCCTTCAGAGCTGTCACCGGCTTCATAAACAAACTTCACAAAACGTCTGCAAATATGATTACAAATTAAGAGGCGAAGTTACAGAAGAATTTAATGTGGCGAGCACGCTACCTGACAGACAGGTAACTATTTCCAGAAAGCTAAGAGAAGAAGCGTTAAAAGCAGCATAAATCTGTCCACGTGCAATAATGGAACACATTAACATGTCTGCTGCGGAGGTGTGTGTGTGTGTGTGTTTTTTTTTTTTCTTCTTCTCGTGTTTCATCCAAAAAGTTTGTTGTTTATTTGCGTAGCAGAGGGCACCGGTGGGCTCAGACTGGAGGAAAAGCTAATGATTTATTAAACACTACATACAAGAGGATGCTTAAACTGTTGTTGAGCCAGAGACACGAGGCCTTGGCGCATGTGAGAAACAAATAAAATACTTGACTAATTCATGACACGGAGCAGTGTGGCTTCGCCTCAGTATTTGACTTTTTTTACCTCTGAGAAACACACTCGTGAACAAACGCGTGAAGAAATCCAAAACGCTCCCGGAGAGCTCATTTCCAAAACGTCACATGGTCATTTCTGTTTAAAATGCATCGCTTCAGACCGAATATCTTAAAGTGAGAGAGATCTCTCCTTTAAAATGATTTGTTTTCCCAATTTTTTTTTTTTGGGGAGTAAACGTCACTTTGTTGAACCACGCCGATGAAACTCTCCACACTCTCATCCGTCCTCTTTCCCTTCTCCGTCAGAGGATCTAATGAGTGACGTGTCCCAGCGTTGCCCTCCGTCTGAATCCTGTTAGTTACACTTTAAAGGAGCCCACTCCTCATAATTAAAATCTCCGAGCCTTCCAATAATTACCACTGGTTCCCCTGCACTTTTGCATTGCACTTGTGGTGACATAATTCATTAGTGTTTGTCCAAAGAAATGATTTAGAGTCTTTAAAGTGCTCCTCCATGCAGAATAGCTATTAGAGCAGCCATATGCACATATGCTTGGAGTGTTAAACGGTTTGTTGAAGTCAGTCGGGGTACAAGCGATGATAAACATAAATTACGACTAATACACTGCACCAGTGGCTTTTTCGAAAATAAAAAATTACTGACACAGGGAAATCACTTTGGATTTGCCGCCGCAGCTCCGCGGCCCCCCTCATCTGTGTGTGCTGAAGCGAGGATGTAGGAAGCACAACACAAATGGCTCGGGCATCACCTTGAATATTCAGATGGGTAAGCTAATCGTTTATGCCTGGATACACCATTGTGATTACCTGGCTCCTCTGGCATCACTTCTGAGCTCTCTCAAGGCGACACAGAGTGCCTTTTGTTTTCATTTGGTTCCATTAAAAAGTTTAGACCACACAATGAGACTCTGTCGCCGAAGTTCATGCCACAAATTCATAAGAGCAAATCTTATTTCTTTGGCTGGAACAACCTGTGAGAACTGCTCAAAACATTCGTCTTTTTTTTTGGTGGCAAACACCCTCGATGGGGAAGATGATTCTGTCACCTAACAGCTGGTGCAAATGAGCAGAATTTCAGTGTTCACTTTTTCACCAACGCTGTCACTGTGCGCATGTTACTACGTGTTCACGGCTCTTTGATTTCTGCCTCTATGACACATAAAAACGTAAAACTTCTTGTTCAAAATTTAAGCATCTTCATCTTCAAATTTTTTTTTAAATGGTTTGACTACTGTGGAGCTCTGGTACGTTCTTCCTCGTGGCAATTTTGGCAATGTATACTAGCGAAAATCGAATCCAAAATACATTTAACAGTAGTTAACACAGACGTTTATGTTGATTAGGGCAGAAGTAATTAGTCAATTAATCTATAAGTTGATCCACAGAAGAAAAAAAAAAAAAAATCAGCAATTATTTTGCATAATTGTTTCAGTCATGTCCCCAAACCAAAATGTGAAATATTAGTTACAGCCATTAATGTTGATGGAGACGTTTTCTTATTGGTCTCTATTTTTTTCCCTCCCTGTGTTGCAGCACTTGTCCACTGTTCAGCAAAGTGCTGCTGAATATACTTTTCATTATTATTAGCGTTGACCCGCCTTGCTGGTCCTGCACTCACACCTCCACAGTGAAAAGCCTCCAGTGAACGCGGCCTGGTGTATTACCATACACCCCGCATTCATCACTTTGTTCCCCCTTTGTGTTTCGCCTTTTTTTAAGGGAACTGCAGGAATTATTAGCGGCTTAGCACCGAGAGGCCCCTAAGTAGCTCTCGGGGTGTAAGCCTCTCTCCCAAGTCAAGGCCAACAGCACTCTGAGCCCCCGGCCCTATTCAGCGATAATGTACATGTCAGCAGGGACATCCAATGATCCCTCACTTCTCCATGCTTAATGATCATTTTCTTTCTTACACTCTGTCTTTCATTCAAGTAAATCCACTCCCCTTAAAAAAAAAAAAAAAAACTCCCAGAAAATATTAACACGCTGTTGAACAATGGTCCTCAGAAATCATGAATCAGCAGATGATTCCCAATTCCATGCACACAACAAGGGATTGTACTCAGGCTACGTACGTGTGTGTGTGTGTGTGTGTGTGTGTGTGTGTGTGCGCGCGTTAGGGTGGGTGGAGGGGAGCCTCTGCTAGCACCAACGTTCCCATCCAACAAAATTCCAAACCCCCGGCGTCAGTACAGAGCTTGTGATCTGTGGGAAAGCTGAGGCGAGTTGCAGAGCGGTGGAGCACCTCGCCCGAGTCTCCAGACGGCCTGATTTGGGAACGCCGTGAAATCCATGGCACCTCTCCTGGCTTCCTGGCTGAACGGCTGCCATATCTTGTGATGGACTGAGGCAGGAGAGAGCGAAGCAGCCAGGGATGAATACGGCTTAATCTTTACCCAGGCCACATGTGTGTGCATGATAACATGGTTGCTTTCTTCCTGTGCAGGGTTATTCTCCGCCAGCTGCCAGGTTAGCTGCCTCGCACAGCCGTGTTTCGCTGCGATATTTGCCCGCTGTAAAAGGAACTATTGCACCTAAGGTGGGGGCTAATGCATGTTTTTGGAATTGGCGGTAATTCCTGACACATTTCGAGAGACAGATAGGGTGTCTTATAGCAAATGACAATATATGTAAAGACACCTAGCTTTCCCCCCCTTTTAGTTCCTAATATTTTATTTGTGAGGAGCCTCCTCACGCTGAGGATAAAGGTTATTTTTATAATTAAATGATGGTGTTGTGATCAAAAGCAGCTAGACATGCAGCAAAATACCTAAACACTCATTTGAAGTGGGCCCGTTGGTCTGCAGACATCAGGAAAATGCTATTTTAACAACATAACATGGCATCAGGCTCCTTTACAGAAGAAATAATAATAATGTGTCTTTCCTAAATTGTTGCTATTTTTCCCATTTTGATTTTGCAACAAAGACACTGATATTAAAGCAGCTCTGTTCTCTATTCTTTTTCATTCAAAAAGTCTGAACTGATGTATGTATATATATATATGTGTGTCCATGTGTCCGCTACACGCAGGTGTTCTTTACTCCGTCCACATAGGCCTTAATGCAATCACCGCAGCAGCTTGGTGTGAATGTCCCTCCTTTCTCTCCTTCTCACATAAACTTTCTCCCCCTCCGCTCATCTGCCCGGCAACACAAAGCCCATTTATTATGATTGCATTACCATAAATGATTTTATAACATCTGCTTGTCAATAATTACCGTACAAATTCCTGTGCCCTGTGACCCGTGCTCTGAATGAACCCCAGGTGTAAGGCACCGTCGGGCTAATGAGTAGCGCCGCGCTCGCACATTGTCCCCACGTCAGTGCACACAAGCCACCAAGCCACTTCAATTAGAGCCGGCACACGCCTTAATATTAGCCGAAAATTGTGGAATAATGCACTAATTGAAAACATTGCATTCAAGAAGAGGGACGCTGTAAGCAAATGGTGAGGATATATGATGTGATAACCCGAAGGACGCATCAGACACGAGGAGAATATGCAGCGAGCAGTTTTGATGCTCCCTCCTATTAATTATTTGTACAGAAAATTAATAAATGGGTCATAAGACGTTAAAACACACTGTGACACACTGTGAAGACAATTGCTAAATTATCATTAATGATTATTTGGCCACAACCATAACTTCATAGTTGTAATAATTTAAAATGTAATGAAAAAATATGTATCTCTTATATTTATTAGCTAAGTGGTTTTTATTCATCGATACTTCTTTTCTCTTCATGGTAAATTCTGTCTGCTGATGAAGGCCATGACATGCAGCTGAAAGCTCTGTTGGAAGTTTTTGGGGTTTTTTTTGTCAAAAACAAGTTTATGAATGTGAACTTGTGTTTCATCTGCTTCACTCATTTTAAGTCCTATTTCTACGTGTGGGCATTGAAAGGTGTTAAACTGCCTTCCCTCGTACGTGTGTATAAAGGTTTTATAACACACTGTTAGGATTTGTTCATAATCATATCATTAAATATGATTACAGCTGTTATACTGTTATCAAACACTCATTAAATGCTCATGTGCTTCTTCTGAGAATAACTGTTTCTATATTAATTAACACTTTAAAATGTATATCCGCTTACATCTGCATTATCGTGTTTTACACACAATTTATCAAGCCAAATAGGGGGGGGGTTAAATAAACTGTCAGCGTTAAAATAATACATGTGCATTTGTTTTTTACATAATGAAAGAATGCTAAAGAAATATGCTGCTTCTTTAAAGCTTTTTGGGTTGACAGTGTGCAGGACAGCTTGTTTCAGTCATCCACACACCTCTTTAACGGTCTGCATTAGATTCTATTAAATTGTACCTTTGTACTTGACAGTGATGCTCATTTTTTAGGAGAGAAAATAAAGATTCATTCAAAATCTTCTCAAATGAATCAGTTTTACAAAATGTGCACCTTGATGCACCTTTAAGTAAAAGTTTTCCAACAGAGCACAAGTGATTATTGCAAATTCAACAATAGTTAGACATTATGGGCGCATATAGAAATGGTAAAATTACAGCAGCATTTAGTGCTTCCATACAAATACACATGTATATTTATGGAGTGAAAACACATCATCCGCACGAACGTAACGATAGCAATGATCTAGTAACAGAATTCAAACAGTACAGTTTCTTTAATGCCACATGTTCACATTACAAACCATTATTCAAGTGCTCAAAGACACTGAAGTGCATCCGCCTATTACACAAGTCTTTTTCTCCCTGAACAGCGGTCTAGTTGCTCTACAGCAGACACAACTGCAGTGTCAGATGCAGTCCTAATTGAAAAGTTAATTAACTTTTTGAAGTCATCAGCTGTCATTCCTGCGAATCAGACTCCAGTCCTGCCCCCTGAGAGCGACTGTATATCAGCCTTAATGGCTGGGGACCCGCTGCATGGCTATGTGGGAATATTTGGTCATTGAAAATACCATTTATAGAGTATTGTTTAATTAAAGTCAAATTAAAAGAACTGTATGCAGAATTTAATTTCTGCTTTGAATTATTGTCGAAAACAGAGTGCAACTCAGATAATCAAACTTTTCATTATCCTCTCCTCCCTCCTGAGGTGCCTCCGCTGGTTCTTTGTTGACGACTCCCAAAACATAAATGAGAGGAAGCTACCCACAATGCACCGCATATCTACAAGTTTTCTCTCATACATTAAACTTCCTTCTGTCAGACATTTTTGTTTTAACAAACAAAAGCTCCCACTTGCAGCCCCGTCTGGAGCAGATAACTGTCTCAAAAGCGTTTCTGCCAGTGTGACATTTGAAATTGCACAGATGGACGGCCATGAGAACCTACACGGTCTCTCTATGATAGTCGAGCGCGCTCAGACACACCGATCAAGCATGAGTATTGAAATGCAGACTGTCTCTTCTGGACATTTATCAACTATTTCTTTATCTAAGAAATTTTTTGGGGGGGCATTTTTTTTGGACGTATAGACATAATGAAAAAGTGAAGACATTTTTTTTGAAAATTGAGGAGATTTTCAAATGATGACATTTTCAAAAAGTGTAGTCATTCTTTGAAAGTGCGAGTATCTTCAGAAAGTAAGTAAATAAAGTCATTGTCGCTTTATTTTTCATCTTACAGTCTTGACACAGGAAATATAGGGACGGGGGGGCAGCAAATGTTGAAAATACACAACGTGATCTCATGGGATGGCGAATAAATAGCACGCCACATCTCGGGTGTCACGTCAATGCACTTGAACCATTTTGTGTGTCATTTAACGCTGTTCTCATTCTTGTTATCAAGTTAGCGATTATAAACATACAAACTTACACTATGAAGCTACCTGAGAAACATTTCGGATGATTTTTGCAATTCCGTTTTAGGCACCAAAAGTGCTTGGTTAAGGTTAGGAAAAGATGATGGTTTGGGTTAAAATAAGTATGATAATTACCGAAGTGAAGTGAAGTTACATTACATAAGTTATATCAGCTGAAACGTCAGTGCTTCACACGGGAAACGAACCGTAACGGTCCTGTGTTTGAGCATCCAGCCACGCCGACCTCCTGTGCATGTGCACACGTGTGTGAAATGACGCACGAAAAGCAAAAAAATACATTGTGATAACATGCAAAATGGCTTAAGGCAGTTGCGTGTTGTTCATATGCCATTTGGTGCCACCAAGCTGAATTATACGGTGTACATCTGAGCCACTAGGCCGCCAGACGTTCCCATTAACAGCTTTGTTAAATGCAGTTCCTGGGACTGGACTTCATGTGTCGAATCACACATGCAGGTTAAGGGGACATCAGAAGTGCTCCAGCTGTACACTTACTGTATTTCATGGCTCTCATAGTTTCCTCTAATTTATTTAATATTATTGTAAGAAATTACGGACCTAAAAAGATAAAGTGTCACCATCTTTTTCTACATTAGCTGGAAGTCTTTTCCACTTCACTAATTTAATACTACCGCCTGTTTTGTCTTTCTCCTTCTCCCCCAAACTGTGTTCATGCAGACTTCTGAATTCAGCCCAGTCAGATTCAGCGGGACGCGAGTTAAAATTCAGCCGCACTGCTGTCTCATTTTAGAGGTTCAGTGGGAACAGATCTTCCTGTGTCATTTCTGGGGGGTCAGCGCCGGTTTAATTGATTCTCCTTCTCCCTCCGTCTCTTATTAGGGCCACAGCGCCTCTCCATGGGAACTGCTAATTGGCCGTCCCCAGTGGCCACTTGGAGAAGCAGGCAGACGTGGCCCGGTAGACACTTCTGCAGGTCCACAGGGACGACAGCGGTTAAGAGA